>NC_052149.1:162166781-162484698 GCF_902713615.1 Scyliorhinus canicula
TTAATTAATTAATTCAACAGTTTTCGTTTTGTGGTGATTTATCTTGGACAAACCTGAGGATCCAAAACAATAACATTTCTTTATTTAATGTTTTACATGAACATTGTTTGATTGAAACTGCCCATTTTCTAGTGGTAAAGATTTTTGTTCAGTGTTTCATTGCTGTTAGCACCAGAGACCTGGCTAATCCATAGATAGCAGTAATAATGTCATTGTTCTATTTTGAAACAACTCTAACATGCACTTAACAAGAGCTATGTTTATACTGCTTTTCAGCTACTAGTTTCAAGAGTGTAGGTTTTCTGTTATCGGCAGCCAAATCAGTACAAACTTATCTTTTTAGCCTAGTGACAAGAAAAAGTTATTTTTTGCGGGGTCCTCTTGGCTGGCACCAATCCTTCTCATAACATCACTATGTGCATGCTATTAAACTGTCACGGCTAGCTCAGCAAAGAGGTGGAATGTTGGGCCCCATGGTGCAGCCAGTTTTAGGACTACAAGCTGCACAATGCAAAACTAAATGCAGTAGAATGGATGAGTTAGCTCACTTTTCTGAGAATACAGGGTGCATTGTAAAATCAGCTTAGGAAAAATAATAGCAACAGGGCAATAGCATTACATGAAAGTGGAAAAGAAAGGGAGAACTACAACTAGCCAAAATTAACACCAAAGTGGAACTACTTTTATAGTCCAGGAGCCTATGTTAATGCTGATTGTTGCCAAAAAGCCGAAAGTGAGTTTTCTTGATTAAGTAAAACCAACCGTGGGAAATCCTGGCAAAGAAAATGGTTTTCTCAGCTGCCAACTTTACTTAACTTGAAAATTTGGCTTCCACTAACTGCACAAAATTTATGTTCATTGAGGTGGCAATGCCAGCATAGCACATACCCCATTACAAAAATCAGCATTGGTAAATCAGTCTTTGACAGGCCTAAGGGATTTTATTATTGAAGAAGTGAATGAGCTTTCTGGGCTGGAGGGGCAACCCACAAAAATCCCTAAGTGACAGATTTTGGAGGAGGGCAGGAATGGATGGCATGCTACTGCTGACATTGCTGGCCTGATTTGGCTCAACTCCCAGGCAATCTGAGGATCATTATGCGTTGTATGCAATTATCATTGAACCACACACACCAACTCTAAGAATAGCAATGCATAACATTTACAAAACACTGGCAAATATTGTCCTCTTAATAAATTCTTAGAATGCTATTCTTAAGGCAGTAGGAAAGATTAATTGTTATTATATGAAGTAATATTCAATCTTACATAGTTTAATAGCTTTGGATTGATGAGCTTTTTATTGATTCAGCTTGTGGGAGCTATTTTATTCACAAGTGCAAGAAGTTGAAACTTACAGCTTCATTTGCCAAGTGTATTTGCCTTTTCCCTGGAAGGAATGACTTGTCTGATATTTTGTAAAATTATCAAAGAAAACAACTGTAATGACAATCACATAAATTATGTGATGCTCTTCATATTCTGTGAGGTCAGATTGCCGCTATCAATAATCACATGCCCTGCATTCTCCAAAACGGCTACTTCTTGCTTGAGCCAGCTCTTTGCTGAAACCTACTATGACAAAATGATAGGTCCTGGCTAGTTACTGAGCACAGTATACAACAGTAGTATTTACAGCAGAAAATGCAATTATCAGTGTCAGGATCTATTAATAACTTCTTTATTGCCCTGAATTTAGATTGAGAACATTACATTTTCAGATAAACTGATATTTTTTTACAAGGTTGGAAGTTGATATGGGAATAGTGGAAATACGAGAGCAAGATGCTGTTACTTTTACTTTTGTAAAGGAACAGGTGTAGACCATATGTCCCTTGAGTTTGCTCCACTGTTCAATAAGATGACAACTGATACTCTATATCAGCTCTGCATATCTGCCCTGTTCCCTTATCCCTTGATTTCTTCTGTCCAAATATCTACCAATCTTTATCTTGAATATACTGAACAACTGAGCACCCAAAGCCCTCTGGGGTGAGAACTTCAAAGGTTCAGAGTGCTTTGGGTAAATACATTTCTAATCTCAGTTCTAAATGGGTAACTTGTCATATGAAGTCTATAACCCCTAGTTCTATAATCCTGAATCAGGGAAAACAGCCTCTCAGCATCTACCCTGTCAAGCCCATAAAGAATTCTATATATTTCAGTGAGTTCACCTTTCATTTTCCTACACTCCAAAAAAAAATTCAGTTTTGCTCAATCTCAATTCTGTTCACACTACTCAACCTCTCATTGGATTATAGTTTCATCACAGAAACTCGGGAACTTTCACTGTAGCTCCTTTAAGGCAAGTATATCCTTCCTTAGGTAAGGACAACAAAGCTGTACACTCCTGGTGTGGGCTCACCAAATCCCTATATATTTGCAACAAGATTTTCTTATTTTACTCTAATCTTGTCCTGCAGTAAAGATTAGCATAACATTTGCTTTCCTGATCGCTTACTCTATCACATGTTAATTTTCTATAGATACATTTGTCCTTCACCTACTGGAAAAACCGGCTCATTCGTGTTCCCGTTAGGTGTCCTCTGTGCACCACCATTAGTTGCATTAGGCTCAGCCATGCGCATGTGAAGGTGAAGTTTGCCCTGTGCAGTGCTTCGATCCAGAATCCTCCCCCATCTCACTGTTTAGTTCTTCCTTCCACTTCTTCTTTGTCTCATACAGGGGTGAGCGATCTAGGTCGCTCGCATTCAGTAGTTTTTCATTTTTTAAAAGAAATTTAGAATACCAAATTATTTTTTTTCATTTCCAATTAAGGGGCAGTTTAGCGTGGCCAATCCACCTAACCAGCATATCTTTGGGTTGTGGGGTTGAAACCAATGCAGACACGGGGAGAATGTGCAAACTCCACACAGACAGTGACCCAGGGCCGGGATTCGAACCCGGGGTTGTCAGCGCCGTAGCCCCAGTGCTAACCACTGTGCCACGTGCTGCCCTGGTCAGTAGTCTTTCTAATAGTAGATGTCCTGGTATCTAGAGGCACTTCATCGTTTCCTTGCAGAGAAAGTTTTTAACCTGTATATACCTCAGATGTTACCTTCCAGGGAACTGAAACCTCTCCGTGACTTCCCCCAAGGTCTCTACTCTCCCGTCAGTGTCCCCTCGCGTGTCTCCACCTCTTGAAGGAGGCGTCAATTGTTGCTAGAGTGAACCAGTGATTATTGCAGAAGGGGATCATGGTGACATTTCAGTTAGTCCAAAGTGCTGCCTCATTTGATTCCAAGATTGGAGCATGGCTACTCCCACTGAGCTTTTTGAGTATCTGGTCGGAGAGGATGGGAGTGTGGTTGTGGCTCGGGCTCAGAGGGATGCCCCTGCACAGGAACATTCCTCCATCCTTACCACTCACTCATAGTTCCTTGACTCATCTCTGTACACTTTTTGCGATGGCCGACTAGTGGTAGGACTGGAGGTTTAAGAGGGCCAGTCCTCCCATAGTTCTCCTCTTGTGCAGGACCTTCTTTCTAATCCTCTCTCCCCCCCCCCCCCCCCTTCCTCAAACAAGCATCATGATTAATTTATCAACTCTGTTGAAAAATATCTGAGGGATGTAGATCGGGAGGGATCTGAACAGGAAGAGGAACCTGTGCAGCACGTTCATCTTGATCATCTGCAGTCTCACTGCAAGGAAGAGTGTGAGTGAGTCCCACCAACGCAGGTCCCTTGTAACTTGCTTCATTAGATTCATCAAGTTCCACTTGTGGATCTGTGTCTAGTCATGGGCTATTTGGATCAATAGGTAGCGGAATTTGGTTTGGGCCAGTTTGAACTGCAATCCCACCAGATCTGCTCCTCCCCCTGCGGGTTCACAGGGAAGATTCTACTCTTATTCAGGTTAAACTGTAACCTGAGAAGCCTATAAACTCCTTTTAGGAGTTTAATTGTTCCTTTCCTGCTGGCCAGGGGATTTGAGATGTAGAACAGCAGGTCATCTGTATCGAGTGAGACTCTCTGCTCTCTGTCTCCCTTTGGATACCTCGCCACTCTTAAGGGCGATTGCCAATGGTTCAATTGCCAGAGCAAACAGCAGCGAGGACAATGGGGATCCTTGCCTCGTGCCTCTGCGGAGCCGGAAGTAACCAAAGCTGGTGGTTTGTCTGTATGCTTCCCACAGGAGTGCTGTACAGTAGCTCCACCCAGGAAGTGAACCCTGGCCCAAACCCAAATGCTCTATTACCTCTATGAGGTACTTCCATTCAACACTGTCAAAGAGCTTTTCTGTGTCCAGGGAGATGATCACTTTTGGTGTTCTCTCCCCAGATGGGGTCATTATCATGTTCAGCAGGAGCCTGATGTTCGCTGTTAGCTGCCTGCCCTTGACAAAACCCATCTGATCTTCCACGACTACCTCTGGCATGTGGCTCTCCAGTCGCCTTGCCAGAGCCTTCGTCATGACCTTAGCGTCGGCGTTAAGGAGTGAAATGGGTCTGTAGGACCAACCTCTGTCGGGTTTTTGTCTTTTTTGGGGATCAGCGATATTAAGGCTTGTGCCAGCGTTGGTGCCAGGATTCCCCTTGCTAGTTAGTCTGCAAACATTTCCTGCAGGTGTAGGGCCAGTGCTGGCACAAATGTTTTATCGACGTCCACTGGAAAACCGTCCGGCCGCAGTCCCTTCCCTACTGCATGGAGTTAATGCTCTCGATGACTTCCCCCAGTTCCAGGCCCCATCACCTATTTTCCCCCAAGGCCAGCATGTCCAGTCCGTCAAGAAACTGCTTCATCTTCGAGTCCCTCACTTGGGGCTCGGAGGTGCACAGCTCCCGGCAGAAGTAGAAAAGGCTCCATTGATCTGCTCTGGCGCTGCGACCAGCTTGCTGCTCCTGTCTTTTATCTGGGCTATTTCCCTCGTGGCTGCCTGATTTCTCAGCAGGCAGCTGGCTTTGTCTCCATTCTTGTAAAATGTCCCCCGTCTCTGGCGGAGCTGGTGCACTGCTTTCCCAGTGGAAAGCAAAGTCAAAGCCCATTTGTAGCTTTTTCTTCTCTGCCAGTAGTTCCATGGTCGGTGCCATTTAATACTGCTGATCTACCTCCAGTATGGAGTCAACAAGTTGTTGCTTAGCCACCCTCTCCTTCCTATCTTTGCGGCTTGCACACAATAATTTCTCCTCTTTATCACCGCCTTCAGTGCTTCCCAGAACGTCGAGGGTGAGACCTTTCCATTCTGGTTGTTGGTAATGTATCTGTTTATGGCTTCTGATATCTGTTCACAGAATGCCTTGTCGGCAAGAGAGCCAAGTCGAGCCTCCATGGAGGCTAGTCTCCAAGGTGGAGCGTGTATTACAAGCCAGCTGTTTAGCCACTTGTTTCTGCTGTTGCTATGTACACCCTGTCATAGCCAGCATTCTACCCAACCTCCCGGTTTCCCCCTTAACCCATCTACCCTCCTTTCTCCCCCTTCCAATGAACCTGAGGGCCTCCCTCCCCCCCCCCCCCCCCCCGGCCCTTTCCCCTCCTTTATCTCTCCCCCCTTCCTTCCCCCCCTTCGGCCAGGTACTCTCTCGCCCTTGGGAACTGTGCCACAGGGCCCTCTTCTCCTGTTCTTCTCTGTGCTATCTTGCTCGCTTGTGTGGTAGTGCCCTCCTCTAGAAGCGATCGTTACCTTCCCCTACCCAATGTGTTCCTTCCCCCCTCTTCTTTCTCCCCAACTGTTTCTGCACCTTGCCGCTCTCACCCACCTGCCTGGGACTCATAGCAGACCGAAAATGAGGCAGTTCCATCCTGCTCAATTGTCCTTTTTTTTATAAGAAGTTTAAATTCAGTGCATTTGCTGCTGTCTTCCCAGTGCACAAATTTGTCTACTTCGGCCAGTGCTGTGAAGTCCCCTGTCCCCTGTTCTTTCCCCTGGAAGGCTACCCAGAGCTTGGCCGGGTATACCAAACCGCACCTTGCTCTTGTGTAGGCCTGCTTTGGCTGTATTGGATTCAGCCCGGTGCTTGGCCAGGTCTGCCCCAATGTCTTAATGAACACGGATCAAGTGTTCCTTCCACTTACAGGACCGTGTGTGCCTTGCCCAGTTCAGGATTTTCTCCCTGTCTTGCTACCAGTACAGCTTTGCGATGATGGCCAGGGGCTGCTCTCCCTCAGCTGGTGTGAATGGTGAGCTCTGTCTACCTCTGGGAGTTTGGAGAAGTTTTACCCCATGATTAGTTTGCCCAGCATTTTGGCCAAGTACTCCATGGGGCTGCTGTCATCAATGCCCTCTGGTAGGCCCCCAATGCGGATATTCTGGCATCATGACCGGTTCTCTTGGTCCTCTACCTTCCCTTTCAGCATCCCCTGAGGTGCCACCAACCTTGCCACCTCTGTCTCCAATGAGGCGATCTGGTCGGTTGCTGCCTTTTCCAGCTCCCTGATGTTTGGTTGCCTCCTGTCCCTCCAGCCATTGCTTCGACTTTTTCGGCGCCGACTTGAAGGGGGCCAGGGCATCCGCAACCACCAGCTTGCGTCACCATTGCCACCATGTCTAGATTGATGGCGTCTCTTTGCTTTCGGATCTCCTGTGTTACGAGGTCCATCCACTAGCTTTTTGGGGAGATAGTCCGGCATGTGGCTTGGCGGTTCGGTCTGTTCGGATACAGCCAGCTTCATCCCACTCTGCGTGCTCGTCGTCTCTCCTTTTTTTTTCCAGGCTCTTACTGATCCTGCTGTCTTTTCAGCCATTAGAAATGTTTGCTGTCATTTTTCAGTAGCTGTGGTGATCTTGAAGGAGGATGTGGGGTTTTCTTTGTGCAAAATTAGTAGCCTATTATTGGGCTAAAAGTGACAAATTCCAACTTCCAGCAGCAGAGCCACCTTTCCTGTGTCTGCTCAGGATATCCCCGTCACTGGAAGTCGCGTGAGTGAAAGGATTGCAGTGTCACTAACATGTCTGTGTTGTTCCTCGTGTCTTAATAAAGCTCGTAGTCTCAAAGGTGGAGAAGATGCTTTATTGTGAATTTGTTCTGTCTTCAGAGCTTAACTTACAGCTACCTCAAATGCTGCCTGCTTGTGTGTCTGTGTCCTGCTACGAGTTCTGCCTTCCGTGAAGTGTCCTCACTTCCTGTCCCTGTGCATTTATAGCTCTCCCGTGCTCCCTCTACTGCTTGCTCAGTTGTATTGCACCTACTCAGATCTACAATCACCACATCCCCCTTTTTTCTTTACATATTTTCTGTACATCGTTAAAGAAAATTGTACAAAACAGTTACTTATGATATGTGTATCTATACAAGTGATGGTGCTATTGCATATTTTACAAAGCCAATTTATATTTATGAGTCCACTCTTAATAAAAACATTTATGAGTCCAAACTTGATGAATTTGTTCACTGAGTTTTTTCTTTTGTTGTTGTTGACGTGGTGAATGTTGTTGGTATTCTTGTTATTTTAAGTAACCAATGCGTCATCCCAAGGTGTTTGCATGGTCGAACCACTGATGTTGACTGACATGGACTTTTTTCCGTGCTTGTGGTATCGATTTATTATGTCATCTGCCTTGAAAGCTGGTGTGCTTGCTTGTTCTGGAGCAGATGTGGGTTTGTGCGATCCGTTGTCATCCCATGGCATGTTTGTAGTCTTGTCATTGTTTTGCAGTGTGCTGTGGCATTGTCCTTCATGTGCAGAGTTGTACCATTTTGTACAAGTCGTTGTTTCATTGCTGTTGTTTCTGTCGTTCCTGTCTTTGTTGTTTTCGTTACCGTTGTTGTTGCTGTTTTTGTCGTTTCTGTCTTTGTTGTTGTCACTATCTTTGTTATTTAAATCCATTATATACTTTCCTAGCTTCATGTCCTGCGATGAGCATTGCTATTTTAATTTCGTCTGAGGCTGCTGCTACATCATTAATTATGATATAAAAATTGAACATTTGTTTAAATATTTTCCAGACATTTCTTACATTGCCGGTCGTGTCCAGCTGAGGTGGGGTTCCAAGCCACATCCTCGAATAAGCAATGTCTTCCTAAGTCCAATGTCCAGTAGGAGATTTCCATGCCATTTTGTTCTTTCTGTGTCTGCAGCTGAGTTGTCCTGTCATAAGCGCCTGAAGGCACTCTTGGTACCATGTGTTGTTCCTTGTGTCTTAATAAAGCTCGTAGTCTCAAAGGTGGAGAAGATGCTTTATTGTGAATTTGTTCTGTCTTCAGAGCTTAACTTACGGCTACCTCAAATGCTGCCTGTCTGTGTCCTGCTACGAATCCTGCCTTCCGTGAAGTGTCCTCACTTCCTGTCCTTGTGCATTTATAGCTATCCCGTGCTTCCTCTCGTGCTTGCTCAGTTGTATTGCACCTACTCAGATCTACAATCACCACAATGTCCATCAATTGCTTCTTTGCTTGCAGACACATCACTTCTGGAGGTACAGACACATCACTTCTGGAGGGTATCTCCTCCTCTGTGGGAGCATCTGAAAGATTTTAGAATGAACCAGGCTTTGGAATTGCTCTTTTATTGTTGCCTGAACACATGTAACTGAATTGAAGCTGGCCTTGGAGTTTGGATTTCAAAGTCATTGCAGAACTCTTGAGCAATGACACCGGGACCAGTCGCACAGCCTCACCGCACCCGACTCAGGGCGCGACAAAGCTGTTGGGTCTGTCGCAAGGTTTGCAATGCTCAGGACGCTTTGCGGGATCTAATGAGATCTCACATGATGTCGTGATCTGGATCTCGCTGGGTGGGATCATGACTCCCGAGCAGTTCGGCTCACTTAAATCTGTTTGTGCTGGGTTCTCCCAAGGCCAGGGATGGAACACCTGCACCTGGGAGACCTCGTCATGGTGCTGTTTAGGACTGGTCCACACAAACATGGACCAGGTATAATGGCACCAGCAGAGTCTCCCAGGTGATCAAAACCCCCCGGGTGTTCGGGCTCTGGGTAGGGTGGTACCCAGTGATGCGCTAACAATTGCACACAGAAACACGAAACGGTACAAAAGAGGCTTTATTATCGTGAGATGTTATTCCCTCAAGTGGAGCTGTAAAATAGCAGCTCAGGAGACCTCATGGATATTTATACTGCTCCCTGTGGGCGGAGCTAGCCGGCAGGGGCTTACCGACAAACTATGCAGGGGCTTACCGACAAACCTGTAATAGCAGGTACTATTGTACATCCCCTAATAGAGGCACACACATATATATACTGTGGTATTACCACATTCAACCCCTGTTAAGAATGAGTCCGGCGGGGTGACGTGAAACTATAATACATAAGCAGTGATTTATTTACAGAGGTGGGGGGAGAAAAAAATCAGGGGTCCATCTTGCAACCCGGTGCCCGTCATAGGTTGAGTCTGTCCGGTGGTCTGACGGTTCGTTGAGAGCAGGCGCAGCGGTGGCGACGTCTGCACAGGTGGTGTCGACGGCATCGGTGGTGGCGGTGTTGGTGCTGGCCAGTTGGTGCTGGACGACTCCGGGAGCGTGCCGAAATCTTCCATGTCCTCTAGTGTGGGCAGGGGAACGAGGGATGGACCTGGTGGGGCTGATGTTTGGGGCGCTGGGGAAAAGGAGGGAGGCACGTGGGTAGGGAGATGTGTGGGAGTGGGATCGGCACCCGAGGGAGCCAGGCCCTGAGCGAGACTATCCTGGCGGCCGTCGGGGAACTCCACGTAGGCATACTGGGGGTTCGCGTGGAGCAGGCGTACCCAGTCCACCAGAGGGTCCGCCTTGTAGAGTCTGACATGCCTATGAAGTAGGACGGGCCCTGGAGCTGCGAGCCACGTCGGGAGCGACACTCCAGATGTAGACTTCCGAGGGAAGGTAAAAACACATTCATGGGGTCTGTTGTTAGTAGCGGTGCACAGCAGTTACCGAATGGAGTGGAGCGCATCAGGGAGGACCTGCTGCCAGCGAGCGGCTGAGAGGTTCCTGGACCGTAGGGCCAGCTGGACGGCCCTCCATACCGTCCCGTTCTCCCTTTCTACCTGCCCGTTTCCCCGGGGGTTGTAGCTGGTCATCCTGCTGGAGGCGATACCCCTGCTGAGCGGGAACCGACGCAGCTCATCGCTCATGAATGAGAATCCTCTGTCACTGTGGATGTAGTCGGGGAATGCCACGGGTCTGCCTGCCTGGTTTAGAGTGGCGGTAAGGGCGACATCGGAAGCGTCGCTCTCTAATTGGAAGGGCAGTGTCTCATCTACTGCATGCATACCGGCCTTGGCTATGTCTGAGCGAATACGGGCGAAGACTTGGGCCGCGAGGGGAAATTGCGTGGACTGGATCAGTGGGCGGGCCTTGTCAGCTTATTGTGGGACCCACTGGGCGTAGTAAGAAAAGAACCCTAGGCATCGTTTGAGAGCCTTGGGGCAATGGGGGAGGGGAAGCTCCATGAGGGGGCGCATGCGGTCGGGATCGGGCCCCAGTAGTCTGTTTTGGACTACGTAGCCGAGGATGGCTAAGCGGTCTGTGCTGAATACGCACTTCTCCTTGTTATAAGTTAGATTGAGGAGAGATGCGGTGTGGAGAAATTTGGAAAGGTTGGCGTCATGGTCCTGCTGGTCGTGGCCGCAGATGGTGACATTATCTAAGTACAGAAACGTAGCCCGCAGTCCGTACCGGTCAACCATTCGGTCCATTTCTCGTTGAAAGACCGAGACCCCGTTAGTGACGCCGAAGGGAACCCTAAGGAATTGATAGAGGCGACCGTCTGCCTCGAAGGCAGTGTAGGGACGGTCCGATTTACGAATGGGGAGCTGGTGGTAGGCGGATTTCAGGTCAATTGTTGAGAAGACCGGGAACTGTGCAATCTGATTGACCATATCAGATATGCGAGGGAGGGGGTACGCGTCGAGCTGCGTGTACCGATTGATGGTCTGGCTGTAGTCCACGACCATCCTGTGTTTCTCCCCAGTTTTACCCACCACCCTTGAGCTCTCCAGGGGCTATTGCTGGCCTCGATAATAAGCAGCCGCTGGACTTCGGACCTGATGAAGGTCTTGTCCTGGGTGCTGTACCGTCTGCTCCAGGTGGTGACGGGTTTGCAATCTACAGCCAGATTGGCAAAGAGAGAGGGAGGGTCAACCTTGAGGGTCGTGAGGCTGCAAATGGTGAGTGGGGTAAGGGTCCGCCGAATTTGAGGGTGAGGCTCTGGAGGTTACATTAGAAGTCCAGGCCCAGTAAAAGTGTCGCACAGAGGTTGGGGAGAACATACAGGTGGAAACGCTTGAATTCCACGCCTTGTACGGTGAGTCTGTCCAGACAGAAGCCCCGGATCGGGACAGAGAGGGATCCGGAGGCCAGGGAGATCAGCTGGTTGGCGGGATGGACCACGAGGGAGCAGCGCCTTACCGTGTCCAGATGAATGAAGCTATCGGTGCTCCCGGAGTCAAGTAGGCAGTAGGTCGCGTGGCCGTTGATGAGCACCGTCGCTGAAGCGGTGGCCAGGTTGCGAGGACGGGATTGGTCGAGCGTCATGGAGGCAAGTAGCGGGCGATCGTCCGAAGAGTCCGAAGATTCCGATGCGTAGCGGCAGTGAGGGCAGCATGGTAGCATGGTGGTTAGCATAAATGCCTCACAGCCCCAGGGTTCCAGGTTCGATTCCCGGCTGGGTCACTGTCTGTGCGGAGTCTGCACGTCCTCACCGTGTGTGCGTGGGTTTCCTCCAGGTGCTCCGGTTTCCTCCCACAGTCCAAAGATGTTGTGGTTAGGTGGATTGGCCATGCTAAATTGCCCGTAGTGTCCTAAAAAGTAAGGTTAAGGGGGGGGTTGTTGGGATACGGGTATATGGTGGATACGTGGGTTTGAGTAGGGTGATCATTGCTCGGCACAACATCGAGGGCCGAAGGGCCTGTTCTGTGCTGATCTGTTCTATGTTCTATGAACCGGGTCCCGTGATCCAGTCCCGAGGGGAGGAAAAATGGCGGCGTCTGGATTACCTGCGGGGAAGAAAATGGCGGCGCCCATGCAGCGCACGTTGTGGGGGCGGGGCCAGATGACTGCAACCATGGAGCGCACATTGAGGGTGCGGGACAAGATGGCGGCACCCATGGTGCGCACATTGCGGGGGCGGTGAAAGATGGCGGCACCCACTGATCGCACGTGGCCCCGGGAGCTGCGGACAACGGGGCCCATTGCGCGATCGGCTGGGGAGAGGGGGAGAGGTCGGGCGCGATAGAGGCAACAGCGGGGGCCTGACACACCGCTGCAAAGTGGCCTTTCATGCCACAAGATTTGCAGGTCGCGGCGTGGGCCGGGCAGCGCTGGCGGGGGTGCTTCTGCTGGCCGCAGAAGTAGCAGCGGTGACCCCCAGGGTGTGCGGTATGGCGAGTAGCGCAGGCATACTGCGCGGGAGCGGCCCCAGTCGGGGGGGTTGGTAGCGGGGTCCACGAGGGGTAGGATGGGTGGGCCGTGCGGCGGGTTGGGTAGGACTGCACGTTACGGGAAACGGCCGTCATAGAGAGCGCTAAGGTCTTTGTCGCTGCTAGATCGAGCGCGGCCCCTTCCAGCAGTCGTTGCCGGATGGTGTCCGATGCAATACCCGTAACAAATGCATCCCGCATGAGTAGATTCGAATGTTCCATGGCCAAGACGGCCTGGCAGTCGCAGTCCCGTACTAGAGGGATAAGGGCCCGCCAGAAGTCCTCAATCGACTCACCCGGTTGCTGGACTCGAGTGGAGAGTACGTGCCTCGCAAAAGAGTGTTCGTCGACAGGACATAATTTTCTTTGAGCAGTTCCATAGCACGGACATAGGTCGGCGCGTCCTGTATCAGCGGGAACACGCTGGAGCTCAGTCTAGAGTAAAGGAGTTGTACCTTCTGAGCCTCCGATGGTGCAGGGTCCGCTGAGGTGACGTCGGCCGCGAAGACAGCCAGCCAGTGGTTAAAGTCTTTCCTGGCGTTCGGCGATTGCGGATCCAGCTGCAGGCGGTCAGGTTTTATTCTGATGTCCATGATTAGGGAAATCTCACGGTAATAAATTGATGCGCTAACAATTGCACACACAAACACGAAACGGTACAAAAGAGGCTTTATTACCGTGAGATGTTATTCCCTCAAGAGGAGCTGTAAAATGGCAGCTCAGGAGACCTCATGGATATTTATACTGCTCCCTGTGGGCGGAGCTAGCCAGCAGGGGCTTACCGACAAACTATGCAGGGGCTTACCGACAAACCAGTAATAGCAGGTACTATTGTACATCCCCTAATAGAGGCACACACATATATATACAGTGGTATTACCTCACCCAGGCACTCCCACTACCACCTGAGAACCTTGCACTGTCAGGCTTGCCTGGGCTCTGCCAGGCTGGCAGGCCTGGGGGTCTCTCTGTCTGTCTGTCTCCCTCTTCCCCCCGCTCCACCCCACTGTTGGCATCAGCACGTAGACTCAGGAACTGACTCTGCTGCTAGCATTCTTTTTTTCTCAGCCCATTTAACTCCTAAATTGTCTGCTACATGTTGGACCCATTTCTGGACCCAAGTTCCTAATATCTCCCTATCATGACACCATAGGCTTAATAAAAGACAACAGATGCTCCATACATCCCTGGTGGGAAATAGTGATGTATGTCCTGATGTTTGCTTTTCCCATGCAACCAAGACCACCTTCCTATCAATGACTACCCAAAAGGTAACAGTTAACTGCTGAATACCATGCTGTTGTTCTACCAACTTCCATTTTAAAGTATGCTAAGGTTTTAGTCCTCCTACAACTCAATATGGGCACAGCATATTGAGCCTCTACCTTGTATCACATGGACAATTCTTATCACCATTCCCCCTTCCTCACCAGTACATACTGTCGCATTATGTGCTTCTCTATCAACATATCTAGTTGTCTTTAAGTGCACTTGGTCCCCTTGTTCCGTGAAGAGAACAGATTATAATTGTAAGTACTTCCGCACATTTATTTGAGTAATTGGGTATTACTCCAACCACAGTAATGATCAATGTTAATTGTGCATTTTTTTCGAACCTCCACTCTCCCAATATCTTTTGAACTCTTCATCCTGAACAACTATAGCTTCTTCACATGGAATGGTGACAACATTTTCACAGGCACCATTGCATAAAATGTAATTAATTACCATTTCTATGATATCATTTTCATTTCATATCAATGCTGTCAATATTTATTGGAGGATTTTTTCCACCATTAATTTCACATTGCTACAAGTGGCATTTTAAAATTAATTTGAAATTGAAAAGATAAACAGCAGAAATTAAAAACAGAAGTTGCTGAAATACAAAGCAGGTAGATCAGAATCTGAAAAAAAAAGTTAGGTATCTTGGGCGTGTTGCCCCCGAGCGGGAACGTGACGCAGCCGGTAGATTCTGGGAAAGGCCTCCCTTGGTCTTCCCAACAGCAAGTACGTCTTGCGAGATCTACCCAGGTCTCGCAAGGCTTTACGATCAGGGCCCCGCCTACAATGGGCAGGACAAAGCCCGGCATGCCTAAGTAAGTTTAAAACCTGCTTCGACGTGCTCACCTGTGATCTATTGGCCTCCCCAGGGGGTCCCCAGCTGGGCACCATTCTGTACTGGTCCACAGAAAAATGGAACAGGACCCAGCGAGTGCGCGGGGGGGTCTCCCGGGCCATCGGAGGACCCTGGGTGCTCGGGGACAGGGCGGGGTAGCCCCCTGACCCTCCCCATTGAACCCGGGCACCTTGGTACTGCCAAGTTTTCTCTTTAAGTAAATTTTAATTTCCACCCTTTTACAGTTTAAAAAATCTAAAATGTCATGTTTCCTGTTTTTTCTGCCTTTTATTCTCCTGCTTCATCTCCAAAATTATTGCATCGATTCCAGCTTGTTCCTGATGGCCTTCACATCATCTACACCTGGAATCCTTTGACTGCCCTTTCTAAATTTTTGTTCAGTAGAGCATATATTTTGACTTTATTTTAAAGTAAATAACATTTAAGTTAATAACATCTAAATCACATCCACTGCTGCCTGTATCACACTGCCACCCCACTGGCTCATGGTATGGCTGCCCGCATATGCCTTTAGACCTCTCACATACAGCAATCACCTGTCTCCTCCAACCCCCACCACTGCTACCTCAAACCGCACCCACATAATCTGCTGGCTGCGTTATGGTTCTGATTACCTAATTACCACTGATTGTACATTTATATTGTTCTCGATATAACCAAGCTCCCCACCCTGATACTTTGACTTCCTGTTTGTAATTGAATGTCCTGGCACTACCCATGACCCGTCATATGAAATGTGAAACACAACAGCCGATTAACCACACTAACTCACAAATTTACTCAAGGAGCATATCACGCATTACTACTTCCATGTGCTAATATTGAAAGAAATAGGCCGAATATAAAACAAAGTGCTGGAAAAAAGCTCAGCAGGTCAGGCAACATCTGTGGAGCGAAAAACCGAGGTGAGGTTTCGAGTCCAATGTGACTTCTTCAGAACTCCAGCCTTGTTGGCACAGTATTTGTGATACTATTTATGCATCATTTTATAAAATTTGATCAAAATACTTTTCTTCCCTTTTCAAGTACCCTCTTCATAGTTATTTACACTATGAATGGAATCATAGAATGATTACAACACAGAGGGAGGCCATTCAACCCATCAAGCCCGTACCAGCTGTGTGCAAGGCCAGTTAAGCTGGTCTCACTCCCCCATTCTTGCCTTGCAGACCTGCATTTTGTTTTCCCTTCGGGTGCTTATCCAATTCCCTTTTGAAACCTGTGAAACACCTCAATACGTTTCACAGCTCAGATTAAAAGAGGAACTGTCCCATACACTATTTCTAAGTTTGAATGACTGATTTTCATTTTAAGTTGACTGATTTGTGTTCTTAATATATTTGCTTTTTTGAATTTTTTAGGTATACACACTGTCTTGATTGATGAAGGAGAATGTCCACTTTCACATGTAAGCAAGTTGTTTAAATTATTTTGTTGGTTTGCCTGCTCAGTAATATTTTGAATAATCAGTATGATTCAGTCAACTGTTGTTCTTTTTTCATGAATATAATATTTGAGCCAATCAAGTGCAAATGTGACATACACTTATATGTGTAAAATTTTCAAATGTGATGTCCATTTCTCACAGTAATATTATAATGATATTGTTCCTGCAAATAAAGCAAAATATGTTTAGAAATTCAAACTTTGTGATGTATTTCTTCTGAGGTTTAACTTATTACAGCAATTTTATGAAGAATTTAGGTAAGGGGTAAAATAAAGAAAACTGTAAAGGAGAAGAGGGGAAGTTAGCTCTGTTGCAATATAGAAATTACCTGGCTGGCAAGTGGGACTCCATGCAGACATGTTTGCACATGTGTAGAGAGCTCCTTTGTTGTTGAGTAGATCTAGCGACAGTCCTTCATTTAAGACAACAAACCAAGGGCCAAGCTGTATATTCTGGTTGTGATGGAGACTGAAACTCCTCCGCCATTGAAAAGGGCAGGATATCCTCCTTGTACTATAACCTGAAGTGGATTATAATGAGTCCCTTTTTGGGCTATGCTGGATCTGGCCACGACCCCATTGAAGTCCAAATGCCTGCACAATTTTATCAGAGAAAGCCAATTGGTAGGCCACCTCCAGGAGCTCCATCCATTTAGGGATGGCATGCAGAGTACGTAGTTAGGAAGGTTAATGAGGCTCTGGGTGGTCGGCAGCCTCATCAGGAGAGTTGGGGTAAAAAGAGCAGCTCATAATGGAGATATTTTCTGAAGACTTAAATTAAAGTAAAAAATAAGAGTGGCCACAGCTTTCAGACACTCCACAGAATGGCCTTCATCTGCAGCTGTGGCCCTCTGGCAGCCACATCTTAAATGAGGGGAGATCTTGCGAGTCCCTACCCCCAATTTGCTGCCAGGGTGATGCCGTCTACCAGCCACCTGCTGGGCTTTGACCTCAATGGGGGAGGGGGGCATTCGCTGTCTGGAAGATCCTAGTGGCTCCATTAATTTTTTCCTAAATGGGCACTTAACTGTCATGAATTGGTCACCAGTCACTACTGGATGGGAACCGGTTCTGGAATATCCCTGCCTCCAGCAAAATTGCTGGAGGTGGGATTGTGTTGGGTACAACTTGAGATTTTCTGAAATTCCTCATTCTCAGCCTAGTGGCATGATAAGATATGGCTGATAAAATTCTGCCCATGGCCTGTAAAGTGACAAGATATTTCCAAGACTTTATAAGGCACAATATAGTTTCCCTTTCTCAAACAAAATTTGAACTTCACACCAGCGTATCATATTCTACAGGTACTGTGGTATAACTGCTTGTTAGGTTATGTTCACGTAAGACAGCTATCCATATTTATTTCTGCTGAAAATCCTAGATGACAATTACTATGAGCGCGCACTAGCCCTGGGTGTCGTAACAACACCAGGGTGTCGTAACAACGTTTAGCTCAGTGGGCGAGACAGCTTGGTTTGTGATGCAGGAGAAGGCAAGCAGCACGGTTTCAATTCCTGTATCGGCTGAGGTTATTCATGAAGGCCCTGCCTTCTCAACCTGGCCCCTTGCTTGAGGTGTGGTGATCCTCACGTTAAACCACCACCAGTCACCTCTCCCCCTCAAAGTGGAAAGGAACCTATGGGACTATATGGCACCTTACCATAGCAACAGTTGCTGCAATATTTTCTGTTTTATTGACCTTAATCTGTGTGGGGTTTGCATTATTAGTCCAAGCTTATCCAAGTGGTTATTAATGTACTCCCGGATCAATGTTTTTAAAAAGCTTTCCCATCACTGACAATTCTTTATGTCTGGGGATCTGCCAGTAGGATTTCCAACTAACCTTCAGCACTTTACCAGTTTTCTGTGGCTGACAATACGTTAGAAGGACCGCTGGTCAAACTGGTTCCTCTGCGGCCCACCTTCCATCCCAGTGAAGATTACATCAAACTAGCTCTTGCTGAGCTCAAATGAGTAGATCACACTGAAATAATGTACATTCAAATTGTGGAAAGCTAAAGTGGTAAGTGCTGTGCCATGTGCAATTTCAGGAACTGATACATCTTGTCTCTAAGCACTTCCGCTTAACGATTTTAATCTTTTCAGCTCTAAGTTAAATCACTGGTAACAATCTATTTTGAGTCATAACACAGTACTTAGAGTTATAGAGTAATTATTGCACAGGAGGAGGCCATTTAGCCCACCGAGTTAATGGCTGTTCTCTGGAGAGCAATCCAGTCAATCCATTCCCCCACTATCCTCTTTCCGTGAAAATATATTTCCCTCAATTTCTTTTTGAAAACATTGATTTTCTCTGCTTCCTGGAGGATGCGAGCTCCTGTTCATTACCATTGGCTGGGTAAAATGTTCTTTCTCAACCCCCCTGCAACACTTGCCCAAATTGTTTGATCTATATTCCCTAGTTCTTGTATCCACAGCTAATGAGAACAGCATTTATATGTTTATCTTGTCTAAACCTGTCATAATTGGTATACCCCAATCAGATCTTCCCTACTAACATAAGAACATATGAATTAGGAGCAGGAGTAGGCCATTCAGCATCGTGAGCCTGCTCTGCCATTCAATAAGATTATGGCTAGTCTGATTGTGGCCTCACTGGCGATCACCAGATAACGTCTGACTCCTTTTTTAGTCAAGAATCTATTTATTTCTGCTTTAAAAATATTCAATGACCCTGTCTCCACCAGTCTCTAGGAAACAGAGTGCCAAAGACTCACTACTATCGGAGAGAAAAAAAATCTTTATTAAATGGAAGATCCCTTCTTTTTAAACTTTGTCTCTGAGTTCTGGTCTCTTCCACAAGGGGAATTTAATAGCACGAGATATCACTGAGGAAGCTTCTTGTATAACAGAGAATAATGGAAAGAATAATGAGGTCTAATTATATACAGTAAGAAGTCTTACAACACCAGGTTAAAGTCCAACAGGTTTGTTTAAAATCACTATCTTTCGGAGCACTGCTCCTTCCTCAGATGAAGGAGGAAGGGGCAGTGCTCCGAAAGCTCGTGATTTTGAACAAATGTGTTGGACTTTAACCTAGTGTTGTAAGACTTCTTACTGTGTTCACCCCAGTCCAACGGCAGCATCTCCACATCATAATAATATACAGACACAGGAGGTATCTCATAAAGGTCTTCCTCCATGACTCCTGGTTCCACAGTGCCTGGGCCCCTGCTTCCAGAACCCCGAACATTTTACACATTGGTTGGGGTTTCCGCGCTTTCATGCGATAGGCCCCAAGTGGGTCATGTGGCTTGCGAAACATCACCCCTTAAAGGGACCATGCTACTACATCTCTCCCCTCCTCCCCCCTAGAATCCCTCGACACATACATATATATATATTATACAGGTTATTTACTACTGTGCGTAGTGAGGGCAAAAACACCACTGAGGGCAATGCAGCATAGTCCTTCACAAAGTTAATCTGCTAGGGGACTTTGTAGGCCTAGTGGAATGCCTCAGTTTCCTGAGTGCTTCCTCCAACAATGAAGCAGTGTCAACAACGGCAACAGCAGGAGGTTGCTTCGAGGTCTCAATAGGTGCATTGGGAGCACACCCCTCTCCGGTCCCATGAAAAGCAGTGGGAGGGGCCTCTTCTGAGCCCCCCAGTTCCCTTGCCTCAGGCTCCACCAAAGGGGTGTTGGTAGTGCCCACTGGAACCATCTGTTCAGTTGTTGGGGCTGCAGCCTCTCGGCTCCTTATATGGTCTATGTGCTTCCAACAACATTTCCCCTGTACATCTCCCAGATATGAGACAGGACCAGATTTTGCCACAGATTTCCCTGGCGTCCACGACAGTCCACGTGCAAAGTTCCTTACGAAAACTAGATCTCCGATTTTAAATGATCTGCCTTATTTCATTGGATCATGATACTTCTTTTGGGAGGCTTGCCTCGTCCCCACTTTCCCTTCCAAATTAGGGAAAACGAGGTCTAACTGAGTGTGAAAGTGACAATCCGTTAATAGGTCTGCAGGTGTGACCTCAGTAATGATATGAGGGGAGGGGTGGTATTGTAAGAGAGGAGGAAGTTAACCAATTTGAGTTTTTTTCCGGCAGATTAAAAAGTTTGTACTGCTCTTTAGGTCATGCCATTAGAGGCCAGATGATAAGGCACTTTTCAAATGTTGTGGAAGCCAACTGCACAAATTCTTGGATCTCCTCCCCTGTGAAAGCTGTGCCATTATCGGGAACCAAGACTTCTCGAAGGTCATGAATAGTGAAAATGTACCTCAGGGTTTCGATGATGGCCGTTAAGATTGTGGACCCCAAGTTCGAGACATCCAGCCACTTGGAGTGGGCATCTACCAGTATCAGAAGCATTCTTCCTAGCAAGAGACCAGTAAAATCAATGTGTAACCTTGTCCATGGACGCCCAGGCCACTCCTATGGATGCAGATGAGCTGCAGACTGCAAGGTTTGCTATGATTATCAAAAATCACACTGATGAACCAGGTTCTCAATATATTTTTCAATCCCCAGCCACCAAATGTAGTTCCTGCCTAAAATTTCCGCCTTCATCTTACCAGGGTATGCTCTGTGCAACTCTTGCAGCAGTGGCTGTCTTGCTGGGGGTGCTTCAACCAGCCGGGAACCCCAAAGCAGAATTCCATCTTCACAAATGAGTTTGTCTTTCCTCAGTTGGTAGGGCCTGAGCTGATCTGACTTGATGTGGTGCCATCCACTTAGAACTATTTGTTTGATCTTCGAGGGGACCATGTCCTGTTGGTCCAGCTCCTGATGTGGGTCGAATAGACCAGCAGGGTATCAAGAAAATACAACACCAGGGCAATCTCTTGTGGTACAAGCATCGGTGCCAGACATTGAGGGAATGGGAGCTGATTCAGGGCATCGGCATTTGAGCTCTGCATCCCCAGTTGATGTTGGAAATTGTACGTTATAAGCTGCCAATAGCAAGGCCCACTATTGCATCCTGACAGAAGCAACTGGTGGAGTTGGTTTATCCTCACAAAGTAGCCCTAGTGATGGCTTGTGGTCAGTTACAATAGTGAACCGGTTGCCGCACATGTACACATGGAATTTTGTAACGCTGTATATCACAGCTGGGGCCTCTTTTATAATTTAGGTATACTTTCGATCTGCATCGGTGAGTGTTCGGGAGGCAAAGGTGATGGGCCTGCCGGTGCTATCGCCCATCTTGTGGGCCCGCCGCTATCTTGTAAAGCGAAGTGCCACAGGTCAAAATTATCAGTTTGCCTGTGTCAAAATGGACCAACAAGCTACAAGGCCCCAACTGTAGGGCCTGTTTGACTTGATGAAAAGCTTACTTTAATGGGTCTTTCCAATGCCAGTGTTGGTACTTTTTTAAAAGGTGGCGTATTAGGGATGAACCGGCCGTAGTAATTTCCCATGCCAAGAAACAATTTAAATTCGGCGACATTCTTTGGCACAGGGCCTTCTTTGGCCTTTACCTTATTCTCTGAAAGCTGCCAGCCTTTTGAATCCACCTTAAATCCTAAGTACGTGACCTCACTGGCCTCAAATGTGCACTTTTTTCTTTTTAGTCTGATGCCAGTGTCTCTGAACCTTTTTATGGACTTCTTCCAAGTTGGTCAGATGCTCTTTGTGTGATGTCCCCGTCACTAAGAGATCATCTCAGTGCACCTCGAATTTGGAATTCCTTGTAGCAGGTTCTCCATCATCTGTTGAAATATGGCGCAAGCAGGTGCTATCTCAAAAAGTATTCAGGGGCAGCACGGTGGCTCAGTGGGTTAGCCCTGTTGCCTCACGGCGCCGAGGTCCCAGGTTCGATCCTGGCTCTGGGTCACTGTCCGTGTGGAGTTTGCACATTCTCCCCGTGTTTGCGTGGGATTTGCCCCACAACCCAAAGATGTGCAGGGTAGGTTGATTGAACACACTAAATTGCCCCATAATTGGAAAAAAATGAATTGGGTACACTAAATTTATAAAAAGAAAAAAAAAGTAATCAGGTATATTGGAAAAACCCCTTGTGCGTATTGAGGTTGGGAATTGGATATTTGTCGAATTGGGCCACTTGGTTAATGGTGAGTTTGTAGTCACTGCAGATTCTGACAGAATGGTCAGGTTTTAAGACAGGGACAATAGGGACTGTGCATTCCAAGAATTGTACCGGTTTTATTAACCTGAGTTCTTCTAGCATGTCAACTCAGCCTCTCTTTCTGGTGTTGCACATATGGGATGGGCCTAGCTCTGAAGAATTTTGGTGTGGATTCAGGGCTCATGTAAATTTTTGGCTTTACCCCTTGTATTCAACCAAGCTCGTTTTGAAACACATCTTTGTACTTGCACAGAACTTCTTGGAAAATGCCGTCTGCTATCCTGAAAATTTCTCGATAGTTTAGCTTTATTTGATGTAGCCAATCTTGTCCCATGAGATTCAGCCCTTGTCCTTCCACAATCATCATGGGTAACCGAGCTGACTGTTGTTGATACGGCACTGGTGTCATCATTGTACCTAAAATTTTTAACGGATTACCTGTATATGTTGCAGTGATGCTGCTGAGACTCAAGTTGGACCCCTCCTCGAAGATATTTCTAGGTTTATTAACCCACCACTGTGGACGACACCCCTGTGCTGACCTCCATGTTCAATGGCCGCCCGTTAATCATAAGGGCTATTTTTATGGGAGCTGTCTTGCTAACATTAACCATATTGAACCTGGATTCCTCTTCGGAGTTTTTCTCCACTTTATGCAGTGGAGTCATTGTGTGTTTATTTTTAAACTGGGGCCGCCATATCTGACGCAGCAACATGCCTGAATGTGGCCCTTCCTGTTGCACTTGAAGCACACAAAATCTCTGCAATGGCATATTTCTTGGGGGTAGTCTCCACGCCTTTGTAACAGTCATCAAAATTCCTGGGCTAAATGCCCACTTTTCTTCCTTGCCACTGACCACGCTCCTGGGATCTCCATTCAGACTGTCACTTGAGGTGCCTGCCTAACAGCCATTCCATTTCAAAGCTGATTTACCTCACCTTCCTGCATGCCCTGGAGCTCAGAAGCACCTTTCCCACCTCAGTCACTGGCTTGAGCTATTTCTATCGCTTTCACCATGGTAATTTCCATTTCGACTAACAATTTTCTTTGCACATTGATATTGTTGATGCCACATACCAGATGGTCGTGTAGCATGTTGCTTAACGCTACACCTATTTTACAGTGCTCAGCCAGTTGGTGAAGCCTGGCAGCAAAAGCCAAAATTGTCGCCCTGGGTCCCTGATGGCCAAATTAAATTTGTATAACTGCAATGTAAAGGAGGGTCTGGGGCTGAAGTGCTGTTTCACAAGTGTCTCTAGTTGGTCAAACAAATTAGTTTCTGGGGCCTACAGGGCAATTAACTGCAGCAACCAAAGGAAACCCACACAGACACTGGGCGAACATGCAAACTCAACACAGACTGTCACCCAAGATCGGAATTGAACCTGGGTCCCTGGCTCTTGTGAGGCTGCAGTGCCATCCACTGTGCCACCTTATTCATCCCAGAAGTGGCTGTTGGGATGGTAAATGCGTTGATTTTAATTTTCTAAAATTCCCCAGATTCCAGAAAGGTCTCATCAGGTTGGACAATAGCAATGTGACACCTCTATTCAAGAGAGGAGGGATATAAAAAACAGAAAACTAAGGCCAGTTTGCTTAGCACCTGTCATTGAGATATTATTTGAATTTGATATTATGAAGGTTAGAGCGGAGCACTGAGAAAACCTCAATGCAATCAGGCAGAGTCAACATGGTTTTGTGAAAGGGAAATCATGTTTGACTAATTTAAATAACAAGCAAGGTGGATAAAAAGGAACCTGTGGATGTGCTGCGGTTAGATTTCTGAAAGGTATTTGACAAGATGCCATATCAAAGTCACTCACTATCCTGACTTGGAAATACATTGCCATTCCTTCACTGTAGCTCTGTCAAAACCCTGGAATTCCCTCCCTAATAGCACAATGAGTGTACCTACACCACATGGACTGAAGCAGTTCAAGAAGGCAGTTCAACATCACCTTCTCTCGGACCATTAGGGACGGGAAACAAATGCTAGCCTAGCCAGCAAAACCCACACCCCGGAAAAATGAATTAAAAGAAAAGAAAAAGATTTCAGAACTAGAGTTCTAGAGTAGTGAAGTTGAGGAACACTTCTATGTGGAAAGGATGCTAGAACAATTGTAAATTTTAAATATGAAATTGAAAGAAATACAAAGGTAATAAGGAGTATGGGCAAAGCTGGGTATAAAGAGTTAGGTCGCCAGTCATGATTTCATTGTATGTGGAACAGACTTGAGGGACAAAGTGGTTTACGCCTGTCCCTATGATCTGTAACAAGAGAGAAAATGGTGTGAAGCAGAAGCGCAATGGTAATGGGACAAGGAAAGAAACAAAAGATGGTCCTAAAGGAGTTGTAACTAAGAGCAGAATCAATCCCATCATATGGGAGATGGTGGCATAGTGTTACTGTCATTGGACTAGTAACCAGAGACCCAGGGTAATGCTCTGCGGGACTTAGGCTAATGCCAGATGGTGAAATTTGAATAAAAATAAAAATCTGGAATTAAAATCTAATGATGACCATGAAACCATTGTCGGTTGTCATAAAAATCCATCTGGTTCTCTAATGTATTTTAGGGAAGGAAATCTGCTGTCCTTACTTGGTCTAGCCTACATGTGACTTCAGACCCACATTAGGTTGACACTTAACTGCCCACTCAAGGAAAATGAATGATGGATGGGCAACAAATGCTGGCACAGCCAGTGACGCCCACACCCCATGAACAAATTTTAAAAATATCAGCTGCCATCTGAGAAGGTAAGTGGTTATGATCTGCTTTATTCTAGTAAATTGTCTGCTGCCTGACTCAGGGACACTGATTCTTAATAACCCCCTATGTTCTCAGAATATTTGTTTAGGAGACAATAATTTGTACATTCTAGGGACATACTAAGAACACATATTAAGTTAGCTATCTAGTAAATGGACCAGAATTGAAATCTCAAGAAATATGCTTAAATCAGTTTTCTGTTCCAGAATGCTTCATGTGCTTCCACAATGGGGTGGTCTTATCCATTTTTAAATTTAACAATGCTTGGTTTAAAGAAAATACATCAGTTTATGGCTCATTCGTACCAGGTTAGCTCAGTAGGCTGTACAGCTGGTTCATAGCCACTTACCTTTTCAGGTAGTGGTCTGCATGTAACGTCCTAGAGACCGTGCAGCAAAAGGAGATGGTGGATCCTGTTGCATGGTTGCCTAAGCAGACTATCAAAGTCATTTCACAGGATGCCTCATTGCCATAACTTTCAAACAAGCGCCAAGCCATAGTTTTGCTGGTGATGAGAAAGGCCCTCCCCATCAGATCCTTCCTATACGCCTGGATTCTCAACCCCTCCACACGTTGCCCTAAGTGGCAGTGCTGGGAAGAGATCCTTGTCCACCTCCTTGTGGAATGCACCTTTGCAAAGAAGTTCTGGAGAGAGATGCAGTAGTCTTTAATCAAGGTTTATCTCGGGCAGCACGGTGGCGCTGTGGTTAGCTCTGCTGCCTCAAGGCGCCAAGCTCCCAGGTTCGATCCCGGATGGGTCACTGTCCATGTGGAGTTTGCACATTCTCCCCGTGATTGCATGGGTTTCAGCCCCACAACCCAAAGATGTGCAGGGCAGGTGGATTGGCCATGCTAAATTGGCCCTTTATTGGAAAAATGAATTGGGTACTCTAAATTAGGGGAAAAAAGGTTATCTCAAGCAGCTCCGTGACTCAGGACTCTGTGCTCTACAGGCTGTTCCCAGGGACACATTTTGAGCCAAACATCAACTGCAGCTGGAGGATTATCAACTTGGTGAAAAATGCTCTTTGGTCTCCCCAAAACATATTGGTCTTCCAGCGCAAAAAGTTGACCCTGGCTGAGTGTTGCAAACTGACACATTCAAACGTCCAGAACTATATTCTGAGGGATGCAATAAAGCTTGGGACAGCTGCTGCAGAAGTGCAACAGGGAATGATCATTCATAGTACACTGAAAGGCTGGAAATCACATTGAACCCTACAACCTGTCTGATTCACATTGAATATATGTACCGTAATATTACATGATACCACAATTGTATTGAAGCACCTCGAGTGAAATATGATCGATGTCGATAATTTGAATACCATTGCACATTCTGTAATAACCGTTTTTAAATGTTTGTAATTTTTAAAATTGTATTGAAGCACTTCAGAGTGCTTATTAATAATAGAACATAGAACATAGAACGATACAGCGCAGTACAGGCCCTTCGGCCCTCGATGTTGCACCGACATGGAAAAAATCTAAAGGCCATCTAACCTACACTATGCCCTTATCATCCATATGCTTATCCAATAAATTTTTAAATGCCCTCAATGTTGGCATGTTCACTACTGTTGCAGGTAGGGCATTCCACGGCCTCACCACTCTTTGCGTAAAAAACCCACCTCTGACCTCTGTCCTATATCTATTACCCCTCAATTTAAGGCTATGTCCCCTCGTGCTAGCCACCTCCATCCGCGGGAGAAGGCTCTCGCTGTCCACCCTATCTAACCCTCTGATCATTTTGTATGCCTCTATTAAGTCACCTCTTAACCTTCTTCTCTCTAACGAAAACAACCTCAAGTCCATCAGCCTTTCCTCATAAGATTTTCCCTCCATACCAGGCAACATCCTGGTAAATCTCCTCTGCACCCGTTCCAAAGCTTCCACGTCCTTCCTATAATGAGGCGACCAGAACTGTACGCAATACTCCAAATGCGGCCGTACTAGAGTTTTGTACAACTGCAACATGACCTCATGGCTCCGGAACTCAATCCCTCTACCAATAAAGGCCAACACACCATAGGCCTTCTTCACAACCCTATCAACCTGGGTGGCAACTTTCAGGGATCTATGTACATGGACACCGAGATCCCTCTGCTCATCCACACTACCAAGAATTTTACCATTAGCCAAATATTCCGCATTTCTGTTATTCTTTCCAAAGTGAATCACCTCACACTTCTCCACATTAAACTCCATTTGCCACCTCTCAGCCCAGCTCTGCAGCTTATCTATGTCCCTCTGTAACCTGCAACATCCTTCCGCACTGTCTACAACTCCACCGACTTTAGTGTCGTCTGCAAATTTACTCACCCATCCTTCTGCGCCCTCCTCTAGGTCATTTATAAAAATGACAAACAGCAACGGCCCCAGAACAGATCCTTGTGGTACGCCACTCGTAACTGAACTCCATTCTGAACATTTCCCATCAACTACCACTCTCTGTCTTCTTTCAACTAGCCAATTTCTGATCCGCATCTCTAAATCACCCTCAATCCCCAGCCTCCGTATTTTCTGCAATAGACGACCGTGGGGAACCTTATCAAACGCTTTACTGAAATCCATATACACCACATCAACTGCTCTACCCTCGTCTACCTGTTCAGTCACCTTCTCAAAGAACTCGATAAGGTTTGTGAGGCATGACCTACCCTTCACAAAACCATGCTGACTGTCCCTAATCATATTATTCCTATCTAGATGATTATAAATCGTATCTTTTATAATCCTCTCCAAGACTTTACCCACCACAGACGTTAGGCTCACCGGCCTATAGTTACCGGGGTTATCTCTACTCCCCTTCTTGAACAAAGGGACCACATTTGCTATCCTCCAGTCCTCTGGCACTATTCCTGTAGCCAATGATGACCTAAAAATCAAAGCCAAAGGCTCAGCAATCTCTTCCCTGGCTTCCCAGAGAATCCTAGGATAAATCCCATCCGGCCCCGGGGACTTATCTATTTTCACCTTGTCCAGAATTGCCAACACTTCTTCCCTACGCACCTCAATGCCATCTATTCTAATAGCCTGGGTCTCAGCATTCTCCTCCACAATAATCTTTATTATTATCACAAGTAGGCTTACATTAACACTGCAATGAAGTTACTGTGAAAATCCCCTAGTCGCCACATTCCAGCACCTGTTCACGTACAAAGAGGGAGAATTCAGAATGTCCAATTCACCTAACGAGCACGTCTTTAGGGACTTGTGAGAGGAAACCGGAGCACCCAGAGGAAACTCACACTGACACGGAGAGAACGTGCAGACTCCGCACAGACAGTGACCTGTCACTGCATCTCTTGTGATGGCCAGTTTGAAATGCTTCGTAATGTTCTTTTAGATATTTGTTGAGTGAAGTATTTCTTTAAAAAAATACTCCTCCACGATTATAGAATTCCTCCAGTGCAGAAGTAGGCCATTCGGCCCATCGAGTCTGCACCAACCCTCCGAAGGAGCTCCCCACCCAGGCCCCACCCTGTTCCCGTAACCTCACCTAACCTTTTATTTTGGACTCGAAGGTGCAATTTAGCATTGCAAATCCACCTAACCTGCACATCTTTGGACTGTGGGGGCGGGAGGGGGGAACAGGAGCAACCGAAGAAAACCCACGCAGACACGGGGAAAATGTGCAAACTCCACACAGACAAGTCACCCAAGGCTGGAATTGAACCCGGGTGTCTAGTGCTGTGAGGCAGCAGTGCTAACCATTGTGCCGCCATGCCAAATCAGAGCAGCAACGAACCTCTCTGCAGCACTCTGACTGTTATTTTGCTTACATAACTGTTATTCAATTGATGGCAGCCGAAGTGCACTTCCCTTTTAAGTGGTGCAGGCGGTGTTTAAATTGTATTATCGATGCCTGACTTCTCTCGATAACCAAATATCCGAAGTTGGTGAGCTGCCAAAAAACAGCAAAATACCAATGGCAGCTCGAGCAATCTTCAACAAGTGAGGACATGAGCACTATTTTCTTGCACACCTCTCACTCAATTTGTGCACCTTCAGATCAAACTGCCCCCCCACAGTCCAAAGATGCTGCGGAAACTAGCACAAGTTGAATTTCTCCTCCTTTCTTCCTTAAACAGCCTGAAGAATTCAACACTTAAAATGGGAACTGACTTTCCAGTGAGTACGCCTTAATTGTAAAGTAGACAGCATTTAGTAAAATACTGCCACGGTCTGTACATTGTTCTGCGCAAAAGTAATGGAATAGCAGCTCATACACAGATGTCAATTCAAAGATATTTTGTGGGAATCTCCGTCAGTGGGAACCGTGGGTTTCCACAACGGGAAATCCCACTGGCCGGCTGCTGGGACTGAGGATCCTGCTGTTGGCGGGGCACTCCACGACAGAAAAGGGAGCTGGCAGATGAAGAATCCTTTTTCTTAAAATAATTTTTATTCAAAATTTTCATAAAATATCAACAACAAAAAGTAATTTTTTTTTTTACAAAGAACAGAAAAAAGAAAAAACAGTACCCCCCCGCGCATACACAAAGGAAGAGGTAAATTAACACCCGCCATTCGCACAAAACATGCGCCCGCCCCTCCGCGACAAACCCCCCCCCCCCCCCCCCGGGTGTATACGTTAAGAAATAAATAAATCAACGCCCGCCATTAGCATAGAGCAACTATGCCCGTCTCTCCGGTCCAAAACAGCAAAACAACCCCCCCTTCCACCCTGGGCTGCTGCTGGCCTTTTCCTATCGTTCTGCCAGGAAATCCAGAAATGGCTGCCACCTCCGAAAAAACCCCTGCACTGATCCCCTTAGGGCAAATTTCACCTTCTCTAGTTTAAGAAACCCTGCCATATCGTTGACCCAGGCCTCCACGCTTGGGGGCCTCGCATCCTTCCACTGAAGAAGAATCCTCCGCCGGGCTACTAGGGACGCAAAGGCCAGAACACCGGCCTCTTTTGCTTCCTGCGCTCCCGGCTCCACTGCAACCCCAAAAATTGCAAGCCCCCAGCCCAGATTGACCCTGGATCCTACCACCCTCGACGCCGTCCTCGCTACGCCCTTCCAAAATTCCCCCAGCGCTGGGCATGCCCAGAACATATGGGCATGACTTGCTGGGCTCCCTGAGCACCTGATACACCTGTCCTCACTCCCGAAGAACCGACTCATCCTTGTCCCCGTCATGTGAGCCCTATGCAGCACCTTAAACTGTATGAGGCCAAGCCTCGCACAAGAAGAGGAGGAGTTCACCCTCCCCAGGGCTTCCGCCCACATCCCCTCCTCTATCTCCTCCCCCAGCTCCTCCTCCCATTTACCCTTCAGCTCCTCGACCGAGGCCTCATCCATCTCCTGCATCACCTGGTACGCTGCTGAGATCCTCCCCTCACCAACCAACACCCCCGAGAGCACCCTGTCCTGGATCCCACGCGGCGGCAGCAGAGGAAACTCCGTCACCTGCCGGCTGACAAACACCCTTACCTGCATGTACCTGAAGGCGCTTCTCGGGGGGAGCCCGAACTTCCCATCCAGCGCACCCAGGCTCACAAACTTCCCGTCTACAAACAGATCCCTCAACCTCCTGATACCTGCCCTGTGCCAACTCAGGAACCCGCCATCAATTCTCCCTGGGACAAACCGGTGGTTGCCCCACATCGGGGTCCCCATCGAGGCCCCCACCTCCCCCCTGTGCCATCTCCATTGCACCAAATTTTGAGGGTAGCCGCCACCACCGGGCTCGTGGTATACGTCATTGGAGGGAGCGGCAGCGGCGCCGTTACCAGCGCCTCTAGGCTCGTGCCCACACAGGACGCCATCTCCATTCTCTTCCATGCTGCCCCCACCCCCTCCATCACCCATTTACGCATCATCGCTGCATTGGCAGCCCAGTAGTACCCACAGAGGTTGGGCAGCGCCAACCCCGCCTGTCCCTGCCCCACTCCAAGACCACCCTTCTCACCCTCGGGGTCCCGTGTGCCCACACAAACCCCGTAATGCTCTTATTAACCCGCCTGAAAAAGGCCTTCGGGATAAGGATGGGGAGGCACTGGAACAGGAACAGAAACCTCGGAAGCACCGTCATTTTGACTGACTGTACCCTACGCGCCAGAGACAGCGGCAACATGTCCCACCTCTTAAACTCCTCCTCCATTTGCTCCACCAACCTTGTGCGATTAAGCTTATGCAAGGCCCCCCAATTCCTGGCCACCTGAATCCCCAAGTACCTGAAGCTCCTCTCCGCCCTTTTCAGTGGAAGCCTGCCAATTCCCCCCTCCTGATCCCCTGGGTGTACCACAAACAGCTTGCTCTTCCCCAAGTTGAGCTTGTATCCTGAGAAATCCCCAAATTCCTGGAGAATCCCCATCACCTCCGGCATTCCCCTACCGAGTCCGCCACATACAACAATAGGTCATCCGCATAGAATGACACTTGGTGCTCCTCCCCACCCCGGACCAGCCCCCTCCAACTCCCCGACTCCCTCAGCGCCATAGCCAGGGGTTCAATTGCCAGCGCAAAGAGCAGAGGGGACAAGGGACACCCCTGCCACGTCCCTCGGAATAGCCGAAAAAACTCCGACCTCCTCCTATTCGTGGCCACGCTCGCCATCGGGGACTTAGGGGCTGTTTAGCACACTGGGCTAAATCGCTAGCTTTGACCAGCAGCACGGTTCGATTCCCGTAACAGCCTCTCCGAACAGGCGCCGGAATGTGGCGAGTAGGGGCTTTTCACAGTAACTTCATTGAAGCCTACTCGTGACAATAAGCGATTTTCATTTCATTTTCATACAACAGCCTCACCCAACTAACAAACCCCTCCCCAAACCCGAACCTTTCCAATACCTCCCACAAGTATCCCCACTCAACCCTATCAAAGGCCTTCTCCGCGTCCAGCGCCACCACAATCTCCGCCTCCCCTTCTACTGCCGGCATCATTATAACGTTCAAGAGCCTCCTTATGTTGGTGTTCAGCAGCCTCCCCTTCACAAACCCCGTTTGATCTTCGTGGATAACCTGCGGCACACAGTCCTCTATCCCCACGGCCAAGATCTTTGCCAAGAGCTTGGCATCCACACTCAAAAGTGAGATCAGCCTGTATGACCCACACTGCAGGGGATCCTTGTCCCGCTTAAGAATCAGGGAGATCAGCGCCTGAGACATCGTCGGGGGCAAAGCCCCCCCTTCCCTTGCCTCGTTAAAAGTCCTAACCAACAGGGGACCCAACAGGTCTGCATACTTCTTGTAAAATTCAGCCGGGAACCCATCCGGACCCGGCGCCTTCTCCGACTGCATGCTCCCTATCCCTTTGACCAGCTCCTCCAACTCAACCGGCGCCCCCAGTCCCTCCACCTGTCCCTCCTCCACCCTCAGGAATCTCAGCCTGTCCAAAAAGCACCCCATCCCCCCCCTCCTCCACCGGGGGTTCGGACCGATACAATTTCTCATAAAAGTCCCTGAAGACCCCATTAATGTCTACCCCCCTTCGCACCACATTTCCTCCCCGATCCTTAACTCCACCAATCTCCCTAGCCGCATCCCGCTTACGGAGCTGGTGTGCCAGCATCCTGCTCGCCTTCTCCCCATATTCATACACCGCACCCTGTGCCTTCCTCCACTGAGCTTCCGCCTTTCTGGTGGTCAACAAGTTGAACTCAGCCTGGAGGCTGCGCCGCTCCCTCAGCAATCCCTCCTCCGGGGCCTCCGCGTATCTCCTGTCCACTCTCACCATCTCCCCAACCAATTTCTCCCTCTCTCTCTGCTCCCTTCTCTCCCTGTGGGCTCGAATGGAGATCAACCCCCCCCTAACCACCACCTTCAGCGCCTCCCAGACCGTCCCCACTCGGACCTCCCCATTTTCATTGGCCTCCAGGTACCTCTCAATGTATCCTCGAACCCGTCCCCCCACCTCCTCATCCGCCAGCAGCCCCACCTCCAAGCGCCAAAGCGGCCACTGGTCTCTCTCCTTCCCCAGCCCGAGGTCCACCCAGTGCGGGGCATGGTCGGAAATGGCTATCGCCGAATACTCAGCATCCTCCACCCTCGCAATCAGCGCCCTACTCATAACGAAGAAGTCGATCCGGGAATAGGCCTTATGCACATGGGAGAAGTATGAAAATTCCCTGGCCATCGGCCTCGCAAACCTCCATGGATCCACCCCTCCCATCTGGTCCATAAACCCCCTCAACACCTTAGCCGCCGCAGGCCTCCTACCCGTCTTGGAACTGGATCGATCCAGTGGCGGATCCAGCACCGTGTTGAAATCCCCCCCCATTATCAGACCCCCCGCCTCCAAATCTGGAATCCGGCCCAACATGCCCCGCATGAAACCCGCATCGTCCCAAATCGGGGCGTATACATTAACCAGCACCACCAGCTCCCCTTCCAGCTTGCCATTCATCATCACATACCTCCCGCCACTGTTTGCCACGACATTCGACGCCTCAAATGACACCCTCTTCCCCACCAGGATCACCACCCCCCAATTTTTTGCATCCAGCCCCGAATGAAACACTTGGCTCACCCATCCCTTCCTCAATCTAACCTGATCTGCCACCTTCAGGTGTGTCTCCTGAAGCATGGCCACATCCGCCTTCAGCCCTTTCAGGTGTGCAAGCACTCGGGCCCGTTTGACCGGCCCATTCAGTCCCCTCACATTCCAGGTGATCAGCCGGATCAGGGGACCGCCTGCCCCCCTCCCCTGTCGGCTAGCCATCACCCTTCCGCAATCCGCCACGTGCCCGCGCCCCCCGCTCAGCCCGTTCCCCACAGCGACAGACCCCCATCCCGACTCCCTCTACATGCTTCAGCTCTGCCTTGGCCATTCCAGCAGCAACCCGGTACCCCCCCCCCCCCCCCCAAACGACACCCCCCCCCAAGCTAAGGCCCCCCTAGCTGCGTAACCCCTTCCATTGTACTTCCGTAAGTCAGCCGACTCCTGCTGACCTCGGCTGCTCCCGCCACCCCAATGATCCCCCCCAGTGCAACACAACCACCTCCCCAGTACCGGCTCCACCCACCGCTCCTCTAGCGCGGGAGAAAAGCCCGTGCTTCCATCCCAAGCCCCGCCCCCCCGACCGAAAACGCGGGAAAAGACGGGCACATGACCTAACAGGACCGCGAACCCCACCCAAACTCTCAACCAGTGAACAAAATACAGACCCCAAACTTGACAAAATACCCAAATAAACAGATAACAGTCCCAAACAAGCAGAAAAAAAAGAACAGCAAAAACAGACCATCCAACAGAACCGTTAAAGCGAAAGGATACCCAGGAGGGCAAAGCCTCCGGGCTGTATACAGCATTCCCCAGCCCTCAGTCCTCAGTTCAAGTCCAGCTTCTCTGCCTGAACAAAAGTCCAGGCTTCCTCCGGGGAGTCAAAATATAGCTGGCGATCTTTATACGTGACCCGCAGACGTGCCGGCTGTGACAAGCCAAACTTGACCCCCTTCTTGTGAAGCACTCCCTTCGCCCGGTTAAAGCCAGCCCTTCTCTTCGCCACCTCCGCACTCCAGTCCTGGTATATCCTGACCTCTGCATTCTCCCACTTGCTACTCCTCTCCTTCTTCGTCCAACGCAGCACACACTCGCGGTCGACGAAGCGGTGAAAACGGACCAGCACCGCCCGAGGCGGCTCATTTGGCCTGGATTTCCTCAGCAGCACCCGATGGGCACCCTCCAGCTCCAAAGGCCCCTGGAACGACCTCGCACCCATTAGCGTGTTCAGCATCATGGCCACATAGGCCTCCAAATCCGAACCTTCCAGCCCCTCTGGGAAGCCCAGAATCCGCAGGTTCTTCCGACGGGCCCGGTTCTCCATCTCCTCGATCCTCGCTGACCACTTCTTATGGAGAGCCTCATGCGACTCCACCTTCACAGCCAGGCCCAGGAGTTCGTCTTCGCCCTCCGAGGCCTTTTGCCGAAGCTCTCGGATCTCCGCACCCTGAGCCGTCTGGGTCGCCATAAGCTTGTCCAGGGAGGCCTTAAACGGCTCCAGAATCTTTGCCTTCAGCTCTTTAAAGGAGCGCTGAAGAAGCTCCTGCTGCTCTCGTGCCCACTGCTGCCACGCTACTGCTGCTTCCCCGCCCACCGCCACCTTGCTTCTTCTGCCTCACACCTTTCTCTGCTCCAAAGCCGATTTTTTGACCGCTCCGCTCCTAGTCCAGGCCATCCACCGGCGGAGAATCGTAGAGAGAGCGTTCCCACACGGGGAAAAGTCCAACCAGCACCGCTACGGGCCCTTAAAAGAGCCCAAAAGACCGTAAAAAGCGGGAGCTACCGAAAGTGCGGCTTAGCTCCGCATCACCGCAACCGGAAGTCGTCCCAGATGGAGAATCCTTCCTATTAGATTTACATACATAGAACATAGAACAGTACAGCACAGAACAGGTCCTTCGGCCCTCGATGTTGTGCCGAGCTTTGTCCGAAACCGAGATCAAACTATCCCACTCCCTATCATTCTGGTGTGCTCCATGTGCCCATCCAATAACCGCTTTAACGTTCCTAAAGTATCCGACTCCACTATCACAGCAGGCAGCCATTCCACACCCTAACCACTCTCTGAGTAAAGAGCCTACCTCGGACATCCCTCCTATATCTCCCACCCCGAACCTTATAGTTATGCCCCCTTGTAACAGCTACATCCACCCAAGGAAATAGTCTCTGAACTTCCACTCTATCTATCCCCCTCATCATCTTATAAATCTCTATTAAGTCGCCTCTCATCCTCCTCTGCTCCAAAGAGAAAAGCCCTAGCTCCTTCAACCTTTCCTCATAAGACCTACCCTCCAAACCAGGCAGCACCCTGGTAAATCTCCTTTGCACCCTTCCCAATGCTTCCACATCTCTCCTATAGGGAGGTGACCAGAACTGCACACAATTCTCCAAATGTGGTCTCACCAGGGTCATGTATAGTTGCAGCATAACCCCACGGCTCTTAAACTCAAGCCCCCTGTTAATAAACGCTATCATACTATAGGCCTTCTTCTCGGCTCTATCCACTTGAGTGGCAACCTTCAGAGATCTGTGGACATGAACCCCAAGATCTCTCTGTTCCTCCATATTCCTCAGAACATAGATACATAGAACATACAGTGCAGAAGGAGGACATTTGGCCCATCGGGTCAGCACCGACCCCCTTAAGCCCTCACTTCCACCTTTTCCCCATAACCCAATAACCCCTCCGAAACTTTTTTGGACACTAAGGGCAATTTATCATGGCCAATCCACCTAACCTACACGTCTTTGGACTGTAGCAGGAAACCGGAGCGCCCGGAGGAAACCCACGCAGACACGTGAACGTGCAGACTCCACACAGATAGTGACCCAGTGGGGAATCGAACCTGGGACCCTAGTGCTGTGAAGCCACAGTGCTAACCACTATGCTACCGTGCTGCCCTACATGTTTTAAACTTCTGTCATGGCAGTTTTGAGTTTTCTTCAGCATATCTTACACACCTTATTTGCTCTTTGGGCAATAGCGCGGGGGAGGTAGAAGGGTTCTCGAGCCGATATCAGCCCATTGAACCATGTCATGAAAGTCTCTTCTGTGGCCAACAAGTCCTGACATGGGACTTGAACCTAGAGCTTCTGGCCCAGAAATAGAGATGCTACCACTGCACCACAAGAACAATACTCACTTGGAGTATATATCTGAAAATTGTGTGCTGTCCATGATTTTCAATCAGTTTGTGCTCTTGTTCGGTGAAATTTCACACGAGGACAAAGAAACCGATGTACAGTATTCTGTCACATTCACTGAAGTGAACGAGAATTCATGAAACACTTTTTATATTAAGGGGTCAGTAAGCTTTTGAGAAGCCTGGTACACATTAATATGACAGAATCTTTCCAAAAGAATGTACAGTTGGGATCTCTCAATTTGATTGAAGAGCCACTGATAGTAATAATTAAATGGTCATTTTTAGATTTCCCCAGGAAACATTGGAAGTTGCATTTTTTTGAATCTATTTTTCTTCCACACCCTCAGTAAATATATAGCTTATGGTTAATGACATCTTTGGGAGTTTCAAAACAACCCTGACAGCATCTCGCACATCTCAATATTGATAGAGGCTCAGGGACGAGGAACAGCACAATGATCTCTCCTGATCTGACTAGGACTACTTGGACAAAAAATAGAAAACAGGAAGGGAGTGTAGAACAACATCTTTCGGGTAAAGGTTTTAGGGAGGATTTAATTGTGCAATTTCTGACTTGCGCATTCCCCTCAAATTTTCCATTATCCCTTTCTCCATTCACAGTTCCTCCTTCACCAGTCCTTCCACTCCACAAGAAATAACTTTGAACCATCAAACTAGCTTTCATAAATACAGGGCTGGATTCTCAGTTCCTGAGACTAAATGTTGACGCCGGGGCAGGATTAGTGGAATTCTACAACAGCAAAACTGGCGCCTCACCTGGACCAATTCACTGTCCGTTAAGGGGCTAGCACTGGCGCCACATGGAACATGACCAATTCCAATGAAAAACAGTGTCTGATTCGCCGGTTTCACAATTGACTCTCAGGAGGTCGACAAGCTGCAGCCGCATATATGCACTTCAGTTCCCACACACACCATCCCAGCCAACAAGATGGCAGCAAGACAAGCAGCAGCAGGATTTACAGACCCTGAACTGGAGACCTTGCTGGATGCCATGGAAGAGAGATGGGCGACCCTGTACCCCGGGGTGGGAAGGATGCTGCTAGCTTCCGCCATTCGCCATGCACAGTGGCAGAGGTCGTCCGCGCCGTGGGCAACACCACGAGGACCGGCCAGCAGTGCAGAAAGAAAATTGCACAACTTCCTCAGGGTGGCTAGGGTGAGGAGGCAGCACCGTGCCTCTAGCACAAACCTTCATCTCACACACACCCGTAACCCCACCCACCACCCAAAGCTGGTCAAACCGTCACCCTGCACCACATGCCAGCCCCCATACAGGCCACTGAAGCCACCAACTACCCACTCCCTGGGTTGCATGCCTCGCATTGCACCCCCCACACCCTCGCAATCCAATAAAAGGCTGCACACATCTGCTGAAAGAAGATGAAGACTGGAGGGGGACTGCCGGTCCTGTAGCACCTCACCACAGCTGAACAGAGGGCACTGGACGTGATCGGTGGGCCCAGAGAAAGGGCAGTCGGTGAGGTGGAGGTCAGCATTGGACGAGAAAGTGAGACACCCTAGAGTTCTGATTCCCCATGGTGCGTTTGTCACCCCCTCCCCCACCACCCTTACACCCACTCCTCCACCCCCACCCCACCTCTCTCCACCGCAAACCACCACTCCCCACACGTTCCCCACCAACCCGCGATGCAATTCTGCATCTTGTCTTGTGCCTTGCAGGAGCTGCTGGTGATGAGGAGAGCCATTCTGTTGCCCAAACTCAACCACAACCCCAAATTGCAAGCAGTGACGACAATGACACGACGCGAGCCTTCGACCCGCATCCCGTAATACCCCAAAGCTCGAGTCCAGGGAAGATGTCGACAACGCTGCCTCCAACACCGTCCACCATCCCAGAGACAATCACCTTGACTGGACACTTTAGTGAAGAGGCTTCTGGGATACTATGCTGTGGTACCACAGGTAGAGGTAGGAACTCTCAAAGGGGTAGGCTGACCCCAGGGACTAGCTGCCGTCCAGACGGGTTTCTGGCTTCTGGAGTGGATAGTCCCATCGATTGTGGAGATGCAGTTGCGGACCAGGGACTACAAGAGGGTTTGCCGGCAAGCATCCAGCGTCTGCAGGTGCAGTTGGAGGAGTCCAACCATGTGCAAGAGAATCAGGTAGTGCCAACAATGTGTGGTCTCCACAGTGGAGGCCTTGGTGGTGAAGATTTCGGCCATGGGTCATGATGTCCAAGGCCTGGGGCAATTTGTGCAGGCAGTGGCCAAGGTCCAGGACAGGGCTGCCCTATGACAGGCAGCCATGCAACAGAGCCACCTGGACATTGCAGCAACATTTTAGAGCATAGCCCAGTCACAGCGGGCCATGACGGAGAGCTTTGGCCGCATTGCCCTGGTACTGGCCGATGTGGCACAGACCCATATGGATATCACCCAGTCCCAGGGGAAGATGGCACTGTCACTGTGTGATGTGGCACAAAACCAAAAGGTGGTGGTGTTATAACCTGCCTGCTTACCACTGGCTGGGGACTAATGACAATCCCACAATCCTATGGGAGAATGAGCTTCCCAAATGAGGGGTGTGGCAAAATCATTAGCAGACTCCCTGCATAAATAGAGCTGGCCAGTTTGGAACCAGCCAGAGAGAGGAGTGAGCAGCAAGGGAAGTTTCTGCTGCTGTTGTATATATATATATATATATATATATATGTATATATATATATAATATATGTATATATATATATATATATATATATATATATATGTTATTGTCAATAAATGTTATTTCTTTGCATCCTTAAAACTCATGCTGGATTCTTCGTGGCCCTCACAAAAGGTGGCACAGTCAATGGGTGATGTGGCGCACTTCCTGATGGAGGTAATCTACTCCCTGTGCTCCATGGTTGTGAGCATGCAGACCCTAGTTGAGATGAGCTTCCAGGACTGGTAGCAGATGACGGGGAAGCCTCGGGTGTTAGCTCCGCTCCCACCCACCATCCCATGGAATAGTCCAGGGCCATCGGGAACCCCGAGGGTGGAGGAAATGATGGTGCCTGTGCCGGTGACTCCCGCAGGGAAGGTGCGAAACACCGCAATCCCTGGGACTTCCACCCGTCCCTCTGCCCCACCCTCCCTGTCCCATCCTTGGCACATTACATGGGCAGCGGGCAGAACAAGGTGGCACCGAGCAGCAGCCAAGCCCATCCAGGTTCATTCGCCCCAGAAAATGGTCACCAAAGGCTCACAGGACGAGACGCGCAGCAGGCCGCCTCCACACCTGATGTACTGCCTGGGGATCCAGCTAGGTGTAGCATTAGGGCCTGTAAGGTCAAAAAGGTAGACATCAGTTAAGCTGGCATGGGTGCAGGGTACAGTGTAGCGTTAGGGACTGGAGCACAAACCTGTATAAATGTGTTCACATTAAACACCTGTGCACAACGTTACAACTTGCCTTGGTGCTCTGTCAGAAGGGTGTGAGGGATGGGCTAATCTGGGCTGGCTGCAGAGGGGGTGCAGGTGGCGAGGGGATGGAATGGACGGACATTGTGGTGCATTGGCCCAGGGACCACAGTTCAGCCAGTGCTTACCGCTCTGATGTCGTCACCCCCCCCCCCCCCCCCCCCCCCTCCCAGCCCTACACTGCCATCCCAGGGATTTGGTGGGGCCATATGATGCACTGGCCAGCTTGCATGCAGGGATCACCCAGATGGACGGTGGAAAGTGCTACAATGGGAAGGAGTCAGACCTTGTCGAATGGCCTGGTGTTCATTCTCCTCTTCCAGCACGTCACCCCTCTGCTGCATGATGTAGTAGAGGACACAGCAGGCCACCACAATGTGGGCAGGCAGGGCCTGGAGACAGCTGGTGATCCTGCGGAGTGGGTTAGTTGATAGTGTCACTAGTGAGGCCTCTGCCCTGAGAGGGGCAGTGTGTCAGGGAGGGTGCCAAAGGCTATGGTGCATGTGTTCTTTTTTTGTGATGAACTCTGCTATTCTCCTGTTTCCCCTGCAGTGGGGCAGCGCTTTTGATGAGTGCACCTGGTGGTTCACTAATTGAGCTTAGCCACACCCATCCCGTTCATGGGTCAGCTGGGATCTGAGGGTTCCCAGAGGAGCAGCCTGGGTGGGCTCTCAAATGACCAGTAGCTCTGTGAACATTTACAGGACACAGTGAACAGTCAGCAGAATGAGCAACCAGGGGCCTGTAACTTGTACCAAATGGGTGTGTTTAAAACAAATACTTCAGCAATGGCAGCTTGAGCCAGGCTACCCCGATTTTCTCCCTCCCTCAGAAGCCACGGCGCGCAGTCCCTGTTTGCAAATACCTGGAGTAAATCGCATCCGCGTGACGTCTGCCTGAGAGGGGCGGAGCATCGCGGAGGCCTGGAAGATGGTAGGTCAAATGTGCTAATTACATTTAAATGAATGCAAACGCAGGATTTGCATGTCGCTGCCAGCATGGGGTGCAAAGCTCATTATCGCCACCACTAGGGTCTGGAGCATGGTGCCCCACATCGTGCCAGGTGCAGGCCTTGCAATTTGGCCGGACGCTAGATTCTCCACCCGACCGCGGTTTGCGTTTGAGGCGTCACGTGTCAGACAATTTCGACCTATATTTCTAACCACTGAAAATGATTAAGATAATTTAACTGTGGAAACTTGTCAGGATCTCATTATTATCAAGCACAATTTTTGGCAAAGCATGATTTGATTAAACATTAAATTCTTCCTGTGAACTTTAAAAGCAGCAACATGTAATTGTAGATTAATGGTTCTCTGTTGATTTTTTATTGCCCTAGAAAATTACATACATTTTCCTTTCAGGACACGAGTTTTTCCTCAGCACCGACTAATTCAATTTCTTATTAAGTTACAAGTTCAAGGAAGCTTTGTAACATTGATCAATGCACTGCAGCTTTTGAAATATACATCATGCTGCTAAATGGAAAGATCTGCAGCTTATTAATATAGTCCTGAAACCCCCATAGAACGTTCATCTTTTTCAGCGGTTCCGAAACCTTAATTGTGTGTATGAGCATGAGGAAGAGTGTTGGACACAAATAAATGTAACCAATATAGGAAAGAATACTTACGTAATTAAATAGAAACAAGGCGAAAGAATTAAATTAATTTCAAAGTGTGAAGAAGGGAATGTCTTTTAAGTTCTTCACATTTAATAAATTATGTCAAAAGCAGTGACTGTGAAATAGGCTAAAATAACAGTTACTTTATATATTGCAAAATCCCATAAACATTAATGAGGTAATTGACTGGTGACTTCAGTGGGGGGTGGAGGTCGTGGATGGGAAGAAATATTGAACAGGAAGATATGAAGGAAAAAGTAAAGTAAAAATAGAGGTCAAAAAGGATATAGCTGAACATGCAAAGCAAGGAAATTAAGGTAAAGAAAAGTGCACTGACTGAGCAATGCTTTGGACACCACAACTCATGATGCCAATATCATGCTGCATCCTTTCCGCTTCAATCGCCACCCTAGCTGTGTTGGTCCCAGTGCCACGCATTGCCAGTGGCATCTCCAGCACTGTAGCTTTTGGGACTTCTCCAATTGGCTATGTACCCACTGGAGTGTCATTGCCATCTCCTCCTGAACCTCAAGACTGCACCGAGTGTCTGCATCAGCTCCGGGATAACCTTATCCAGAGGCTTAGCATCTGATTGGGACCCAGCTGGGTCCTAGGATCCAGCAGATCTCTGACTGCTGTCTCGCCTGGATTTTCCTGCCTCCACTCGATGTGTATCAGGCACAGTGTGGTGGTGGTGGTAGTGGTGGTGGTAGATGAGCCAGCACCATCCGATGGAGTTCCTGTGGGAGAATAGACATGTGGTCAACGAGAGGGAAGGATCATTACATTTAACGTGATCAACTCACTTGCAACAGGTCATCTGGTGGGCGGGGGGGTAGTGGATCCTCACCTCCGTGGTGCAGGCCGACCTCGCTGTTGATGACCGCTCTGTCCTCAGTCACCCCGATGACCTTCAGGGCCTGTTCCTCATTGGAGGCGAGGACTCTGATGTCTGGCACCTGGTACTTTCAACGGTGCGGTATTAGGCTGGAGTGTGGATGTGGTGTGCAATACCAGTCGCTGACCCATTGCCGGGGGGCGGGGTTCATTTTTGAAAACCAGTAGCGATACGTGCCGCAGCATTCCACGGGGTCAGACGCTACAATTTAATGATAATTAAATTTATATAAATTCGTGCAAATTCGGTTCTTGCCCTTTCTAGGTGTGACCCTGATCACGTCACCGGCAGGGGGCAGAGATGATTTCAAACCAAGATCTCGCCAGCGCAAATCCCGTTTTGGCCTTCTCGCAAGATTTAGTGGCTCGGGATTTGTGGGCATGGGCTAACGGACTTGTAAAAGTGGGCCATGCATTTTTCTCCTTCTGAAATAAAACAGAAATGATGCAGGTTTATACATTCATAAGTGAAAACCTCCCAGTTTTCTCCCCACCCCAAATACATTACAATAAAAATAACTTTCTGCGATTGAAAGTATTACATCGATTATTCAAATAAACATTGACAGCATTTGGGGTCGTATTAGAAGTAAATAGATGATAATTAAACTTTAGTTAATATCTTTTATCAGGGTTGCTGGGAGAGGCAAAATAGAAATCATGGTTGATTTGGATAGTTATGAATGGAAAGGGAGTTCCAGAAAGCTGTATGACTGAGGAGAAATATTAAAAGAAGTTAGCGTGCTGAACATACCAATTCCCTGTAGTGGTTGATAAGGGCAGTGACTGATAATGCATAGTCACTTAGTACATTGCTCTTGACTTTAGTTAGTGCTTTTATGAGAAAGTTGATCCCACACGGTGAGGTGACTTTGACCAAATAAATACTCAAAGGCCTTAGTAAGGAAAGGCTCGTGCACATGTATTTGCTTTGTTTGGCCCCTTTTTCCGCATTGTAAACAATCACTGTTTGTTGATGGACCATTTGTCAATGTTCTCTTTTGATTATTCTTTTTGTCTCCTATGTACGTACTGTGTACGTTCTCTCGGCCGCAGAAAAATACTTTTCACTGTACTTCGGTACATGTGACAATAAACCAAATCAAATCAAGTTGAAGATTAACAAGTATACAAGAGGACCAAGGGTCAATGTTTTTTGGGGGGTTGATAATGCAGTTTTGAAGGGAGTAGACATTTTGAAAACAGGAAAAATTGACAATATCTTCTGGCGTCGGAAATAGGAAGGGGATGTCAAATGGGAAAGGAATTGAAGGAATTCATGGTTCTCAGGAAAAAATACTGAGCTTGGAGAGATGAGTTTTGGTTTTGATTTGGTGGGAGACATTTCGGCTGGACCATGTGCTATGATGAATGGTAGATGAAGACAACTGCAGTCTTGATCTTGGTGATGACATTAAGACATTGAAATATTTTTACAGATAAGGGTGTCAAGAGGTTTGGAAAAAAGTTGATCTAATTAGATGACAGAGCAGGCTGCCAGGAATACATGACCTGCTCATGTTTCTGTGAAGAAATCTATGACCTACCTAATTTAGCATGTGGATAGGAGAGGGCAGAGAAGAGGTTTCAAGAAACTGGCTGACTCCTTGAACAAGGGAGCCTGGGGCTATTCCTGACATTATGACCATAATTACTGACTGCTCTTTGATGCCTCAATAGGCCAGTTGCTGTAATGTGTACTGTGTGGCTTTAAACCTTGGAGGCATTACATTTGGAATGATGCTATCTTTATTTAATGTCCACACAAATACACTTTTAAAAAGAGGGAAGTGCCCTGTAACAATTATAACAATTAGAAGTCATCCCTACTGAGTCTGGGGTCAGAAGTCAATTGTAGCATTTTCATTGTCCCCCACATTGGCTCACAGAGCACAGAACAAGGATTCAGTCTTCGACCCTGCTGGCCTGCATTGCTAAGTATCGCTACCAGAGATAATTGCAGTTTAGTTAAGAGTGCTCACCCTTAGAAGAAATTGAATACTTAATAAGTGTGAAATTATGATCATATTTGACTACTGAGGGTGATTTTTATCACTTACCTGCAAATTTACTTCTCATGGGGATGGTTCTATATCAGCATTTCTTACTTGTCACATTCTTGCCATATCCTCGACCGCTCCAATGTTAATCAGAGTGACATCTACAAGTATGAAAATAACCTGTTCTGGACCTTGTTGATAGCTTAGCATTATGCCACATATAGCATGTTTGGTCTTGATTATTAAAGCCTTGGAAGGATGTGTGAGTCATTAGCAGTGTTGTTTTCGTAGGCACTCCTCCATATAGGGTTGATAGTTTTGATAAGGTTTTCATAGGAATTATTGGGTCATATTGATACTATCTTCATACAAGTACCTCAGGAGATTATAACACTTCAGCCTAGAAATTCAATAGCGCTTGAAAACTTTATGCTGCTTGCTAATTTAATTGATAGAGACGTGCAGGCCAATGCTGAATGTCCTATTGAGCGGCTGTGTGCCTTATAGTTAGCCTGCATTAGTTAAAGCTGCTCATCTGCACCTCTTAAAGGGAAGGTGAACTGTGGTAGCAGAAGTTACAGGAGCTCATTGGTGAAGATTTTCTAACCTACAGGATGAGTGAATAATAATAATCTTTATTAGTTAACACTGTAATGAAGTTACTGTGAAAATTCCCCAGTCGCCACACTCCGGCACCTGTCGGGTACACTGAGGGAGAATTCAGAATGTCCAATTCACCTAACGAGCACTTCTTTCAGGACTTGTGGGAGGAAACCGGAGCACCCGGAGGATACCGACACTGACCCAAACTGGGAATGAAACCTGGGTCGCTGGCAGTGAAGCAACAGTGCTAACCACCGTGCTCCATGCAACACAACATAGCAGAGAGTGGACTCCCAGATTTCTGAAGCAGGACTAAAGGCCCTGGAGCAAGAGGTGGGCAGGAGAGAAGATGGACTGAGGCTGCAGAAATAGTTTCATCAAGTGGCAGAGTTTTATGAGCACCTACTTTGTAAAACACACACTGTTCCTGGTTTAGGTAGAAGTAAGAGAAGTTACTAGAAGACTCTCGGCAGATTCTCCCTCCTCTTCTCTAAGCAAGTAGTTTACCATCTTTACCATCAGGTGTCCCTGCTCCATCTTCCTCTCATGCTGCAACCCAGGAGCAATTATAACAATAGCTTCAATGACTGGCAACAAGTGGTGTGCCCAGCATCATTGTGGTCACAACCAAGGCTTTCTGCATGTGCAAATTTCAATTTTAACCAACTGCTCAAAGCATGAAGCACTTCACAAGTTCAAACAAAACTAATAGCGGGTAATCAGCAATCAACATGCAAGTTGTTGATATTTAGCACAGGTGCTGAACACATATTTTCTACTGTGCGGATATGGAAAGATACTTTTCGTACCTGTTAATGCCCTCATTATGTTCAGTGTGGGTTATTCTGAATGTGTGTCTACACAGTGTAGATGCCAATCTGGTACCAAAATGAAAGCGGTAGCGCCAACACTAGAGGTACAATGGAACCCAAATTTGTTGCATTCATCCCTTCCCCTGTGTGGTGTTCTTTGTGTTGCTTATTTAGGATGTTTGGCGTAGTGTTCCACAAAGACCACAGGATAGTTTTTACTTAAACAAAGCTATGATTTTATTTCTAATAATAATAATATATAATAATTGCTTATTGTCACAAATAGGCTTCAATGAAGTTACTGTGAAAAGCCCCTAGTCGCCACATTCCAGCGCCTGTTCAGTGAGGCTGGTATGGGAATTGAACCCACTCTGCTTGTCTTGTTCTGCATTAAAAGCCATCTGTTCAGCCCACTGTGCTAAACCAGGCCCTTTACACTACTAAACTGGATTTTGACACTTAGTCCTTTTGAAGCACGGTAGCATTGTGGATAGCACAAATGCTTCACAGCTCCAGGGTCCCAGGTTCGATTCCGGCTTGGGTCACTGTCTGTGCGGAGTCTGCACATTCTCCCCGTGTGCGCGTGGGTTTCCTCCGGGTCCTCCGGTTTCCTCCCACAGTCCAAAGATGTGCAGGTTAGGTGGATTGGGCATGATAAATTGCCCTTAGTGTCCAAAATTGCCCTTAGTGTTGGGTGGGGTTACTGGGTTATGGGAATAGGGTGGAGGTGTTGACCTTGGGTAGGGTGCTCTTTCCAAGAGCTGGTGCAGACTCGATGGGCCGAATGGTCTCCTTCTGCACTGTAAATTCTATGTAAATTCTATGAATACAGAATTGATCAATAACATCTAACTACACTTATCTACTGCTAATCTCACTACTGGTATAAACTAAAATCTATACTTTTCACACCAACTGCACTTATGACCTTCACTAGCTGTCTCCTGCATACATTCCTCCCCTAAGGTCTAGCATCACTGCTAGTTGTATATAGTTGTCACATAGTTGTATCTACAGCTTCTGCTAGTGGATATTCTTGACAGGACATTAAGCCTTGTAATGCTGATCGTTATGATAATACCACACCCTGAATTAAATTAATTGCAAATGAAGATGCAGTGACCTTCTCGGATCCTTCATGAACAGTGCAATGATACAACGGGGTGAAATTTAGTGGCCTTGTCATGTCCGACTTGGTGTCAGGATGAAGCCATGTCAGGACAAGGCCGTTGAATCTCGCAAGAGGCCTCTCCCGAGATTTGCAACGCTCAAAACGTCTCGTGAGATTCAAAGGAATCTCATGAGATGTCGCGATCTGGATCTCGCTCTCGCTGGGCCGAACGTGGACCAGGCATAACAGCATCTGGGGGATCTCCCAAGCCATTGGAGACCCCCGGGTGGTTGGGATCAGGGAAGAGTGGCACTCTGGCACTCTCTCTGGCACGTGGATACCTTGGCACTGTTAGCCTCACCAGGGTGTCAGGGGGCACTTCCACGGTGTCAGGCTGGTCAAGGTGCCCTGGTGCCAGGTTTACACTGCCAGCCGTTGGGCCCAGGTGGGCCTTTCCAGGTAGAGAGGGGGGTGAAGTAGGTTCCCAAGATTAGAGAGTGAGGGTGGGTCACACATACAGGAGTGGGGGCCAGAAAAGGGAGGGAGTGATGATCGGGGCAGCCTTCCAAAATGGCCCCCCGATTGGTGAGGAGCCTGAAGCTTGCCAGCAGGAAATCCCTGGAGTGTGGCCGTGGCAGAGAGAATCTTGCCAAGGCCCCAAAAAATGGCAAAGTGCTGTTGGATAATTGGGTGTTACTCAAGTCCGCTGAATTGCGCCTATTATCTCCAGAGTAGAGAAACTTAAAATAATAACAAAAGGAGTAACAATTTATACTTTGGGCAGAAAAAACATGTCCAGACATTGCAACTTTTCTGAATTAAATAAAAACATGAGGACCAAGAATTATGTGGTGCATTTTCTTTTTCAACACCTTGAACAATCAGAGACGACTTGCCAACCAATCAGCATCCTTTTCTCATGCAGCATAAATTGCTGCTCCCTTTTAAATTTGGTATTCTTGTGTCTGTCCTGATGAGTTCAAGATGAAAAGCTTTGACAGCATGTCTTCTTTCTTCAGCAATGCACAAATATAATTGGCCTTGATTGTGGGAACTGCGTGCTGCCACTAGAAGCGCTGGAGAGGAGCGATTCCTGTCATGCAAATGGGTAGCAATGCAACCCACATGCAGCCCGCATAAGTCCCCACCCCATAGGCATCTGATTTACTGGGATTAGGATTTGCTTTCAGCATCTGACATATTAGAGCAGCTTTTAAGCTCTCCACTCAGCTCAGGCAGTCATTCCAGCCAAGACGATGGCTCTAAAAGACCAAAACCAAGATACCTGGATGCAGACATTGAATGCATGCTGGACACCGTTGAGGAGAGGAGGTATACACTCTTCCCCAGGGTGGGAGGAGACTCGAGCACGCTGTACTGAATGAAGCATTGGATGAGGTGGCAGAGGCTGTGCGTACTGGCAGTCTCACCAAGAGGACCAGCATGCAATGCCGTAAGAAGATGATGACCTCCTTCGAACAGCTCAGGTGAGTAACCACCACTGTGCCTCAGGCATCACCCCTGTCCTTCATGCCTCACTCTATTCCCAATCCCCGAGAGGTCAATAACACCCCGCCTGTCTGCATCTCCCTCACAACCCACCCTCCACAAACTTCCAAAAGGACAAGTATGCCACCAGCTATGAACTGCCCCCATAAAACATGTGTCCCAGCGTATCACTATGTCTTTTTTTCTATGTCAACAAGGATAAAGCGGGCCACGATTGCCAGGAACGCCAGATGACAGAAAGTGCTATCACAGATATTCGGGTCCACACCCACTCTGAGAATGGGCCCTTTAGCTCGTGGAGGAAGTTGAGGAGAGGGCAGTGATTGGAATGGAGCTTGGCATGTGCCAAACAAGTGAATCACCCTTCTACATCAGACTTGTCATCCCAAAATCTCACCCTCTGGCTTTTGTATTGCAAGATCCCCAGCAGATGAAGCTGGGCGGTCCGGGGGTGCTGGCCCTCGTCCAGCCCCTTGGAACAACCTGGATCATAACTCCAGGGAAGATACTGTATTCTTGGCATTGTTTTCACCTGCACCATCCACCATTGCATAACCTATGATCTCAGTGGGAAATGTTAGTGATCAAGCGCCTGAGTCACCCTCCAGGGAGCACAGGATACATGCTGAAGCTCATCAGGTGGAGGCAGGTTCTCCCGAGGGAGAGGACAGTTGAAGGGCTGCCCAATCCGAGAAACAGCTGTTTCCCAAACAGATATTCCACTTCTGGAAAAGATGATCCATCACTGGTGCAGATGCAGAAGCGGAGCCAGAATCCACAGGAAGGGATGTTAGCAACATTCTAGGACAGTTGGATGAGGCCACTCGCCTTCAGGCACAGGAGATGGTGCCAGAAATTTGTCGCACTCAAGCCAACATTGAAAGGGTGGTAGCCAAAGTGGAAGGCCTGGGCAAGAAACGGTGCAGGACGTCTAAGGCTTGGAAATCTATACTGTCTGTGACTGAGGTGCAGGACAGGAGGTCCCAGCCACAGGTGGACATGACCTGGGTGTTGGTGGACATTGCTGTGGCGCTCCATAGAATCATAAATTCATAGAATCCAAGGCACGGAGTCAGGCTGTTTGACCCAAACTGGTCCATGTCAACCAAAAAGCCCCATCTAAGCTAACCCCATTTGCCTGCATTTGGCCCAGATCCCTCTAAACGTTTCCTATCCATGTATATAGAATAGCTTGGCCCTTTCACAAAGGGTCATGGCTGAGGGCATCAAGAGCATTGGCCGGGCGCTGACTGACCTTAGCCAATCACAGTGAGCCATATTGCAGGCACAGAGACATGACTGAGGCTATGAGGGGCATGGCCCACTCACTGAGGGACATGACCCAGTCTCAGTGTGCAATGGTTGAGGGCATCGGCACTATGGTTCAGACGAGGGCAGGCCTCCAGGGCTGGCAGCAGCTGGTGATGGTGGAGTCTTTGGAGTTCAACACGGCCTTCCCTCCACCCCATGGAGTCGCCTGGGAGCCAATAAGTACCCCGAGGGAGGAGGTAGTTATGGGGTCCATCTGCTGGAACACTGCAGTCCTACCAAATTTCCCCCCTCCCCACCTGACTCTGGCACATCTGTTAGGCAGTGAGCAGAACAGGGTGACATGTCATCACTTGTGACACCCGAAAGTCAGTCGGGCCCATCCAGGCCCAAACCTTCCAAAGGACGACTGCCACAGACATCACAGGGCAGAGGTCGAGACACGCAGCAGGTTGACTCCACTCCTGAGATGCTGTGTGGGGAAACACGTTGAAGATGCACTAGACCATGAATGTCCAGAAAGATAGATGACATTTAAGTTGGCACTGGTATAATAGTGAGTAGATAGTAAAGGAGAATTTACACACATGTAACTAATCGCCATTAAACACTTTTGTACCACCAGTCCATTCTGCCTCTACCCTCTGTCTCATGGGTGTAAAAGATGGGCTGGGGCTGGTTGGTGGATGGGTAAGTCAGGATTGGGGGCATAGGGAAGTAGACAGGGCGTCCATGACACATGAACGTCCCACATGCTTACACCATCATTGGTAAATGGCAGGGCATGGGAACAGCAGCTTGAGCGCGCCCTGTTTGATGACATCCCCAGTGAGTGAGTCCCAACCATTCATCATCTCCGCAACACCCCCACACCCCACAACCCCAACATACTTGGACCTGTGAGAAGAAGAAATTAGACCTGTGAGAAGGAATTGGCAGCACACATGCAGGAATCATCTGGGCAGACAGTGGTATGTTATCTTAAAGACAGGAGTAATGAGGAGTAGGGGGGGGGGGGGGGGGGGGGGGGGGGGGGGGGAGCTGTGCCAGTGGGAAGCAGTGGAGGGGAGAGAAGGGTTGAGAGATTCAGGGGAAAGTGAATTTTGGGTGGGGTTGAAGTGAGGGGTGGGGAAGAGGTGAGACAGGGCAATGGAGCTGCCGGCGGCCTGACCCCCTCGTTGGTAAATTGGGAGTTGATGAGGTTGTCCCGTTTGCGGCAGTCCAGGATCACACATTGGGCAGTCGGCCATTCCAGCTCCGGAGCCTCAACCGGATTCTCCTGGAAATCATCATCGTCATCCTGGTCAGATGAGGCCTGGCATTCTTCCTCCTCCTCCAGCAAGCTGCCCGCTGTTGTGTGATGTTGTGCAGGGCACAGCAGGTCACCATGATGCTTGAGACCACTTTGAGCTGTATTGGAATGCCCCACCAGAGCAGTCCAGGCATTGGAATCGCATCTTGAACACACTGATGCAGCTCTCGATGACACTCCTGGATTTGTGTGAATATCATTATAACAGTTCTCCACCTTGGTGTAGGGCTTCTGCTCCAAGCTGGGCCTGGTACAAACTGATGCTGATGTATATAGATACCTGGGTGCATTGGTAGACAGCACATACCTGTGCGTGAACGTTTATGAGATCCCACACAGGATCCCACTCAAGCCCTGGAATGAGCCAGATGCATAGACATTGAGGGCCACCAGGAGCGGGAGCCATTCTCCATACCCCCATGGTGCCTGGTGCACCACCATCTGGTCCAGGTAGTGCTTGCCCTGATGAGCTGGAGTCAGCGATGGCACAAGCAGTCCGGCAGCTCCTCGAAGGACAAGTGCCGACGGTATACATTTGGCCTGATGCGGAGCTGACTTTGCACCTCCTCCTCAGCCTGAAGGATGGCTGGCACTTGTGTCTCACCAGCTGACCCCTACTGGTCTGGTGACAAGCTCCTCTCATGCAAGTCTTCCCTTGGCTGGCCCTGGCACTCTCTCCACTATGCATCTGCAACAGCAGCAGTGGCCAGGTAGATAGCAAGCATACCTGGCTGTAGCCCGAAGTACATGTCACTGCAGGTGGAGGGGGAGACACAGTGAATGCCAGCAAGATGATGATTCCTTTGACCATCCAATGCCAACAGGTCAAATGTCACCCTGAACTGTACTACAAATTCACCCTCAACATGTGCCCACCGCCAACCTCCCAATCTCCCCTGGACCGTTTGAGATGATTAGTCTGCACTGTATCCCTATCCTGATCAGTGACTGGCACCCAGCCTTTCTATCCTCACCACCCATCCCTGCCAACTGAAGTACCGGTGGCTGCTACAACTGGTGTTAGCGATTAGCTCTGTGGCCACTGTGCTGTTTCTCCCAGTGGGGTGTACTAGAACATAGAACATAGAACATTACAGCGCAGTACAGGCCCTTCGGCCCACGATGTTGCACCGTCCTGTGAAACCCTTCTAAAGTCCCTCTACACTATTCCCTTATCGTCCATATGCCTATCCAATGACCATTTGAATGCGTTTAGTGTTGGCGAGTCCACTACTGTTGCAGGCAGGGCATTCCACGCCCTTACTACTCTCTGAGTAAAGAACCTACCTCTGACATCTGTCCTATATCTATCTCCCCTCAATTTAAAGCTATGTCCCCTCATGCTGGACATCACCATCCGAGGAAAAAGGCTCTCAATGTCCACCCTATCGAATCCTCTGATCATCTTGTATGCCTCAATTAAGTCCCCTCTTAACCTTCTTCTCTCTAACGAAAACAGCCTCAAGTCCTTCAACCTTTCCTCATATGATCTTCCCTCCATACCAGGCAACATTCTTGTAAATCTCCTCTGTACCCTTTCCAATGCTTCCACATCCTTCCTATAATGTGGCGACCAGAACTGCACACAGTACTCCAAATGCGGCCGCACCAGAGTTTTGTACAACTGCAACATGACCTCATGGCTCCGAAACTCAATTCCTCTACCAATAAAAGCTAACACACCGTACGCCTTCTTAACAACTCTCTCAACCTGGGTGGCAACTTTCAGGGATCTATGGACATGGACACCGAGATCTCTCTGCTCGTCCACACTACCAAGAATCTTACCATTAGCCCAGTACTCTGCCTTCCTGTTATTCCTTACAAAATGAATCACCTCACACTTTTCTGCATTAAACTCCATTTGCCACCTGTTATCCCAGCTCTGCAGCATATCTATGTCCCTCTGTAACTTGTAACATCCTTCTGCACTGTCCACAACTCCACCGACTTTAGTGTCATCTCCAAATTTACTCACCCATCCTTCTACGCCCTCCTCCAGGTCATTTATAAAAATGACAAACAGCAACGGCCCCAAAACAGATCCTTGTGGCACACCACTAGTAACTGGACACCAGTCAGAGCATTTCCCATCAACCACCACTCTTTGTCTTCTATCAGCTAGCCAATTTCTGATCCAAACTGCTAAATCACCCTGAATCCCATGCCTCTGTGTTTTCTGCAATAGCCTACCGTGGGGAACCTTAACAAACGCTTTACTGAAATCCATATACACCACATCAACTGCTTTACCCTCATCCACCTGTTTGGTCACCTTCTCGAAGAACTCAATGAGGTTTGTGAGGCACGACCTACCCTTCACAAAACCATGTTGACTATCTCTAATCAAATTATTCCTTTCCAGATGATTATACATCCTATCTCTTATAAACCTTTCCAAGACTTTTCCCACAACAGAAGTAAGGCTCACTGGTCTATAGTTACCGGGGTTATCTCTACTCCCCTTCTTGAACAAGGGGACAACATTTGCTATCTTCCAGTCCTCTGGCACTATTCCTGTAGACAAAGATGACTTAAAGATCAAAGCCAAAGGCTCAGCAATCTCCTCCCTAGCTTCCCAGAGAATCCTAGGATAAATCCCATCCGGCCCAGGGGACTTATCTATTTTCACACTTTCCAGAATCGCTAACACCTCCTCCTTATGAACCTCAAGCCCTTCTAGTCTAGTAGCCTGTATCTCAGTATTCTCCTCGACAACTTTGTCTTTTTCCTGTGTGAATACTGACGAAAAATACTCATTTAGCACCTCTCCTATCTCCTCCACGCACAACTTCCCACTACTGTCCTTGACTGGCCCTACTCTTACCTTCGTCATTCTTTTATTCCTGACATACCTATAGAAAGATTTAGGGTTATCCTTGATCCTACCTGCCAAAGACTTTTCATGTCCACGCTTGGCTCTTCTTAGCTCTCTCTTTGGAGCCTTCCTAGCTAACTTGTAACTCTCAAGCGACCCAACTGAACCATCACGTCTCATCTTCACATAAGCCTCCTTCTTCCTCTTGACAAGTGTTTCAACTGCTTTAGTAACCCATGGTTCCCTCACTCGACCACTTCCTCCCTGCCTAACAGGTACATACTTATCAAAGACACGCAGTAGCTGTTCCTTGAACATGCTCCACATTTCCATACTATGGGTCTCTTCACTGGGTGAGCCTTCTGTTATCCTGCCAGCAGGGTGCCAACTGCTTGTGTGGTGGAGATGTTAATACTGTGCAGGCATGCGGCTCTAAGCTAAGAGGCTTGTGTGCGGGCAAGTCCTACAGGGTGAACAAGGGATATATATGTTTACTGGGACCTTAGCCTGGGTTCTACCCACAGATTGTGACAGGGAGCTGGTCAGGTTTCTTCGCCGGGAACGGGATGGACGGGATCAGAAGGGGTGGACAGGCAGGGCTTGGAAACAGCTCGTGATCATCAGAATTGGGCCAGCTGATAGTGTCACTCTGAGAGGAGCTGTATGCCAGGGAGGGTTCCGGAAGTTACGGTGCATGTTTCCTTTGTCTGTGGTGAACTCTGCTAATCCCTTGCTTCCCCTGCTGTGCGGCTACGCTTCTAAGGAGTGCACTGAGGAGTGCACGGACAGCGACAGAGCACGGACACGCCCATCACCTTGATGATACTGCTGGGATATGAGTATGTCCAGATGTGCGGGCTGGGTGGGCCACATGACTGGTCGCCCTCAGATATTTGTCGGGTTCTGTGAGCAGCCAGCAACCTCAACAGCCAGGGGCCTGTAAGTTGTAGCTGGGGGGTGGGTTGGGTTCAAATGAAATTATAGCAGCAATCGGGGTCTCAGCTAAGGCACCCCGATCCCAAAGGGGACACCCTGAAACTACGCACTTGATACCACGTCATTCCACACTACTCCCCGAGGAATACACCCACCGAAGCACAAAGAATTTCAGTGGTTTCCTTTTCTTCTTGCCCCCCTCAAAAGTCCATGGCACCTGGGCCCTGTTTGCACCAAATCATGCTATGACTCCTGGCTGTGAGGAGTGGAGTATAGTGGGGATGGGGGTGGTGGTGGTGGAGAACCAGGATTCCAGTTCATTAATCGGATTTAAATATCATGCAAAGCGCGATTTTGCATGGTGTCGCTAACGCAGGGCTTGTAGTTCGCTGCCACAGTCAGCGGAGGATCGGATCATCACAATGGGTTTAGTGCCTGGCACCAATCCCGTTTTTCGGACAATGCTCCATTCTCCCCTTGATCAGTTATCCCGATACCGACGTCAGACAATGGAATAGCAACACCAATATCATGGGTGGAATTCTCCGCAACGACGCCGCACCTCGCCCCCTATTCTCCCCTCCCCCCCCCCCCCCCCCCCCCCGGGGGGGGGGGGGGGGGGGGGGGGGCTAGGAGCGGCGTTTCGTGTAACTCGGCCGCCGGGCCTTGACGCTGGTGTCAAGGCGGCGCTCCGATAATGACGTGGCCGGCGGCGCCTATGTGACATCAGCCGCGCATGCGCGGTTGCTGTCTTCCCGTCCGCTGCCCCGCAAGACGTGGCGGCTTGATCTTGCAGGGCGGTGGAGGGGAAAGAGTGCGTCTCTTGGAGACGCCGGCCCGATGATCGGTGGGCACTGACCGCGGGCCAGTCCCCTCCCGAGAATGGCCGTGATGCTCAATCCCCTCTCCGCCCCACACAGGCCCCAAACTCACCTTTCGCGCTATGTTCACGCCGGCACCGACCAGGTATGGTTGCCGCCAGAGTGAACAGATCCGGAACGGCAGGCCGCTCGGCCCATCCAGGCCGGAGAGTCACGGGTCGCCGTGACAAACGGCGTTCCGCGATTTTCCAAGCGGCGTGTCACAAGAAGCGACATGCCATTTTGGGGGGGGTGCCAGAGCGGCCCTCGCGCGATTCTCCCAACCGGCCTGGGCAGCGGAGAATCGCGGCCCATGTCTTGTGTGAAAATTTACAAAAAAAAACTGCACAATCTTTGCAGGCCTGACAGCATCTGTGGCGAGAGAAAGGAGCTAACAAAGCTTTGATAAAGAGCCATCCAGACTCAAAACGTTAGCTCCATTCTCTCTCCACAGATGCTGTCAGACCTGCTGAGATTGTCCAGTATTTTCTGTTTTTGTTTCGGATTCCAGCATCCGCAATAATTTGCTTTTATCTTTGTGAAAATTCACTCCCGCTTCTCATGGTGGATTACCTTTGGTGTTCAAAGGCTGCAAGCTTATGAATTTCATTTTTATATTGTTCTGAAGAATATACACAAAAAATAGTCTGCTCATATAAAGCAACCGTATACCCTTCATCTGTACTAGCTACAGATTGGTTAGGATTGAAACAATGTTCACATTCTCCCCGTGTGTGCGTGGGTTTCACCCCCACAACCCAAAGATGTGCAGGGTAGGTGCATTGGCCATGCTAAATTGCCCCTTAATTGGAAAAAATGAATTGGGTTCTCTAAATTTATTTTAAAAAAGGACTGAAACAATGTAAACAAAATCATTCAATAATATAGTAATGTTATTCATCATTTTTATGGGTTTGGTACTTTTTCATTGTGTTGTTGAAAGCTGTACCTTCTGATAAATAGGGGTGCTGAAAAAACAATGATTATTAGTGAATTATTACAAAGCACAAATTAGTCAATGAAATTTTGTCTAACGTGGCATAATGTAGGATAAAGGATTAATTTCAAACATTTCCCAAAAAGACGTGTGAAAGTAGGATATGACTCAGTAATGTAGGTCTTTTTATAGATGCCTGCCTGATAACGTAAATATTTAATTTTAAAAAGGATTTCAACTGCATAATAATTTTCCAGACATTCAAATATAATGTTTTTTGTTGTAATCTTAATGAGAAAAGAAAATTACATTTTCAATATGCTATTTTATTACTATCATTCTTCATACCAGTGAAATTAGATTATTTTTCAATCCACATCTATTTTAACCCTGCGATCACTTCAAAAATTACATATGTTAGGGCAGGAGGGGGGTTTAACTTAGACAGCCCTGATTTCTCCTCTCACCACTAGTTAGTAATCAGAAAGGTACTTTTGATTTTTGAATTCCCCCTTTATAAGTGTTGATATATTTCCTAACCCCTCAGTTTTAGTGTCATCCAACTTTCTATTAATAACCCCACAGCAAGCTCATGATAGGATAAACTTAGTGGATTTGTTTATTTCATACACACTCAAAACGTGGGAAAAGGGTTCATAACCTGCTCCCTTCCTGCCGCCCATCCCCCACACACACCTTTTTGTTTGCACTCGTACAGTAAAAGAGGGATAAAGAAAACAAAGAGGTGCCAGGCAATGACCACCGAGAGAATAAGAATGATTGTTTCAGGTGAGTCCAGAGCCCCAAATCAAAAGTCGAATGGTGTATTCCTTCACAGAGGTCAGCAGGTTGAAACTGATGCTGGATAATCCACTTTTCCAAAAGAGAAGACTTCCACGATGAGATGGGTATGGAGAGGTAATTTACTCTTTTAGGAGATAGTACAGAAGGTCAGAAGTTTCAGTAGAAAAAACATAGATGGGACCAGGCATTCAAACCTGGGATGGAGCTTGATGCACGATCAATTGCACAAAGACGAGAGTTGGATACAACTGAGGCTTTATTGCTCTAAGATGCGTGGCCTCACACAGCAACTGGCGAAATGGCTGCAGCATGGAGGACACGCACATTTATACTCCGCCTACTGGGCAGTGCCAGCAGGCAGGGACTACTGACGTACCTGTAGTATAGGTCCTACCATACATCACCTAATATAGGTGCAACAGTGGTTTACCACATTCACCCCCTGTTAAAATTGAGTCCGGTGGGGGTGGTGGAGAACTTTATACAACAATAAAATTTAACATTTACAATATTTGAGAGAAAAAAAATGTCTCTTGAAGTCTAGTGGACCAGTTAGAGGTTTAATTGGTCCGAGGCCTTGATGTGCCGCTGGGAGCAACGCAGTGGTGGCGGCGATGCCGATGCTGGTCTGTTCTTTGGTGACTCTGGGAGCGTGCCGAAACCTTCTTCATCCTCGGGCGTGGGCAGGGGTAGGACGGATGGGGTTGCTGTTGGGAGCGCCGGGGGAGGGGTGGGTGGCGCCAGCCCGGGGGTTTGTGTGTGTGGGGAACCTGCTGATGCCAGGTCCCTGAGGGAGACAGTATCCTGGCGGCGGTCGGGGTATGCCACGTAGGCATACTGGGGGTTTTCATGGAGCAACTGCACCCTCTCCACCAACGGGCCCGCCTTGTGGAGTCAGACGTGCCTACGGAGAAGGACGGGTCCTGGAGCTGCGAGCCAAGTCGGGAGCGACACCCCGAATATGGATTTCCTGGGAAAGGCAAAAAGACGTTCATGGTGTGTGTTGTTAGTGGCGGTGCACAATAGTGACCGAATGGAGTGGAGTGCATCAGGGAGGACCTCCTGCCAGCGGGAGGCCGGGAGGTTCCTGGACCGTAGGGTCAGTTGGACGGCCCTCCGTACCGTCCCGTTCTCCCTCTCTACCTGTCCATTTCCCCGGGGGTTATAGCTTGTCGTCCTGCTGGAGGCGATACCCCTGATGAGCAGAAACTGATGTAGCTCATCACTCATGAACGAGGATCCCCTGTCACTGTGGATATAGGCGGGGTAACTGAACAGGGCGAAGATGGTGTTGAGGGCTTTGATGACGGTGGCAGACGTCATGTCGGGGCATGGGATGGCGAGGGGAATCTGGAGTACTCATCGACCACACTGAGAAAATATGTGTTACAGTCGGAGGAGGGGTGGGGCCCTTTTAAATCCACGCTGAGGCGTTCAAAGGGGCAGGAGGCCTTCACCAGGCACGCGCGGTCCGGCTGGTACAAGTGCGGTTTGCACTCCGCACAGACCTGGCGGTCCCTGGTGATTGTCCGTACTTCCTTGACAGAGGATGGCAGATTGCGGGCCTTTATAAAATGGTACAACCGTGTGACTCCTGGATGACAAAGGCTGTCGTGCAGGGCCTGGAGTCGGTCTACTTGTGCGCTGGTACATGTACCTTGGGATAGGTCGTCTGGGGGCTCGTTGAGCTTGCCGGGGCAATACGAAATCTCGTACTTGTAGGTGGAGAGCTCGATCCTCCACCTCAAGATCTTATCATACTTGATCTTGCCCCGCTGTGTGTTATTGAACATGAAGGCTACTGACCATTGGTCAGTGAGGAGAGTGAATCTCCTGCCGGGTAGGTAGTACCTCCAATACCGCCCAGCTTCAACGATAGCTTGGGCCTCTTTTTCGACGGATGAGTGCCGAATTTCTGAGGCATGAAGGGTGCGGGAAAAGAATGCCACGGGTCTGCCTGCCTGATTGAGGGTGGCGGCTAGAGCGACGTCTGATGCGTCGCTCTCTACTTGATAGGACAGTGTCTCATCTATTACGTGCATCCCGGCCTTGGCAATATCGGCTTTGATACGGGCGAAGGCCTGTTGTGCCTCGGCCGTCAGGGGAAAATGGGTGTAATATGAAAAGAACCCCAGGCAACCTTTGAGGGCCTTGGGGCAGTGGGAGCTCCATGAGGGGGCACATGCGGTCGGGATCGGGCCCCAGAACTCCGTTCTGTACCACATAGCCGAGGATGGCTAAGTGGGTCATGCTAAACACGCACTTCTACTTGTTGTATTTGAGGTTTAGGAGAGTGGCGGTGTGGAGAAATTTGGCAAGGTTGGCATCATGGTCCTGCTGATCATGGCCGCAGATGGTGACGCTGTCGAGGTACGGAAAGGTGGCCCGCAAACCAAACCGGTCGACCATTCGGTCCATCTCCCTTTGGAAGACCGAGACCCCAAAAGGAACCCTGAGGAAGTGATAGAGGCGAACGTCTGCCTCGAAGGCAGTATGGACTGTCCGATTTACGAATGATACTGGGCAATCTGATTGACCATATCAGATATGCGTGAGAGGGGGTACGCGTCAAGCTGCGTGTACCAATTAATGGTCTGGCTGTAGTCCACGACCATTCTGTGTTTCCCCCCAGTTTTAACTACTACCACTTGGGCTCTCCAGGGGCTGTTGCTGGCCTCAATGATGCCTTCCCAAAGCAGCCGCTGGACCTCGGACCTGATGAAGGTCCTGTCCTTGGTGCTGTACTGTCTGCTCCTGGTGGCGACGGATCTGCAATCCGGGGTTAGATTTGCGAAGAGGGAAGGCGAATCGACCTTTAGGGTCGCGAGGCCGCACACAGTAAGGGGTGGTAGGGGCCCACCGAATTTCAGGGTTAGGCTCTGGAGGTTGCACTGGAAGTTCAGGCCGAGTAGTAGGGCAGTGCAGAGGTTAGGGAGGACGTAGAGGCGGAAGCTACTGAATTCTACACCCTGGACCGTGAGTGTGACCGTACAGTACCCCCGGATCACCAGGAATGGGATCCGGAGGCCAGGGAGATTATTTGGTTGGCGGGGTGAACTGCGAGATAGCAGCGCCTTACCGTATCCGGGTGGATGAAGCTTTCGGTGCTCCCGGAGTCCAGCAGGCAAGAGGTCATGTGTCCATTGATTTTCATTCTGGTCGATGCAGTGGCCAAGTTGTGCGGACGAGACTGGCCGTGGTCACTGAGGCGAGTCGTGGTCGGTCGTCGCTGGTGTCGGATGATGAGGAGCCCGGGGGGCACAGGTCCTGGAATGCTGGCGGTGCCCATGTGCCATGGGGGAGGCAAGATGGCGGCGCCTGAACATCTTGAGGAGAACAGAATGGCGGCGCCCATGGGCCGCACGTGACGGGGGTTGAACAAGATGGCAGCGCCCATGGGCAGCACGTGTTGCACGGTAAGATGGTGGCGCCCATTGGCCGCGCTTGGTCTGAGGGGGAGAAGATGGCGGTGCCCACTGGCCACGCGTGGTCTGAGGGGGAGAAGATGGCGGCGCCCACTGGCCGTGCTTGGTCTGAGGGGGAGAAGATGGCGGCACCCACTGGCCGCACATGGTCTGAGGGGGAGAAGATGGCGGCCCACTGGCCACGCGTTGTCCGGGGAGGTGAAGATGGCGGCACACATTATCCATAAACGAGGGAGGTGGGGGCGATAGCGGCGACTGCACGGGCCTGGCACACCGCGGCGAAGTGCCCTTTTCTTACCGCAAGCCTTACAAAGGGCAGCGCGTGCTCGGCAGCGTTGGCGGGGGCGTTTCTGCTGGCTGCAAAAGTAACATTGGGGATCCCCGGGGTTCACGGCTGGCGCGTTGCACAGGCGTATTGGCTGGGTAAGGCCCCCTCTGGGGCAGCCGTCTGTGGGGTCCATGATGCATAGGAGGGGTGGGCCGCGCGACTGGGGGTGTAGGCCTAATGTTGCGCAAGGCGACCGTCATAGAGAGCGCTAGCTTCTTTGTCTCTGCAAGATCGAGCGTAGCCCCTTCTAACAGTAGCTGGCGTATGAGGTCCAACCCAATCCCCGTAACAAAAGCATCCCGCATAAGGAGGTTTGAATGTTCCGTGGCCGTAACGGCCTGACAGTCACAGTCCCAGATGAGTTGGATTAGTGCCCGCCAGAAGTCTTCTATGGACTCACCAGGGAGTTGGGAGCGAGTGGCGAGTATGTGCCTGGTGAAGAGCGTGTTCGTCTTCTGAGCGTAATTTTCTTTGAGAACAGTCATGGCTTCGACGTTGTTTGGCGCGTCCTGGATCAGCGGAAAGACGTTGGAGCTCAACCTTGAGTACAGTATCTGTATTTTCTGAGCCTCCGAGACAGGGCTTGGCGCCGAGTTGATGTACGCCTCGAAACAAGCTAGCCAGTGCTGAAAGTCCCTTTTGGCATCGCTTGATTGCGGATCCAGCAGCAGGCGATCCGGCTTGATACGGAGGTCCATCTTTTGAAAATCTTAGAGCAATAAATTGATGCACGATCAATTGCACAAAGACGAGAGTTGGATACAACTGAGGCTTTATTGCTCGAAGATGTGTGACCTCCCACAGCAGCTGGCGAAATGGCTGTAGCATGGAGGACACGTACATTTATACGCCGCCTACTGGGCGGAGCCAGCAGGCAGGGACTACCGACGTACCTGTAGTACAGATCCTTCCATACATCATCTAATATAGGTGCGACAGTGGTTTATCACAGAGCTCTTTTTCTGAACTGGTGCTTTGTTGATGGAAGTTGGAAGACTGATTAGTAGTACAGCAAGATGGTGGTGCAGGTTCCTCCAGCTAGGGTGTCATGTCACATGACTCCCAACTATCCATTTTGGCTTTGAGAAAGATTTGCATTCCTTCACCTGGATTCTTACTTCAGCATTTAAGATTTGAAAGGAAAGTTGCAGAGTTCTTTGTCCTAGCAGACTGGCATTCTCCATTGGCCAGACTTGACTTGTGAAAGGTACATAGCCTTTGCATAATTCTCTTTGAATTTTTTTCTCGAAGGTTGCAGGCATCATTAGTCTCTGTTCAGAGATAATGAGGTGTCAGCTTCGCTGATATTGCCAGAAATTTCTCGTTGTACAAAGTTACAGGCAAACATAGCTTCAGCCTTTTTAAAGTCTTTGTCCAATTTTTAAAACTTTAGGAAGTAACCTTGATAATATATACATATTTCATAAAAGTATAGACTGAAGCCTTAAGTACTGGGACACATAATATATATTCTTTGCTAGCTAGTAATATATATATATAGTTTTTGTTTCATACTTTGTATTTTATTTATATGAGTATTTCTGACTTCCAGACACTGGTTCATTTTGACAGATCTCTGGCTGATCATCCAAATGTCTATTATTCAGGTATACAGCAAGACCTGGGTTTGTCATTTTTTGTGTGGTTCCTATTAGAAATGTGTTGAGGCAGGAGCTCTACCTGACCAAATGACTGCATTGCATTTTGCAGCATCAGAGAATTTAATATTCAGGATGTCAAGCATTATTAATAACATCTATTGGAACTTGCCTCTGGGAAGTGAATAATCCGATGCACTTGCATTAAAATCTAGGAGAAATTACTCGGAGACCAAAACAAGCATGTCCAAAGTTTCAGTGTCCACATGCTATTCAGTTCCACCCACATTTGGGGCTCTATTAAGTCATATCAGTGTGAGGAAAGAGGTTTCCAAAAAGAATAACACAAACACAATGTTTGAACAAGATGGCATGAGAAGCATTCAATCGAAAACCTCTACTGGTGTGGCTAGGGGCTAAATTTGCAATACCAAACCATTTTATGATGCATTCAACCAAACACTGGACAATTAAATACAGGAAATTCCAGTTCTAAGCATTAGCAAGCTGGTCAGCTGTGATGAGGAGTGGGGAGGAGGCAATACAGTTGAGCCAGATGCTGATCTTACCTAACATTTACACAAATGTATTTATTATCTAGCAGGATGATCAGATAGCCACCAGGAGCAGGAAAGCTGACCTGGGCATTTACCCTCTCCTTCAGGCAACAATGCAAATATAAATTGTAGTTGCCCACCAACATCACTGCTGAGAGCCGCTAATTTATCTTCTTTCTATTGTGTATTAAAAAGTAACGTAATGGGCTTTATTTTCACACCTGAACCATTTTTATTTATAAAAGGTATATCAGTCATACAAAAAATATGGTAAAAAGGACTTTACATGGGGGTCGAATTAAGCCAAGTCCCTTTGTATTAGGCATTAGTGATAGGTAATTTTTGAAAATGGGGTCCGAGGTGCACAATACATTTACAGAACATCCCATTCAATTTCTTTAAATCCTCTCAAGTACTTAATCTTTTATAAAAAAGTAAGCATTCATACTCTTAGCTGCACATCAATGGTAACTAATCCCTTAATAACCTCTTGGAGCTGTCAGTCTGTGAACTTACAGCCCCCGACTGGTAGGTTGTGGAAGTAGTCAATTGGTAATGATACTACAGTGATAGCCCTTAGGATTATACATCAACACACAGCTATTGAAATTGAAAGCACAATTTGTTTTACAGCTCAGAGACATAGAAAGCTGGAATTAAAAGGTGGGGGATTTAAATAACTTGACATTTTTACAGTTCCACAAACCTTACCCACCTTTTATGAGCATTCACATCCAAGGTAAAGCATTCTCTGAATGAAATAAATCTTGCCCCACTGAAAATGGGGTCTGATAGAACTCAGTACTGAGTTAGAATGACCCTGCTGGTTTTGGATTTCCCCTGTGTGTGAATCACCACCCCCTCTCCTACTTCTCCCCATTGGCAAAAATCGGATTAGTTATAAATGGGGGCAGGATTTCCAGATAGAACATAGAACATAGAACAGTACAGCACAGAACAGGCCCTTCGGCCCTCAATGTTGTGCCGAGCCATGATCACCCCACTCAAACCCACGTATCCACCCTATACCCGTAACCCAACAACCCCCCCTTAACCTTACTTTTATTAGGACACTACGGGCAATTTAGCATGGCCAATCCACCTAACCCGCACATCTTTGGACAGTGGGAGGAAACCGGAGAACCCGGAGGAAACCCACGCACACAGGGGGAGGACGTGCAGACTCCACACAGACAGTGACCCAGCCGGGAATCGAACCTGGGACCCTGGAGCTGTGAAGCATTTATGCTAACCACCATGCTACCCTGCTGCCCCAGCATGATTTTGGATAAAGTGCAGAGTCTCTATGGCTCTGTGAAATTCTGGGCCTTGGTTTGTGGGCAAATTATCCTTCCCTTGTAGCCTGGCCAATCAAAGTCCCCATGTTGAATCTTATGGGCGCTGAGTCCAAGCAATCCAAACTAAAAAGGTAATCAGGGGGAGTTTGCCCACAAGCCCAAAGGTTTTAAATTAAAACACTTCAACACTGGAGCATGAATAATTGTTTTCATGAGGGATACCCACCCTTTCCAGAGAAGGTTCTGCCTAATAGAATTGCCAGCCAATTGGATTTCAGAAGAATTAGTCTGTGACCTTGAGAACTGGTGAGCGGATTCCTCCGATATCTTTTACCTCACCCTAGCTCCTGTTCATGTGCCTGATGTTTCACCATGTGCTGATCTCTCTTATATCCTAGCCACTAAAATACATACAGTATCAATTACTGAGTTAGTGGCTAAGAGTGAAAGAATGAGAATGATACTGTAGTACCTCTTTACCTTAATGATTTTTGTTTCTCTTCCACTGACTGAGAATTATTTAGGGGGCGATTCTCCAAAATGGAGACTAAATGTTTGCGCCGTCGTGTTTCACGATGGCACAAAACGGGCGCGGGGACAACCGATTCTGTCCCCCACGGGGGGCCAGCACGGCACTGGAACGGTTCACGCTGCCCCAGCCTCCCTTCCTGGCGCCAAATGGGCGCCGCGCCAACTTACACATGCGCAGTTGGGCCGCGCCAACCCGCGCATACACATGCGCCGGCCCCCATGCAACATGGCATGGGGGTTCAGGGGCTGGCCCGGGGCCCGGGGACAATGTAGGCCCGGTGGGGGGGGGGGGGGGGGGGGGGGGGGGAGAGAGAGAGAGGCTGGAGAATCGGCGGCCCTGCCGATTCATGTGGCCCATGGCCGGTGCCGCGTCAAATGCGCTGCCGCAAATGCCGCCGATTCTCCACACCTCGGAGAATCGCGTGCCGGCGTCGGGGTATTGTGGTGTGGTTGCGGCGATTCTCCGGCCCGGCGCGGGAATCGGAGAATTGCGCCCTTAGTTCTTTGATACTTGAAGTGCATAAGTGACAAATGTTTTGTTGTGACGAGAAGAAAGTAAAAAGTGTGTGCTTACCTCATCTGCAGCTTGTGTGTTATATAAAATTGTGGGATGAGAAAGAAGTGCAATGAGTGTAAAAAAAATTAGATCAACAGATCCTCTGTTACGACTCCCTCGGATCACCACGGAGTATGAACTCCCTCGATAAAATAGGGCAGGGTTTCCCCTTAACAAGGAGAAACTTAATTGTATTTACACGCCAACCTGCTGGAGGTCTGGAAGGGTGACCCTTTGGGGCGAGGAGAGTTAGCTGTCTATATCGAATAAACCTGCTTCCATTTTACATCTTACCGTGCGTTCTTGTGTGTCTCTCCGTTGGATTCTACATCCTTCTTCTACTGTCAGTGGCCAACACTCCTGGCAAGTACCTTCGCCATTAATTCTTCCCAGACATGATCACATGAGGATGACTTCCTGCCCCCATCTGTAGGTACAGGACATGTCTCCTTCTCTCCATATCTTGCATCAAGACTTCCATTGTGATTTGCTCTCTCGCATGTTCAGCCATTGCTCTCCAAAAAATATCACGCCACTTCTTGGAACCTTCCCTTTACGAGGTGCAGGTGGCAATTAATGGTGCTGTTTACTCACTATCAGGCCTGTTGATACATACAGCTATTCAACATCATGGCTTGTGCTGGCTGCTGACAGCAATCATTTAAAATGTAACCTGCTATCTGCATTGTAATGAATACCTGCAGGTTAATCACATACCAGGATTCCCATATCTGTTTTTGAGGGTTAACCAGTTTAACCCCATAAAGTAGACAGTTCATGCACTTAATGTGCAATAGCCGCAGTGCGGGTTTATGGTATGTCAAATTGCAACTCTAATTATTGAGTTAATTTTTGCTGTCAGCTACAATTCTAGATGATCATTTCCATAAACATTATTGGATAACAACAAAAACAATTACAGAAGATGACTAATAAATATATTAAATCTTCTTGCAATATATTTAAAATGAGTTATGGTGTGAAACTAATTTCAAAAATGCACGACAGAATTTTTACAACATGAGGTTGTTTTGCATTTACCTGTTAAGTTATTTGTATTTTGTCAAGCGCAGAACTGACACGCATGGCCTCTATGGCCGGTGTTGGTCAGAAGCAGTGATAATGAGACTGTCATCTCTGCCCACACACTGAATATGGACAGGGAAATAAGATCATGCTGTAAAAGGGCGTACACATGGAGCTACTATTCTCTTGAGCTAATACTCAGACCGATCTTAACTAGGATACGCTTCCTTTACTCTGTCACAAAAAGTATTTGAAAGTATTGCGTTTTGTTAAGTCGAGCAGTCTTCCCTACTGCTTCATGCAAGAGGTTCATAAACTGAACAGAGTGAGATTTTTTGTTTCGGAACTGCAATGCAGGAACTGAAAAGTTGTTTCTCCCCTCAATAATAGGTGAACAAATGGTGATAGAACGCTGTTTTCAATTCAAAATTCACACAAAATGAAACGGCATTCGTCAAAGACAGCTTTGTTACAAATCTGGCGCACTAATTCACAAAGTTGCCACAGAGCTCCTCCACATATTATTTTGAAATTTCTCCTTCCCCCATTAAAATGGAAAAATGTTGTAATCTTTGCGCTCCAACATGTTGTGGCACACACCTAAGAAATAGATAAATGCCTACAAATCTCCACAGGCTGAATTCTAACATTAGTGCCACAGAGTGATAGAAACAGAAATTTGGTATTTATAGGGTGGGATTCTCTGGCCGCGCCCACCATCGACTGGAAATTCCCGCCTGTGGTCACTGAAACTTTACATGGTCTGCGTTCCACCTGTGGCAATCTTGTGGCAGGCGGGGCAGAAGAATTCATTCCATAGTATTGAGTGAAGTTATTAAAGCAGAGGGTAAAGTAACTTGGGTTCATCTTTTATTTCCCTAAATGACTGATGCCGCCCACTATAATATTAGGTGGTAGCGTGGATGCATTTTCTTAACAAGTTAACTTAGGATACTACAATAAATAAAAAAAGCATTTGGAGGGCAGTGGACAGTAGGAATGTAACAGAGCGAATGGGCTGGATTCTCCGGTCGCTGACGCCGAAATCGTGTTCGGAGACAGGCTGGAGAATCAGAGGCGGCATCGCTTCCGTGATGCTCCGCCCCCTCCAAAGTGGCATACTCTGTGAGTACGCCCACCACGTATCCACAGTCTCTAGGCCAATTGCCTGAGGCCCGCCCCCAGATGCCCTGTCCCCGACCGGCTAAGTTCCCGATAGCGTGGGACAAGTATGGTCTTACCCGTCAGAAACTCGGCTTGGCGGCTGTGGACTCAGTCCAGCGCTGCCACAGTCGGGGGAGGGCCAATCCACGGGCATGGGTGGACATATTCGGTATTCGGGGCTGGGGGCACTGTGGTGGGGCGGTCCGGGGAGCGTGAGCCAGTCGAAGGGGGGGACTATTTTGCGGGCCGGGTCCTTGAGTGGCATCCGCCATTAAGCACGGCGCGGCTGCTTCAGGCCGCCGCCATACGCATGTGCAGCCACAGACCCGGCAATTCTCCAGGCCATATCGGCAGCTGGAGGCTCTACGCTGCCTTCCTGCTAGCCCCCAGCAAATCGGGAATTGGTGGCCGTTTTGCGCCAGTTTTCCCCTTCCCACGCTGGCATGGGGACATAGTCTCCAAATCGGAGAATCCAGCCCAATAAGTTCTTCTATGTCCAAGAGGTGTGGGTAATTAGCCTTGCAGACAAAGAAATATCCAGGTTTGAGCAACTTTTTTGGAAATAGGAGACTCTGAGGGATCAAAGCAAGAAGAGTTGGAAGTAGACAAACTAGTCATTGAACCGAATGTGGGCAGAAAGCTCAACAGATGGTCATATGGAATGCCGAAACTGTAAAGCACCAGGGTCAGTCTGAGCAAGCTAATGGCTCATCACCAGCTTCTCAAGGGCAATTAAGGATAGGCAATTAATGCTTGCCTTGCACTCAATGCTGACATCCCATCAACAAATTTTTAAAAAACACTCAGGGGAGTTGGCACGTCAGCCATGTAGGTTAATGAATATAGGGAAGTTTAGCTGTCAGCAACTAAATTAGAATTGAGTTGAAGGAACAAATGGTGGGGCTCAGTTGAAATGTTTATGAAAAGGGCTGGGTTGGAGTCACAGGAATTAAGGAATGATAGGGTAATTCTCTGATTGGAGAATCACAGTGAGGAGTGGTGTCACTAGGGAGCGATGATTGGGAATTTATTAACCCACAACTGCCGATTTTCCCAGCTTGAAAGCTCCCACCCTGAACTCCCTGCTGTTGCACCTCTCAACTGAAGCCCATGTTCAGGGAATCGGCTGTGATATGTACTTTATTTTATTTTTGCTCAATTATACTTTTGAAATTATAGTTCAGCATTTAGCAGCCAGGAAAATACCTTTCTAAATCTCCTTTAATTTAAAAAAGGAGCTTGTCTGTTAGCACTGAAATTCTGCACCAGTATATTCTGGTTTCTAAAAGGAACTAGTTGACTATTTGTTTTCTACCATTTTTTAAATAAAGTTTCTGGATGAATGAGCTAGGGCTGTGCTAAAATTCGTAGCAATTACACACTTAGGGCAGGATTCAAGGGACCCAATTCTTCGAGGGCACCTGACGGCAAGAAGATGCCCAGAACAGGAGCATGAGAAAGGAATACCAGCGATCGAGAGTCGAAGAACCGATCCCGACCTCATGGAAACACCAGCCAAGTGTGCAGACAAAGATGTGGCTCATGAGCCATGCAAGAACACACAGAACCCATGACCAGTAACACAGAGTTTCTTAGGTGGACAATCATTAACGAGTGATCACCGAAGAGAAGAGAATATTTCAATGAAATAAGTGACAGAATAAATATCGACAGTACAATTCTTGGCCAACGATAGTTCACGGTGTAAAAACCATTGAAGAAGAAATGGTTAAGGATAATAAAATCACCTCCAGAAGAAAAAAAAATTCCCCTCAACATTTTCAATGTGATCGCCCAATCCTCATTAATAACTCTATGGCCCCAATTGCAATAGTCACCAGAAATCTCTGTTCAAGATTGCTTCTAACTGTATCCAGAAATACTGCAGTTAGATTGAGATGTCTTCTTCACAGCACAAAAAGTACAGGAACGTTGATTCCAAATAAAATGTGGCATATAGAAATCAGTGGTCAACCTAAAGAGGACAACGAGCGAGATTCTCCATTCGCCGACTCCGAAATCGTGAAATGCGATTCGGCAGAGAATAGCTTCCGACGCCAAAATCGTGGCAGATGTCGATTTGACGGCAAATCATGATTCTCCATCACCTCGAAAACGGTGTCAATGTGTTACACTCCACATGCATATCATTAGCGGGCCCGACTCGGTACCCTCCAGGGCCTCCGTGATTCTCCGCCTCTGATGGGCCGAGTTCCTTATGGCGGGGTTCACTTGTGCTTTTAAAAATCGAAAAACTGGCGTGGCGGCTGCTGAGGGAGAGAGAGAGGGGATACGGAAAGTGTCCAATATGGCCATAGTGCGCTGACAGTTGTGCCACTGGCTGAGGGGGGGGGGGGGGGGGGGGGAGTAGCCTGGAGGTGAGCTGTGGGGTTGGGGTGGATGGGCACAGAGCACCATTGCCGCAGCTGGCAAGACAGTCATGCAGCTGCACACACCGCTAACAGCCCACTTTGAACCTAGTGCCAAGTGTCATATAGGTGTCCCCCAAGGGCACCCTCTGGGTGCCATCTGGCTCCAGCACCACCAGTGCCATATTTTTGGCTTGGATAAGTGTGTGTGGGGAGTGTAATGTGTATGTGCGGCTGCAGCTTGTCAGCCTCCCTAGTGTTGACTGCGAACCCCGTGTATCCCACACCATTTTTCAGCGGAATCGTGTGTTCCACGTGGCACTGGTGCTGGCCCCTCAACTGTAGCAGAATCGGTCCTGATGAGGCCCCGGTTTTTCTGTCGTAAAAGTCCACTGACTCTCCATTGGCGTCAACAGAAATTAGTCTCAGAAATGGAGAATCCCATGCAACATTTCTGTTTAATTGCCACGTCCTTCAAAATTTAATAATCCCAGAATCTTGCATATCAGTTTTATTCTGAGATGATTACATAAAAGCTCACATTAAGTATTATGTGACCCTTGCATTCATTTCAGGAGTGCTGTTAACTGATTAGCAGTTTCCATTTCATTGGGGCTGCAGAATACATAAAAATTATTTTGATTGTATTGAATGATTAGGGTAGAATTTAATTTTGATGTTCAACGTTATACATAAACCAGACCTTACCTCCAGATTTCTGATATCCTCTCACTTTTAAAGTAAATTCAGCACTACATTTTACATAAAGATTGTAGTCTTCCTATAGGACTATACCAAGAAAAATATAAACAAAAGTAAAGCTCACAACATGCAACAGCAAGATCATTACTTATCACCCAGTACCAGGGAATGGAATAGATTTCCATCAACGTTAAGGGGTATGGGGGAGAGCGAGAGTATGGCTTTGAGATAAAGGATCAGCCATAATCATATTGAATGGTGGGTCAGCTCGAAGGGTCGAATGGCCTTGCTCCTAGTTTCTATGTGTCTACCTGACAGTTACTGATTATTTCAATTCTTTGTTTTACTGCTAAAGCAATGTATCTGTGTCATGTGAGAGTACCTTTAAGAAATGGGTGTTTATAAATGGGTGTGTACATAAATATCTGTAGTGAGAGTACCTTTAAGAAATGGGTGTTTACTACTGCAGTGATGTCAGAGAGTGGGTGGAGCTGGGCTGTCTGTCAGCTTTTTCCTTCCGTTTTAGGCTGTTTGCTGCAGGGTGTGTTTTAGTTTCATTTTCAGAGCTGGATAGCTGCAGTCAGAGCCAGAAGGTGTACAAATCTCTCTGTAATCTAAAGACTGTAAATTGATCCTGGTGAATTAAAACTAATATCAGTAGTGACTTTAACGTGATGTGCTTCTGGTAAAAGGTGTTTTAAATCTTATGGATGTTAAAAGGAAAGCTTAAAGGATTACTTTGTGTTGTATTCTTTGGGGGTTGTATTTGAATTAATGGTTGCTAAGATGGTCACTGTATGTTTTAAAGAGGTTAACTTGAGTTCATAGAATAAACATTGTTTTGCTTTAAAAAATACTTTTCCATTTCTGCTGTACCAAACCTGTAGAGTGGGCCGTGTGCTCCCCATACTACAATCTATTCAAAGTTGTGGGTCAGGTGAACTCCATGATACACTTTGGGGTTCTCTAAACCCTGGCCCATAACATCTGAAAAAAACGAAAACTATTTATTTTTTTCTAAATTGAAGCAATACACCTGTGAACTCTTTGATTACTGTTGTAACGTACACAAGACCCACGGGGCTGGGTTGATTAAGTTCCCTTTGAGCCTCATGGAATACAAGCTTCCCCACTGAGAGGGTGGAACTCCCTCATCAACGGAAATGCAAATCAGGATATAAAAACCCCAGCCCAGGATCTGTGCATATAGAGTCTTTGTCATTGTTGATAAATCTTTTGTTCCTTACACATCCTGTGTGGCCGCTCCTTGAACACAACATTGGTGATAAGGGTTAAGAGGAGCTGCAGACAGCGCCATTTTCACTGTACTGGTCATGTCTCTGAAGGCCTTTTGATGTCATTTTGCCTGCCGCAATGATACTGCATTTTGGGAAGTTAGATTTGTTTGATACAAGTATCGAAAACTGGTTGAGCATATGAATTATTTTTTCGGGCCAACGCATTGTCGATGATGAATGCCAGACCATGATCCTCTTAGCGGCTTGTGGTGCACCCACCTTTTGATAAAGGACTTGACATGCCCCGCTGTCCAAGACTCAAAGTCATTTGCGGACCTGGCAGCGCTTGTGGCTGATCACTTCAACCCGAACCCCTCGGTCATCGTCCAGTGCTACCATTTCAATATGGCCGAACGGACCCCAGGGAGTCCATAACGGAATTTCTGGTGCATCTCAGGAATCTTGCGGGGTACACTGAAGCCCGGTTGGCCATGTACACTGGGGTGCAGCTGGCCATTGCTGGGACCACCATTTTCCCAGTGGTCTACGGGCAACAGTTTGTTTGCCTACCCCTGGTCATGGTGAGAGTGATGGCCCCAGTTTGCTCAGCCACGATTGGTTACAATGCTTCTGCATAGATTGGCAGCGGGTGTACCGTTGGGCTCTGGAGGCCTCAACATGGTATTGGCCAAGTACCCCGCAGTTTCCATGACCGGACTGGGAACAATCCACGGGGCCTGGCAAAGATCCAATTGATCCTGAGGCATAACCAAAATATTTTCGTGCTTTTCCAGTCACTTATGCACTGCTACCTAACGTGGAAGCGGTGCTCGATCAGCTCAAACATTTGGGGATCATCCGACCAGTGTAATTTGCAGATTTGGCAGTGCCGGTCGACCCCGTATTGAAGCCCGATGGCACTGTCCCTCTGTGGCAATTATAAAATGACAGTAAATATGGCCTCCAAGCTGGGCCAGTATCCAATACTGCAGATCAAGGTCCTGAATGCCAAGTTGGCTGGTGGTTACTCCTTCACCAAACTCGACGTGAGCCACACGTAACTTCAGTTGGTGTTAGACCTGGAGTCTCGTAAATAAGTGACAGTGAACATGCATCGGGGGCCGTATAAGTACACCAGATCGCCTTTTGGTGTGTCCTTGACCTGTGCCATTTTCCAACATGTGATGGAATCTTTTTTGTGCGGCATACCGCACGTAGCGGTTTATCTAGTCGATGTGTTAGTCACATGAATGTCAGAACAGGACGACCTGGATAAGTTGGAGGAGGTTCTCCATCGCTTCCCTGAGTCTGCCGTTCGCCTATATTGAGAGAAATGCGTTTTCCATGCCCTCAAGGTGACCTATCTGGGGTACTGAGTGGACCAGGAGGGCCTCCACCCGGTTGAAGATAAAGTGCGGTCATCCGACAGGCTCCCGTGCCAGAAGGGGCAAAGGAACTCAGTTAATTCCTGGGGTTCATCAATTATTATGGTAAGTTCATTCCAGGCCTTGCGACTATGTTGGTCCCCCTGCGTTATCTCCTCAAGAAGAACCAGATATCGGTATGGGGACAGTTGCAGGAGGCAGTATGCACTGAAGTACAACAATATCTCACTTCTACTCAGCTGCTGACTCAGTTTGACCCCACCACGATGGTCAACGTGGACAAGTTGGTCGCCTGACCGTTATACATCTGGCTCTGCCCCAAACCTGAGCGGCAACCACGGGCAAAGAGGTGTAGGGTTCCCTCCACTGTGTCCTCCGTTGGCAGATGCTGTTCCGGACTTTGGGGAGGAGTGGTGTTGTAATCTATACGGGGCCGGCCGATCAGGCTCCCGGTGATCTCGCGGAGTTCAAGCTTCCCTTGCCCTGGAGGTCCCTCAACAGTGGGAGAGCAAATCATGATAAAACAAACCCAGCCCAAGTGTGAACTGGGCACGGGTAATCCATTCTGGGACCAATGTACACAGAGTCTTTGTTATTGTTAATAAATCTTTCATTCCTTACACCTCCTGTGTGGCAGCTCCTTGAACTCAACGATCACAAATTTATTTTCATTTTTCTTATCTTGTGTAACATCCACAGTGTAAATATGCTTCAGAATATCAATTTAGAGCTAAACTGGAATAACAGCAGCTCCCAGCAAGAATTTTCTTGGCCCTGTCTGTCTTGTTTGATACTGGCTTTGTCCTTCTAATTATATTTACATCGTTTGACTCAGTTTCTATCCCTGTCTGCACTGTTTCTATCTGCTTTTGTAAGACTTACTTTGCAACTGAAGTCACACTTCATGGGAATAGGATTCCTGAATGCAATTCAGTGATGCCAGCCAGCTTTTAGCAGCCACATACTTTCGGCTTCTTCAAGTTGTGCAGCACTACTCTTCATGTGCAGGCATGTTTCTGATTAATGTGACAATACCACACACATGGCTCTGTGAGATATCTTGTGCTCTACAGTTGTTAATTGCTAAATGTGCAGCCAGCGTAACTTTGCCATGCTTAATATGTTAAAAGAATGTACTGGTTTGCCTTTGATTAAGTAAAATGTAGTAGTGGCACTATTTCTGAATTTATGAGAGCAAACTTTGGAGTGTTTTGTGTACATATTCAGTGATTGACCGGACGCAAAACACTTACGTCACTTGCCTTGGGCAAAGGTTGATTTTAGCTCGCATGATTAAAGCATTTTTTTTCTCTACCAAACCTAGACCTGATACTTAATGGCGTACATACCATTGAAGTAAACTCTAAATATAAAGCAAAATACAGCAATTCGTCTTTGTCTTCAATTACTCAGGGGCAGTGAAATATACCAGTCTGAATTCCCAAGAGCAGACTTATTCCATGTGACATGAGTCACATTGGTTTCTTGAACCATCAATCAACATCTAACAATAGCACCACATATGCCTGCAGAATAATTGCTCCAACTTTCTCCTCTCTGATTACATTGGGGTAAGATTCCATGGGTGCTTCCAGCCCTTACCCAAGTACCCATTGAACATTGAACTTTTCTAGTATGATTGAAAGGCGTACAGCCTTTCAATCATAAGAGACATTGCAGTGGCTCCCAATCCCATCTTCACTAGCTTGGAGACACTGACTGACGCTGAGAAACAGACAACAAGGGTGATTTTTCTATTCTTTGTTGGGCATCTTGAATCCATGGCATTGTGTGAGCAATCTGCAGCAGAGGTTATGAGATGACAATCAAGAAAGGAAACACTGGTTGATTTATCCCTCTTTAGTCTGCGATGCCAAGACCAATTGTAGAATTCCTACTATCGTCCTGACGGAAATCTGCGAACTCAATACAAATCGGAGATTGAATGTGAGACTTTCCTGCACTATAAGTATATTTATTCAGTGAACTCTTGATTACCTTTCATTTCCTTTTTCTGTGCTGGATAAATCCATGGGCGGGATTCTCCGCTGGTGGGATTCTCCGTTTTGCTGGTGCCCGGGGGTTTCCCGACGGCGTGGGGCTGCCCCACAATGGGAAACCCCATTGACCGGCCAGGATAATGGAGCATCCTGCCGGCGGGGTGAAATAGAAATGTGGCGTGGCGGGGCGGATGATCCAGCCCCAGGCACTTTAATGTCAATAGTTATAGTGCATTTGCACAACACCAGCTTCTTTTACACCAACTAAATCATAGGTTTTTACTGATGGATCTATAACTTATATTTCTATGTTGAGTTTAATAGGACGTAAGTATGACAGGTATATCTCAATAGTTATTTTTATGCGCTGTCATTATCTCAACCTCTCAGTGCTGAATGTGCATTTATGGATCCAGGTTCCACCTCTGGGAGGAAGTGCAGGCCTAGACCCAAACATACTAGCTATTGGACCAAAATGGCAATTTTGGAAGAGGTAACCAATTACGTGGCTGACTCCAATAGCCCTGGAATGTTGGGCAGGTTCCAGAGGCTGGCAGGCCAATTTTAGGCTGACAAGCATTGGCATGCTGGCAACGCCATTATAAGAGATGGCAGCTGCTGCTGTAGGTAGTTAAGAGAGAGGGCATCTCAATATGAAGACTTTCTAAAAATTTGAAAAAAAAAGGAGGCCGCAACTGCCAGGCTGCCATTGTGGAGGGGGAGCCCAATCCACAAGGCTTTGGTCGCAGTCAGCACCTCAGTGTGGCGGCTACATGATGCTAGGTTGCTGGCCCCAGTCTGCCGTTAGGTGGCTGCTCCATCTATAAACCAGACTTCGGCCACCGCAGAGTTTAAGATGCCCAGTCAGCCCTAGATCATTGGCTTTAATAGGTCCTTTAGTTTCTTCAATACCTATCCTCCTTTCTTAGCCAGTCTCTTCACAAATGATTCTGAGGAAGGACCATGCCGGCAAACCAGAATGCCAACTGGTGAAGGGAAATTGCGGGCTTGCCAGCCTCGGGTCCCACCTCTGTAGCCATTTAAACATTTTGTTCTTGGTTTTCCTGCAAGACTTGGGGACTGTAGTTTAGTTCTTTCATTTCTCTATGTGCACTAGTGAGATAAGTCATGGCCGTGATCAAGCGGCCTTGTCGTGCCTGACTCGATGACTTGACGAGGCCATTAAATCTCAGAGGCCTCTCATGAGGTTTACGACGCTTGAAATGCCTCGCGAGATGTCATGGTCTGGATCTCGTCCTTGCACGGCGAGATCCAGATTAACATATTTAAGTGAGCCATAGGCTAATTTAAAAATATTGGCGCCTAATTCTCCAATGGCTCAGGATTGAACTGGGAGATCTCGCCATGGTGCCGCTGAGCACACAAACATGGACCAGACGTAATGGCACCTAGGGGGATCTCCCAGACTAGATGGTCGGGCTCTGGGCAGGTACCTTGGCACTCCTACTGACACATGGGCACCTTTGCACTGTCATCTTGCAGCTGACAGTGCCTGGGTGCCGTAGTGTGGTGTCCGAGGGAGCATTCAAAAATGGCGCCCTAATCCCTCCCTACACTGATGAGCTGAGCCTGTCAGTGAAGGAAGCGAGGTAAGTGTGGCATTGTTGGGGCTTCCCGACCAAGGCCAGAATAAATAACAGCATCCCCTTTGATAGCGGGGTCATACTCGACGCTGCAGGCTCCAATAAATACCCTGCTATATGCGCCAAAGCATATTAAATTGCATCTCATATCTCTTCCCCGTTGTCCTCCTAAATGGCAAAAGGATATTATTTATTTTATATTGCTACACAATTGGACTACCAATAAAGGAAGTAACCCAAATCACTGCTGCTCCCATGACAACATAACAGCTACTGCAGTTGCAAGGCTACACCAGGGACAAATGCTCATAGAATTAACAATGTAATCTTTGCTGAACTTTATCTCAGCAGCAGTCAAATCCATTTGGTGTGTGTTACAACTCCCACAAGACCCCTGGGGCCGACAAGATCGATCTCCCCATGAAATGCGAGCTCCCCTGCTGAGGGGCAGGGCACAACAAAGGGGTTCATTATTCCCTGAGATAAAAGCCGGCAATTCTCAGGATGGTCCCGGCTGGGACTTGGAGTGTTGCTTAGTTGCTGTATTTCCTCACTGTGAATAGGAAATAAACTACTTTTGACTTACTTTTTCAGGGCTCCACTTTGACTACAATATTGGCGACAAGGATAAAACAGAACTACAGGTGGGACTGCTGAACACTTGGACCACGGCTGCATCTGCCACTCTTTGGTAGATCGATGATTTTGATGTGAGTGTGAAAGATTGGGCTCAGTACGTGGAGCTTGCATGCTATTTTTCAGTACAAACAGCATTACTGTTTGTACTGAAACAGCAATTCTTTTGGCTGTCAGTGAGTTCCCATTTTCAACATCATCAAGAGCCTAACTTACCCTGCGGCCCCAGACTCCAAGACATTTGATGAATTGGCGGCGCTCAGAATGAACCTCTATGACCCCTAGCCATCGATCATTGTTCGAAGTTACCGATTGAATATGGTTAAGAGAACTGCTGGGGAGTCTGCTACTGAGCTTCTGGCACACTTACGCAAATTAGCAGAGCACTGTGATTATGGGCTATCCATATCTGAGATGCTACAACACCGCCTTGTGTGAGTAGTTCACAATATGGTGACCCAGCGGAAATTGCTGGCCAAACCGTCTTTGCACCTAAAAAGGGCCACAGAGATCTCCCTCTAATGTGAGAATGTAGAGAAGGGGATCTAGGAGCTCAGAAATGGGGGTGAATAGTGTAAAATGCTCCCCATTCAGATGAGCGGTGCCTCACAGGAACAAATCCTTTGGGACCCAGCCCTTGCCCAATCACTGCCGTGGCCAAGCCCGTTGGCCATGAACTGCTGCAACTAGGTGAGAGATCTCCCCTGAATCACTGGAGGATCACTCACAAAGATGCAGTACCTGTCACCGGGGAAACTGCAGGGACTAGCAATGCCAGGTCAGTCAACAAGTGCGTCACCCTAGTGTAGAGATGCGCCAGCCTAGAGCCAAGACCCTCCACCTAGAGGGAGTGCAAGCAATTGAATTGCATCACTGCACTGCGGGTTTCCCCCATCAAAGTCACTGTCCAGGTGAATGGTCACCCACTCGTAATGGAACTGGACACAGGGGCTGTGGTCTCAGTGATAAGGCGGCAGGCATTCAAAAAGATTAGGTCAGGAATCCAGCATTTGAACTTGAAGGACACTGAAGCATGGTTGGCAACGTACAGGCAATTACACGGGGCACGGGGGAAACCACTAGTCATCGTGGGTACAAAAATGACCAAGTTGCCTACAGATAGCAATCCGTCAGGTTGCCGTTGATCGTATTGTGGGGCGCCGGCACCAGTCTGTTGGGCCGTGATTTGCTGTAGAGGCTCCATTTGGACTGTAAGAAGTCTTACAACACCAGGTTAAAGTCCAACAGGTTTGTTTCAAACACGAGCTTTCGGAGCACGGCTCCTTCTTCAGGAGCCGTGCTCCGAAAGCTCGTGTTTGAAACAAACCTGTTGGACTTTAACCTGGTGTTGTAAGACTTCTTACTGTGCTCACCCCAGTCCAACGCCGGCATCTCCACATCATGGCTTCCATTTGGACTGACAGCGGATTTTCAGGTTGGACACTTGGGGATCATATGAAGTCCGACCGGGGAACACAGTGTACATCCAAAACATTAGAGAAAGTACCCAATGGATTCCCGGGCCCGTGATGAAACAGACTAGGCCGTATCTTACACGATGGAAACATGAGAATGGACAGTGCGGAAGCATCTGGACCGCCTCCGGAGCCAGCATCAGGACCAACTCCACCGGAGGAACCATTTCCAACCTGCCTGCCCGGTACAAGGGGGCCTGAGGACATCTCCCCCTTGGGGCCCTGAAACTGAGAAACGTGAGTTAGAGCATTCAGGATTTGACGTGGAAATTCAGGCATCGTATTATTGGATGAAAACCTTGCCAGAAAACGGCCGCTGATGGTGCCACCAAGATAGGCTACATGGCCCCCGATCCAACCCCGCAACAGTCGGTGGGCAAAGCGGAGAAGATAGCACTCTCCACCTCCCACAACAGAGGGATTTAAGGACTTTGGGTGGGAGGGATGTTAGAAACCCCATGAGATCCACGGGGTGACCTAATTGATCTCCCCGTGGGGCTTGTGGAATATGAGCTCACCTGCTGAGGGACGGTAGCCCGACAACAGGGTTAGTTAATTCCTCAAGATAAAAGCCAGCCCTAGAGGGGGCCGGCATCTCAAGATGGTCCCGGCTGGGAATTGGAGTGTTGCTTAGTTGCTGTATCTCCTAACTGTGAGTAGGAAATAAACTACTTTTGACATCCCTTTTCAGGGCACCTCATTGACTATAATAGTGTGCTAACATTTACAGTACAATTATATTACAGATTTCACATAGTGCAAAGTGGCTTTGACTTTGTACCAATACTAAACCTGTGGAGAATAATGAGGATGTTAAAGCCCAAACTGACTCCCAAGTAAAGTTGACCTAATCTAACTCCATCCTGGAGGTATTAACTTTGCTTCTGTGTCAGGTCAGTAACAAGAGTACTAATTGTAATGTAATAAAAGGGTTTTATGTCACAAGCTTCGAATGTCAGTAAAATAGGTAGTCGGGGTCAGGGGAGGGAAGGTGTGGGGGTGTAGTCAGGCAGTTAGAGGCATGGGAGAGATAGACGGGCACTTGTTTTGGGTGTTAGTCGGGTGTTGGAGGTAGTCAAGGTGTTGAGGGGGATAATTGGGTAATCGCGGGTATCCAGGGGGGAGTCCAATGGTTTTAATTCTTGTAACTTTTCCTGGGAAACTATTCTGGTGAGTGAGTCAGAGCGATTCAAAGCTTTAAATGGGGGTTTTGGAGGATTTCAGACGTAGAGTAATTGTCTAATGGAAGTTGAAACTTCAGGCAATTCCCATGTAGTCCATGTTTGAAGATCTGAGGGGTGCCCCAGCCTGTTTTCCGCCTACCTCTGTGGTACAACCATAAATCTGGGCCATCTATTCAAAACAACTGTGATGGTTCATTATTCTTCTGTTAGGAGGGGTGCTGGTTCATTAATGTTCCAGCATTGTCATTGAAGTCAAGGCCAGTGTCAGTGATATTGCTTTAATATATATAAATGTGCAGAGCACTGGGCACATAACCAAAGACCAAAATTGACAAACCTGGAACTGAACTGAAAATGCTGGAAATATTGAGCAGTCAGGCAGCATCTGTGGAGCAACATTTCAGATCTGTGTGTCCCATAATCAAAATTGGAACCTGGTCCACATGTGACAGGTTTTAAGCATGTACAGAGACAGGGAAGGGGGGCGGATGGAGGGAAGATAGACCAAAAAGGACGATTTGATAGGCATAAGTGATTTAAGTGACAGAAGGGCTAATGGCACAACACAAAAGATGATGGTAATGGAACAAGAAAGGAAACAAAAGATAAAAACGCAAACGCAAATCTGAGGGCATTCTATACAGAAGCATTATCAATATCCATTCCAGAACATGTATCTAATGCTATTATGTCAAGAGAACTTGGTCTAGAACCCGTTTATCCAATTGAGGGACCAGTAACTCCGAGTATCTCCAAAATGCAAGCAGGGGCCACATAATGTATCTGCAAACAACAGTTCATTACACTGGAGTGTTATTGATCAAGAGGAGACTACCAAATGATAATCTTAACTAAGCACTTACTGAAATGCTCCTGTGCTCCTTAACTAAGCACAGATTGTGGAAGACAGAGAATCAAAATAACTTGAAAGAGTTCCCACAGCACATTTGAGGCAAGAGATTCTATTCACGTATAAATGACAATGCATCCAAGAAATTCAGCTTGGTTTTTGAATAAAGTAACCTGATAATATTAGATCAAATATTGGAAACAATTACAACTTTATAATTAGTAATGCCAGAACTGAATTCTAGAACTGAAATGAGTAGGAACTACTTGCAGAGGGTGGTGAATTTGTGGAACTCGCTGTACTATAGTGCACTGGAATCTGAGCCATTAATGGTTTCAAGAAGGAGATAGATGTATTTCTTTTTAAAAAATAAATTTAGAGTATCCAATTATTATTTTTTTTCCAATTAAGGGATAATTTAGCATGGCCAATCCACCTAACCGGCACATCTTTGGATTGTGGGGGTTAAACCCACACAGACACGGGGTGAATGTGCAAACTCCACACGGACAGCGACCTAGGGCCAGGATTTGAACCCGGGTCCTCAGCGCCGTAGGCAGCAGTACCTACCCCTGTGCCACGTGCCGCCCATGATGTATTTCTGATTTTAAAAACAGGTAAAAGGGATATGGGGAACAGGTAGGGAGATGGATTTGAGACCAGGAAGTGGTCAGCCATGATCTGATTGAATGGCGAAGCAGACTCAAAGGGCTAAATTGCCTACTTCTGCTCCTAATTCCTATGTTCCTATGTCCTTGACAGAATTTATGTTTCTCTTTACTTCCCACGATCAATATGTCCGTATGTCAGAGATATGTGTTTCTTACTCAACATGTGGATTCTAAACAAAAAAATTCAGCATCAAATTTTAGTTTTGAGTTTAAAAGAAAAGATTATTTATTCTCACATGCCGACCCCAAATTAAATGCGATGTCTCACACAGTCTCGTACTCACAAAGGTTAGATACAAATGAAGGTAAAGTACTGTTACAGTTTATTATTATCTCAATCTCTGCTTTATGATTTTTAACTCTCATGTAGCAGGCCTGTAGTTTCTTGGATGGTTTTGATGCTTTAAAGTTGAAGCGGGGGTCTTGTAAAGGGAAAGGATCTCGGCAGGCTGTGAAGTTTCTTGTGGTTGATTTTCTAGGAGGTTGGTTCTCAGATGAACTTGAAGTTGGAACAGGGGGCTGGGGGAGGATCCTTCTCTTTGTTGGAATGTCCTGCTTATAAGGTATTGCTGTTAATTACCTGGGATATTTGTTGACTTGCAGCTGTTTTATGACTTTGGTTGAACTTCATCTGCAAAACAGATTCTAGCAACAACACTTCAGAGAAGTGTAAAAGCAAAAGGGTAATGATAGTGGGGGATTTCAACTTCCCCAATATTAACTGGGAAAGCCAAAGTGTGAAAGGAAGAGAGGGAGCGGAATTCTTCAAATGCATCCAGAAGAACTTTTTAAGACAATATGTAGAAGGACCTACAAGAGAGCGGTAGATCCTGGACTTAATTTCCGATAACAAAGCTGGACAAGTGGTTGAAGTGTTAGTGGTGGAATATTTTGCAGACAGTGTTCGTATCCATTAGTTTCAAAGTTGTGATGGAAAAGGACAAGGATGGGCCTGAGATCAAAGCTCTAAACTGGGGGAAGGCCGATTTACTAAGACCAGATATGATTTTGCCAGAATGAACTGGGAGCGGACATCTTGAGGTGAATCTGTGACGGAACAGTGGGGTGCATTCAAGAAAGAAATAGGGAGAGTGCAAGACCAACATGTTCCAATCAAGAAAAAGGGCAGGACCATCAAATCCAGTGAATCCTGGATGCCAAGGGATATACAACATTGGATAAGGGGAAAAAGGGAGACTTAAGGCAGATATCAAGGGCTCAAGACAGCACACGACCTGAAGGAATATAGAATGTGAAGGAGGGAACTTAAAAATGAAATTAGGAGAGCAAAAAGGGGACATGAAAGGATACTGGCAGGTAAAATAAAGGAAAATCTAAGTTGTTTTACAAGTACATTAAGGGTAAAAGGATGGCGAGGGAAAGAGTAAGGACCACATTGTGTGTGGAGCCGGAGGATGTAGATAGGGTTCAAAATGAATACTTTGTGTCAGTGTTCACTCATGAGAGGGTCAGTGTGGGTATAGTAATCAAGAGAGATTAGGATGTAATAAAATCAAAGAGATTAACAGAGAGGGGGTTCTGAATGGTCTGGCAGGCTTAAAGGTAGAAAAATCTCCAAGGCCAGATGAAATGTATCCCAAGCTGCTGAGTGAGGCAAGGGAGGAAATAGCTGGGGCGCTGGCAAAAATTTTCAATTCCTCTCTGGCCACACGAGAGGTGTCGGGGGACTGGAGGATAACCAATGTGGTACCATTATTGAAGAAGGGAGAAAGGGATAAACCAGGAAACTACAGGACAGTCAGTCTAACCTCAGTGGTGGGGAAACTATTGGAAGCAATTCTGAGAGTCAGAATTAATCTGCATTTGGAGAGGTAGGGATTAATCAAGAAAAGTCAGCATAGTTTTGTTTAGGGGAGGTCATGTGTGACCAACTTGATTGAGTTTTTACAAAGAGGTAACCCTGTATGTAGAGAGGGAATAGCATTTGATGGAGTCTACTTGGACTTCAGCAAGACTTTTCATAATGTCCTACATGTGTGATTGATAGGAAAGATAAGAGCCCATGGAATCCAAGGAAATTTGGCAAACTAGATCCAAAATTGGTTTAAGTGACAGGAAGCAGAAGGTGATGGTTGAGGGGTGTTTTTCTGACTGAAAGCCTGTGTCCAATGCGAAGCTGGAAGGTGGACCCCCTCCAGTAAACCGAATCTGGATGGTCCTCCTGCCATGCAGATGCTCACCCACCCACTGCTCTGGGGTCCAGGGATGCTTGTGGTTTCCATCCTGAAGTCTGGAGGCATCCCCACGCATTGTTCAAGTGAGTCCTGACATTGCACAGCATGTTTTCCAGTCATATTTTGCACCAGCGGATTTTTCCACTGGGGAATCAGGCCGTGGCGATTGGAGCTTCATCTGCATCCCATTTACAGGATGCAAATGAGTTTCACACCACCCTCCATCAGGTTTCCCGATCCACTGTGGCAGGCGCCAAAGGATTGTTCCATGGGAAACTTGCACCAACGTAAAACTGGGCCTGGATTCTCCCCTACCCGGCGGGGCAGGGGGTGATGGAGTGGCGTGAACCACTCCGACGTCAGGCCACCCCAAAGGTGCGGATGTCTCCGCACATTTAGGGGCTAACCCCTAACATTGAGGGGCTAGGCCTGCGCCGGAGTGGTTGGCGCTCCGCGGCTGGCGTGGAAGGCCTTTGGCACCACGCTAGCCAGAGCCGAAGGGACTTCTCCGGCCGGCGGAAGACCGCGCAAGTGCCGGAGCGTCAGCGGCTGCTGACGTCATCCCCGTGCATGCGCAGGGGAGGGGGTCACTTCCGCCTCTGCCATGGTGAAGACTATGGTGAAGGCGGAAAGAAAAGAGTGCTCCCATGGCACAGGCCCGCCTGCCGATCGGTGGGCCCTGATCATGGACCAGGCCACTGTGGGGGCACCCCCCCGGGGCCAGATCACCCTGCGCCCCCCCCCCCCCCCCCCAGGACCCCGGAGCCCGCCTGCGCCGCCTGCACCCGCCGGTAAGATAGGTGGTTTGATCCACGCCGGCGGGAGAAGCATGACAGTGGTGGGACTTTGGCCCATCGCGGGCCGGAGAATCGGCGGTGGGTGGCACGCCGACCTGCGCGGAGCGATTCCCACCCCCGCCGAATCTCCGGTGCCGGAGAATTCGGGACACAGCGGGGGCGGGATTGACGCCGGCCCCCGGCGATTCTCCGACCTGGCGGGGGTTCTGAGAGTCCCGCCCCTGATTTTTGGGCCTCCCGCTGAATTGTTCCCCCCTACCTGCCTTTCAACCCATATATGGGGACATGGGAGAATTCCGCTTTTTGAATAACACATTAAATTCAATATTACCCTTTTGGTTTGGTTTCAGGAAAGGACATTGATTCACATGATCTGGAAAGTTCCTTTTGTTCCCCCTTGAGATTGGAATGATTCCAATCCACAAAAGAGGTCAGGTGACCCTTGGGCAATCATTTTTCCAGCTTTTTGTGTCCAGTTTTAAAATATGTGTTGACTGAAACTTCCGAATAAACTGAATATGTAGAGTATAATATACTAATGTCATAATATATATGATGGCACAGTCAACAAGAATGGAGAGTTTAAAGAGATTGTGGCTTTTTAAAAAATAATTCTGTTCTGAAAGAATAATAACTTTAATCTTGTAGAAGCTTTTGTACTGACAAATTCATATTCTGCTGACATCTTATGTAGTCATAAGTGGGAGCAGCTGAATTATGAGAATAATCTCTTTGCCCATCGTGATGTTTACTAAGATGACTTAATCATTTTAATAGTCTGAAGACCCAGCAGGCCCAGTAGTCGAGTAAACAGTAGTTTATTCATGGTCAAAGGAAACGGCTGCTGTGGCAGCATATTCACACAGTACAAACCATGGATGGGACTCCAAGGATGCCAATCCCCGTCTGGGCCGGCTTTTATACAATCTAATTACAAACCCCAGCTGGGCAGGCCTCCGCCTCTAGCGGGAAATCTCGTATTGCACAAGCCCCACAGGGAGATTGATTACGGTATCCTCGTTGGCCTCCAGAGGGTTATTACACCCTCCCCCTCAAGTCTGAAAGGTCCTCTTCAGTAGCCAGCTGAGGGGGTCTTCTTTGCTGGATTGCACGTGGTTGCACTTCTGCTGGTTCGGTTAGCATGTAGCGACTCGATGATCGCCTTTTTTTGTGACGATAGATGGAGATCTCTGCCGGGGGTTCAGCTCCGGCGGAGGCATCGTCCGTGAGTGCAGATGCTACCATGCCCATATCCGAGGCCGAGCTGTCAACGTCCTGATGGTCCGGATGCCAGTCTACAGTGGGTTGCGCCTCTTGACTATGTCATGGTACCAGAAGGATGGAGGCACCACTCTAGTGCGACTTCCTCTGAGACAGGCTCACTGCCCTTGAGATGGTCTACTTATTTCCGCATGATCTTCTCTGAGGTTCAGATCTTGTACTACATTGGCCCTATTTTCTCCAACACAACCCCAAGGACCAATGGGCGCCATCATCGAAATTCCGGACATATACAGCGTCCCTATTTAAAACATCTCCCAGGCGCCAGGTGATTGTGGTATTTCTTTTGAATGTCCTGTTTTGACTCGACCCTTCTGCTGAGATGTGGGAACATCAGACTCAGATGGGTTCAGAGGCGTAGGCCCATTAACAGCTCTGCTGGTGCTACCCTTGTGACATGAGACAAGGTCCGGTATTGCAACAGGAATCTGACCAGTCTTGTACCCAGGAAGCCTGCGGTGTGTTTCTGCATGCCCTGCTTAAATGTTTGAACCCCTGCGCTGCCAAGCCATTTGAGGACAGGTGGTATGGGGCAGTTTGGATGTGCCTTGCCTGTTTGCCAGACACCAATATTAGGAACTCCTCGCTCATGAACGGGGTCCTGTTATCAGGGACTAACACCTTCAGTATCCTGTGGGTACTAAATGAGTGCCATAATTTTTCCACAGTAGCTTTCGAGGTGGTGGTGGTGGTCATCTGGCGCACATCCAGCCACTTGAAGTAGGCATCTATGAGGACCTGATAATGGACCCCATGAAAGTCAGTGTGAATCCTCATCCAGGGACGTCCTGGCCATTCCCTGGAATGAAATGAGGCCGACGGAGGGAGCTTCTGGTGCTCCTGACATGCTGTTCACATTTTTACCACTCTCTCACTGGCCACAAGACATAGCTCCTTTGCCACAAGCATCTTCAACTTTAAAGTTCCTGGGTGTCCACTATGCAGGCCCTGCAGGATTGACTCTTGACGTTACAGCGTGACGACCATGCGAGGACTATACCATCCTCCACAGTCGTTCCTGCTTTATTTTATGCTGCGGGGTTGGAGAGTTGGCAGGTCGAATGATGTGATGAAGTTTCACCAATGTGGGATCCCTCTGGGTCCATCTACGAATCTGCGCAGCTGTAACTGGTTTTCAGGACGTTCAGTGTCGCACAACTTCACCCATCACTGTTGGAAATGGGGGGCTGACAGGCAGTAGGAAATGTCAGTGTGTGCTATTTGCACCCAGCGATGCTAAAACATATACTCGTATGCCACCAACAACAAGGCCCAGCGCTGGACTTGGGCTGTCTTCCTTGAAAAGGTCCAGCAGAGGCTTATGGTCTGTGATGGCAAAGAAGTGGCACCCGTAAATGTATTGATGACATTTTTTTCATCGCAGATATCACGGATGATCTTTCTTTCTCTATCTGGGCGGAGCCAGAGTCCTAGAAGCATATGCTATTGGAACTTCTGTGCCATTGTCCCATTGATGGGACAGCACTGCTCTGATGCCATATGGAAAGGCGTCACACATGAGGTCGAGCGGCCATGAAGGATCATAATGGCTCAACAGCTGGGCATATACCAGCTGTCTCTTCACCCTGGCAAATGGTTCTTTTTGTGGAGCTGCCAGGCCCACCTTTGATTCTTTTTCAATAAAGCATAAAGATGCACCAACAAGAGTGGCCAAATTCTGGATAAGCTTCCTGTAATTGTTCATGATACTCAAAAATGATCTCAGTTTGGTCATGTTTTCTGGTGTTGGAGTTTCCTTTCTGGCCTGGATCATCTCCTCCATTGGGTGCAAGCCATCCTTGTCCATGCGATAATTCAGGTACGTGACCACCTTCGACTGAAAGACACACTTGCCATACTTCAGGCCGACGCCCACTTGGTGGAGTCACCTGGGGACGTCTTCCAAATGGTCCAAGTGCTCCTTTTCGACGACCCCCGGAATGAGCATGGCATCCAGATACACTGCCACTTTGGGTAGTCCCTGGAGGAGACCTTCCATCTCTCTCTGGAATATCGAACACACGGAAGAGACTCCCAAGGGGAGTCAAATATATTTATATAAACCCCTGTGGGTATTGATGGTCACGTATTTTTGAGATGTTGTTTCTATGGCAAATCTTTCCAGGTGGAAGGCGCTGTCCATGGTCATTTTATAATAGCCGCAGAGGTGAACAGACTTATCCAGCTTCGACACTGGCACCATTGGTGCAGCCCACTCTGCAAACTGGACCCGGTGTATGATGACAAGCTCTTCAGGCACCGTAACTCGGTTTCCACCTTCTCGAGCAAGGCATAAGGGTCTGCTTGTGCTGTGAAGTATTTGGGCTGGGCCTCCAGGTTGGCATAAATTTGCGCCTTGGCCCCTTTTGTTTTATCCAGGCCTTCCGGATATTTCCTGAGGACCTCATACAGGCTGCGGTTGCCCATCTGGAATATCTGTTGCCAGTCCAAATGAAGTGTTCGCAGCCAATCATGGCCTAACACATTGGGTCCTGGCCCCCATATCACTATTAGCGGCAGGCTGACTATCCACTGCCTGTGGGTCACCGGGGGCACGTTGGTTTTTATAATTTTCAGTGGTTCCCCAGTATATATCAGCAATCTGGCCTTGTTAACACGCGGGTTCAAAAGCAGGATTCTTGTGCGAAGCCAGCGGAAGGTCTGCTGACTGATGAAGGAGACAGCAGCCACTGTATCTATCTCCATTACTAGAGGGTGTCTGTTGACTTGCAGTTTGATCTGAATCCGGGCCACTTTAGGGGCTGAGATGCAATTCAAGCTGCATCAAGTAAATCCTCCTCAGGGTGGGCCAAGTGCGAGGCCCTGAATGCAACCTTAACACTTGCCCAGGGCGGTGCGTTCTTTGCCAATTCTGGCAGTCTTGGTTGCTGTGCATTCTGCGGCTGCAGGCTTGGCAATGTCACTGGTACTCCCTGTCGTCCTCTGGGGAGCTGTCACACTGGTCTGTGGTGGCCCTTGACCATTGAGTCTGAACACGGCGGTGTGCAGTAAGTTGTTGTTTTGGTGGTGATCTGGTCATGCGAGCCCTACTCAGAGAGGGCACTGTATTCCTGTACAGGGGTCGACAAACACTATGAGCGGTGTAGTCAAGGAACCCTCGTGCTCCTGAAACTTCTTCTCTGCGTTCTCATGGGACACGGCTAACTCGATGGTTCTTTACAAGTCCAGTGTATGGTCCACCATTAAATAGCTTCTGACAACTGCTTTACCTCATCTGAGTTCGCAGGAAAAAGATGACCACCTACAACGCAGACTTTTTGCAGAATCTCCTTCACTCAGTTCATGATCGTCCTGATGGAATATCTTTCCCAGAGTCACCTTCATCGGACCATTCAGTAACAGACTGAGTACAGTCAATAATGCTTTGAAAAAAGCACGCAGCTCCTCGGCATGTCTGGACTGTTCACACAGTTTTTCCGAGCCTTTATGCTATTCTAACCACTGGCTGAAATAGACTTAACACCAAGAATCCCTATGTATGTTCTGACCATATATGGGTTTATTTTTTCCAATGAACTTCCACTTGCATAGCAATCTACCATTGGGTAATTTCTCAGAAGTTTGTGCACTGCTTCTCATGCCAGTGGAGACCAGTTCTGATCCTGATAACACACAGCCGGAAATTCCAGTGAATCAACCCTTCCTAGAAAGCTAATTTTTGGGTTTCTGTTTGAGTTTGGGATTGTCTCAGAAAAACAGATAAAGGCTTTGAAACTCCAGTCAATGCAGACAACAGCATGAAAACAACAGATTTAATCGAAACTTCCAAACACTTTGCGAAAACAGAAGTTCATAAAAATTATTTTATTTGCGAGTTGAGCCTGGCCCTTTAAATAACGTTAATGCAGGGCTTGTCTGGCAGCTTGTTGCCTGGGCTTGCATGTTCCATATTAGTTATCCTGGGGTTGCATCAGCTGATTGAGCTTTGTGACATCAGGGGCGGCATTCTCCCCTACCCGGCGTGACGGAGGGTCCTGGAGTAGGGGAGTGGCACCAACCACTCAGGGGTCGCGCCTCCCCAAAGGTGGGGAATTCTCCCCACCTTTGGGGGCCAGCCCTGCGCCGGAGCGGTTAGCACCAGAAGACTGGCGCAAAAAACCGGCGCCCCCGGCAGTGGGGCTGGCCGAAAGGCTTTCGCTGGTCGGCGCATGCGCCGGCAGTGACGTCAGCGGCAGCTGGCCGCTGACGTCACTGCCGGCGCATGCGCGATGTGGGGTTCTCTTCTGCTTCCGCCATGGCGGAGGCTGTGGTGGCCGCGGAGGAAAATAGTGCACCCAGGGCACTGGCCCGGAGTCTGAGCGGGGGGCCCGATCGTGGGCCAGGCCACCGTGGGGGCACCCCCCGGGGTTTGATCGCACCCCGCCCCCCCCCCAGGACCCCGGGGCCCGCTCGCACCGCTGATCCCGCCGTTCCAGAGGTGGTTTAAACCTCGGCGGCGGGAGAGGCCTCCCAGCGGCGGGACTTCGGCCCATCCGGGCCGGAGAATCACCGCAGGGGCCTCTCCGATCGGAGTGGCGAGATTCCTGCCGCTGCCACTTCCCGGGTGGCGGAGAATCTCTGCCATGGCGGGGGCGGGATTTTCGGCGGCCCCAGGCGATTTTCCGACCCTGCTGGGGGTCGGGGAATTTCGTCCCAGGATAGTGATCCTTCACAGCCTTATGGCATACACTGGCAATGCCCTGTGGAAGGTCTTCTCAAGAGGACAGGCTATAAAATGGTGCTCGGCTATACAGAGATGAAATTCAGACACTATGGGGGTGATTCTCCGAAATGGAGACAAAGTCCCGACGCCGGAGTGAAAACCGGAGTGTTTCTCTCTGGCGTCGGAGCCCGCTCCCAGCCCCCATTCTCCCGCCCCCAGGTGGGGCTAGGAGCGGCGTCACGTATTTTATGCGCGCTGTGCCTTGGCGCCGCATAAATGATGTGGCGGGCATAGCGTAAATGAAATCAGCCACGCATGCGCGGTTGCCATCCTCCCCGAGACCGCCTCGCAAGAAGATGGCGGATGGATCTTGCGGGGCGGCGGAGGAAAGGAGGTCCTCCTTTAGAGAGGTCGGCCCACCGATCGGTGGGCCCCGATCGTGGGCCAGACCCCAAAGGAACCCCCCCCCCCCCAGCGTTCCCGCACAGTTCCGGCCGGCAGCGACCAGGTGTGGACAGCGCCGGCGGGAACCTGTCGGGTCGGGGCTGCTCGGCCCATCCAGGCCGGTGAATAGCGGGGGCACCGGAAAATCGCCGTTTTGAGTGTCTCGGGCGATTCTCCGGCTGGCGCGGTGCAGAACTTGACGGGGCCATTGTCGCCGGTTGGGAGAATAGCAGGATGGCATCAGACCGGCGCGCGCAAGATAATGGCACGGCCGGCGATTCTCCCAACCAGAGCGGCCTCGGAGAATCGCGCCCTATGTTTCCAAACGAAATAGACCTGGTTCTCCATTCTGGAAAGCTCCTATTAGCAGAGAATCAGAACTGGTCTCCAATGGCATGAGAAGCAGTGCCCAGGTATGGGTCTCTCTCCATAACCATGCAAATATGTGCATAGGGGAGAGCTCGCCACATTCTTCGGATCTCCGGTATCAGGCTGCCATTTTGAGTGGATGGCCCAATTCTGAGATCCGGAGGTGGGCCCCCTCCCCCCTCCACAACACTAATCCTGTTGACAATGAGGGACATCCTCCCCACCGCCCCACCATCAAAAGGAGCTAAGTGCTTTCTGGTCACCCTCATGCACCCATGCTGTGGATCGGTGACCTGTTATTCCCGTGGTGTGGGAGAAGATACTCCCATTTTTCGCGGGAGGGGTCAGGATTTGCTTCATGGACGGGAGAGGGACCTTCCGATGGACTTAGTGGGTCACCTCATTTGTGCACTGACCCCCTTTACCCACCTCTGGGTCCACCACGTCAGGCCCATGGTTGCACCAAAGACACTAAGTGGATTTGCCACTGTGGGGTAAGGTGCAAAATGGAGGGGTGGGGGTGAATCAGGCTTCCAGCCCATTAATCAAATTGAACTGGATGCAAATTATCCTTCTGCATCCTCCCTTGGGGTGGGTAGCACGCTGAGTCTTGGGATTGGAGTATCGCCTGTTTTTCGGGGGACGTGCCATTCTCCGCCTGATGGGTAAATCCGATCACGGCGTCGGGAAATGGAAAATCCACCCCATTGTTCTGAACCACTGCATCAAAACTGTAATGCTATTAACTTACTGTTGGTGGCACTATTAAGAACAATTATTTCAAGTAGCTCTCCAATGCCACTAACAGGCTCTTATTGGCAACACAATACTTCCATGAAAATATTATTATGATATCAAATAGCTGCCAATCTGCTGTTTGAAAGTAATGAATGGAAATGCAACAAAATCATTAAATTATGTTTTTACTGTAATAATTACCTCTGCTACTGAACATGGACGGAGGTTTGTTCATCTGTCTGTTTGTCTGTAAACAATATAGTTCAAAAGTTAATGGACAGATTGAAATGAAAATTGATACACAGACAGGATGTGGCCCAAGGAAGAACTAATTAGTTTCTGGTGAAGATGCAGATCCAGATCCATAGATTTTTGGGGGGCATCCTTGAACCTTGGGATATAGAGCAAATAGGCATTTTTTTAAAAAGAATGTTGTGGGTTGTTTTATTTAGAATGCTGGTGTTTGTTTTAGGATGTTATGGATTGTCTCAGCTGCTGTGGGGAAATTTATCACAGCTATCAAAAAGTGAGCTGAGTCCTCAGAGCAGGATGTTCAGTGTGGATTGGCCTGAAAATTCCTCAGTGAGACAGAAGCTCTTAATAAAATGATTTATTTGTTTACCTGTATAATAACAGAGTATCAACTAGGAAAGGAAAAGCCTTGAAAAAGAGCTGTATTATTGTTATAACATTGAGTTACACACAGCATGGTAGAAGAGGTTGCCCTCTTCCCTTGTTACAAGTCTATACTTGGAATTTTGACACGGAATTGCATGAGAGCCATCAGACAGAAGATCAAAGGTAAAGACCTGGATTTTCTGGGAGGTGATGTAGAGTAGCCGGGCGAGTATTACTCTAAAAATTACTGCAGATACCAGATGTCAGGGATGCGCATATTAGCTCAGCAATCCTGAAATTGTGGCCTGTCACTTATCGCTCCATGACATGCTGCACTGTGGAGTTGCACCCATCCCCCAGAACTGACAATGACTGAAACCACTGAGAATTCTCCCACCTCGACATCCCATAAAAAGTTACACTTTTTCAATCAGGCATAATTGAAAATTTAATGGCAATGTGAGCAATAATGGCCGGGATTCACCGATATCATGGACAAGTGTTGACGCCGGCGTCAAAACAGGCACGAGCGACGCCGGCGTCAACAGGTCTCCAGGCCCAGTAATACTCCTCTTCTTTGGGGGTTAGAATGGTGCCGGAGTGCTATGCGCGGCTCCGACGCCGAAACAAGGCTGGTGCGGGTCCACGCATGCACGCTACAGCCGGCGCCATGCCAGCGCAAGCGCATGGTTGCTGTCTCTGCGCCGGCCCCCGGGCAACATGGCGGAGAAACATAGGCCCCACTCCAGAATGAGAGCGTCCACCGATCGGTAGCCCCCGTGGCCACCATGGAGGTCTCCCCCGGAGTCGGATCTCCCCCCCCCCCCCCCCACCGGGACGGCCCCCGCAGCAAGAACGCCGAGGTCTCGCCAGGTAGGACCATATGTAAACCATGCATGCGGGACTTGGCGGGCACTCGGCCCGTCGAGCGCGGAGAATCGCTGCGGGTGCCACTTTCAATGACCCCTGATCACGCGGGCACGAATGGAGAATCGGCGTCGGAGTGGCATGGCGGGATTCTCGTGTTCCCCCCCCCCCACCCCGGCGATTTTCCGCCCGGCGTGGGATCGGAGAATCCCAGCCAATATATCTTGCAAAACAGAATTGGCCTTGAAAAACTGGTTTTATATTTGTGGTGTGCTCTTAAATGATTAATTCTTTGACTTTTAACCTAATTTCTTTTAATAATAGAATATTTTATTTTCTATTTTCACCCCGTTTGCATGGTTCAATCGTTAAGTTGCTCTCTGTAAAACATTTGTAAAAGTGACTCATTTTAGTGTTTTGTTTCCTGTTTGTGTGTCTGTGAAAAGTAAAGAATGCTGTAATCAGTTATGTTACCAGTGTATGACATATTGCTTGAGATCTCTCAACAAGTCTTAATTTGTAGCCAACGGCGAGGTGCCTTTGCCCTGCTACTGGCTGCAAAATGTCAGCCAATAACCTGCCCAATATTTGAAGCTTCATCTGCAGAATACATGTGCTATAATCCAAGCATTGTGATATTGTTGCACTTGTGTACTGGATTTTCAAGGGCCCCAGATTGGCATCATATGTTAGTGCAGACTTGATGGGTCGAAGGGCCTCTTCTGCACTGTAGTATTCTGTGATTCTATGATACAACCTTGATCATTTGCAAAAATATATATTCATTGAATCAGGGTCCCATTATGCGTTGCCAGGAGAACCCAAGTCCATTAGATTTCTGTAATTCTTTGTCTTGGTTGACTTTCTAAGAGATTATTTCAATGCACCACTGAAAATTGTTTCCCTGAATGAAAGCAGTTCTCCTTTGTGTAAAAGTCATAGTTACTGGGACAATCAGATTGGGAGTTGGGGGTGGTATTTGTAGGAGACGTCTGAGAATGTGTCAATAATTGCATCCAGGAAATATTGAAAACTATCATTTTTAACTTTGTTTATTGGCAATACTTTCCCCATTCCCATGCATCTTCCATAGTTCTATTTATGACCAAATTAATACAGTCAGCTTACAAAATATTTCAGCTCAACTAGAAGAATGACATTTTCAACAGAAGGTTTTACTGAAATGAAACTTTTGAGCTAAGCTTTGATCCCCACCTCGCATAATAATATTGCTCAGGCTAAATTTGAATGTTACCTTTATTTCTGCATTTGTGATGAATTATTAGATAGCCTGTCCTTATTGCCCTGATTCTTTTAAAAGTTTAATCCTCTTTTTCCCCCTTCCCTTGAAGGCTGTGACTATATAGCTATTGTTAATCCTCTAGTATTTGCCCCAAGTGGTTATCCTTCACAGCCAAGATTCATCCTATTCTTATTGGATGAGTACATTTTGTAACAGGAATCATTGGATAAGGGACAGGACATCTCGTTGATTTTTCTTCTTCCTCTGCCAGTCCTTTAAATTAAAGCCAATTATGCTGACCTTAAAATCATCCTGGCTGAGATCAACTCGCTCGGTTAATCCATCATCACCTTGCACCTTTCTGCTCTCTGTGACTCTGTACCATACCATGTAATCTACTTGCCCTCAAAGTAATTAGGAAAAGCCAGAGCAGTCCTTTTGTTTTAGTTCAGATGAGATTTTCTGCTGTTTTTGCACCACGTGGAGTGTAAAACAATAATAACCTGTTCTTGCACTTACTGTTGACGTTTCCTTTCACATAATTAATTTGTTTTCAAATCAATCACTGGATCTAGATTTCTTACCAGATTCTCACTGGATCTAGGTTTCTGCTACTTGCCAATAATTCAGAATTGAAAAAGATATCAAACAAGAAGTAACTTGTATTTATATAATGCCTCTCAAAACCCTCAGAACATCAGAACAAAAGTGCCCCAGCATGCTAAGTATCAATGTTGGAAACACAGCAGTCAGTATATGTACAGCAAGGTCCCACAAATAGCAATGAAGTAATGACCATAATTAGCTTTAGTGATGCTGATTGAGGGATAAATATTGGCCAGTTCACCTACTCTTCTTAGATTGTAATGCAATGGAATCTTGTACGTGCAGGAGGGAAGATGGGACTTCAGTTCAACATCTCATCTGAAAGACAGTGGCTAGAAATATTACAGCCGTCCCAGTGTTGGGCTTTTCCGTGGTAGAGGCAGCTCACCATTGGCTGAAGTCAATAGCAATTTGCATGGCTCGCTCATCCTACCATCAGAGAACCATGGTGCGGGTAAACCGTGGCAGGACTGGAAGATCCCTCTGGTGGGAAGGGGTGGAAAATCCTGCTGTGTGCCTCTGATAGCACAGTTGTCTCTCAGCACTACACTGACGTGTCAGCCTGGATTATGTGGTCAAGCTTCGGGCTTGGCATTTGAACAAACAACTTTCTGACTGAAGGTGAGAATGTTACCCCCTCGGAGAGCATCATTCAAGGAGGCTTGCCCTTATACCTATTTAGGTTATCATAGAAGCATAGAATAATAGAATGATACGCCACTGAAGGAGATCCTTTAGCCCATTGTGCAGACACCAGCTCATTGCAATTTTAATCCGATTAGTTCCACTCCCTTCCGTTTCTGCGTTGCACTGTAAAATTGTACACTTCAAATTCCTTTTTGAAAATTATTATTGTGTCTGCTTCCATCATCCTGTCAGGCCGCAACATCATAAGTCAAATCATAGAAAGGCTGATCTTCATGTCGTCTCTGGCTTTGCCAATTATCTTAAATCTGGATCCTAATTAGTTACAGACCCTTATGTCAATTTTATTCCATCAAAACCCATTTAACTTCTATTAAATCTCTCTGAAACCCTCTCTGCTGTAAGGAGAACACATTCAGCTTCTTTCCATGTAACTGATGTTCTGCATCCTTCCTAATATTTTAAGCCTCTCTAAGGCCTTGACATACTTATTACTATATCAGTACTCAATGCCCAAATTTAACCTCCATGCAGGCACTGTTAGTATATACACAATTCTACAAAGGCACTCTAGTTTACAGGTGTATACACGTCGAACAGCGCACCGTTGAATAATCAGGGTTCTTTCTTTTTGTCTTCCAACATTGTTTCCTTAGCAAATGTCAGCTTGATGTCATCAGGCCTCCCAAAGCATTGTGTGATTCATATTAAATAAAATTACCTTTCAAAATGATTAGATTTCTCTGGGGAAGTGGTAATAAAAGTGGTAATAAATTACCGGTGTAAGCACAAATAAGTAGGCTGGATCTGTCATTCAAACGCTATCACAGATGTTGCAGATTATTTCATTTTTCATGCACAGGATTCCTGCTATGTTTATAACTACCTGCCTTAAAACTACTTCACAGCAAAATTAGTTTCCCAAGGTATCTTAATACAAGATGAAGTAGGACACATTTGTGTCAATGGCAAAAACATTTGCCCCATCCAAATTGTCGACAAACAGCTATAGATAAAAAAATTCGGGGGGTTCTATGACCTCATTGGAGTTCCCTTGATTTATCCACAGGCCGTTGTTGTGTCCAGCTTTCTGTTTGCAAATTGATGCCAGATTCTGTCAAGCAGCAAAGTCGGTCCATCAGCATGTAGGGGAGTGAGAATATCTCAAAGGACAGTGAAATGACCCTAAAAAATGGAGGAGAGAGAGAAACCACTGATTCAGGAAGGTGGGGGGGGGGGGGGGGGGGGGGGGGGAGAGAGAGAGGGGCACTGTCATAATCTGCCACAGTGCTGCCCAACCAAGCAAATAATACATCTCATGTATTAATTGACCAATCCAGGAGGGAGCAAGATGTACAACAATAGTCTTCCCCAACTACTTGAAGAAAATAACACAATCATCTCAATATAAATTAAGGCCGGAATTCTCCGGAATGACCCCAGGGGGGTAAGCCATACGGCAGCCAATGCCACCTGGGACGAGGCGATGGCGGTCGTGTGCTTGGGGAGTGTGACCAGGACAGGCCTCTAGTGCAGGAAGAAGGTCAATGACCTACACCGAGCAGCACGAGTGAGTATACACCAATGCCTCCCCATCCCCGAGACCTCTGTTCCCCATGGGAGTGTCTACTCCCCTCACCTTCAATCTCCCCACCCTTCCTCCACCCCTACCCCTTTCAACCACCCAACCCCTCCTTCACACACACCCTCACACCACTATAACCACACGTGTGGCTAACGATGCTACGTTAACGATGGAAAATATCGCTACTGGTTTTCAAAAACGAAAACCAGTCGTGATGACTATGCCAGGCAGCACGAGTGAATAGATACCAATGCCCCCCTCCCCCCTCCCAGACCTTTCCACCCCACATGAGCATCAACCCCCCAACTTTCCATGTGACCCCCAACCCTCCCTCCACCCCCTCTCCCTTCATCCCAACCCTTCTTGCACACTCCCCTCCCTTCAACCCCCCTAACCCTTTCCTTCACATCCTCCCCTCTTCCTTGAGCCTCCCCAACCTTCCTTCACACCACCCCCGCCACCACTGTGAACCACGCGTGTGGCTAACAATGCCCTCTTTGTGTCTCCTCCGGAAAAGCTCTCCCACAATCACCGGGAGAGGGCCCAGACTGGCAGTGGTGTGCCAGACATCATGATCCTCACCGCCTTCGAGGAGTAGGCCCTGGAGTTGACCGGTGTGGCTGAGGACAGGGTGGTCACCAATGCGGAGCCTAGTGGATGCCGCAGAGGTGCGGAACCACTGGGCCTCATCCGGAGGACCTGTCAAACATGAGTTGTTATTGTCTTACTAATTGACCCATCCCTCCCACTGACCACATGTCCATTCACCCACAGGTTCTCTAGCCAACCCACCGGCCCATCCCCGGCGACACCCTCTCTAGCCTCCCAGGAGACCACCCTGGAGGAGAGCTCCAAGGATACCACCATAATAGTCGTGTTACAGCTGTCATCTCAACCCTCCACCAGTGCAGATACATGCAACTCAGAGGAAATGTCAGTGGTCAGGCTTCTGGTGAGCACCACACAGCTGCTGCCGTACATTAGGTGGAGACAGAAATCCCCAGGTGAGACAGCAGTTGGAGGTCTGGGTCCCAGCCTGATGCTGAGCCTGTGGAAGAGGTCATCCTGGAGCTGATTGAGACAATAGAGTGTGGCTAGGTCATTCAGAGGGAGATGCCAGCAACACTCCAGCAGACTCATAGCTGCTTGGAAGAGTCCCAAAGGCTACAGGCGCTGGAGCTGTCGCCAGCAAAGCATGGCACTGAGGCCAACACTGTTAAGGTGGCGACCGCAGTGGAGAGCCTTGTGCACGATGTCCGGCACCATGAGTGAAGGTGTCCAAGGCATCACGCAATCGGTGACAACAATGGCTGAGGGTCTCGGTGGAGTCTCCACCTCGCTGGGAGATATCACCCAGTACCAGGCTGACTTTGATGAGGTATTCCAGGGCATGTCCATCTCTCAGATGGGAATGGTCGAGGTGCTGCAGAGCTTGTCCCAGTTGTAGGTGGCCATTGCTGAGGCACGGCAGAGCATGTCCCAGTTACTGACTCAGGGCGTCAACATGATTCATCTTGCGGGACTGCCAGAGCCAGATGATGCAGAGGCAGTCAGTATTCGAACCAGCTGCCCCTCCATCCCAAGGTGAACCCCAGGGCCCTATGGGTACCAAGCGGGAGGAGGGAGCGCTGGGTGCCAACCAGGACACAGCCCATGGAGTGCCAACAGTGGCCAACAGCTCTCCCAAGTTCCACTCCTCAGATGAGATCGTGTCTCACAGCCAGCATACGGGACAGGGTGGCACAGCAGTGCATGTGCTGCCGACAAGTGATCCGGGTCCCTCTGGTCTCAGAGCCCTCAGAGAATGCCTGCAAAGGGGCATCAAAGGCCATGGTACAACATAAGTAGCTGGCTGCCTACACTTCAGATGCGCATGCTGGAGACACACCTAGACATAGTGGTAGAGCTACGAATGCAAAGCACATCAAGGATCACTAAAGGCACCGGGGGAGGGGTGGGGTGCGGGTGGGGGGTAGATGGGGGCTGGGGTGGGGAAGGGGGCAGCACCATCAGGAGGGTGGGGATTTGCAAACACAAAAAGCACCTTTGTACACAACCAGTATCATGCCTCTGTCACCTTCTTCCGCAATGCAGGCTGACCTCCGAACCGTTGGCCCATCTTTTCAGGCATCTCCGCCTCCCTATGCCACTCACCCAGCCTCCGGCCATGTCGTTTCCCGGGAGCTGTGTCCCATCCCCTGGGTGTTTGGATGTTGGCTGTTGCGTGTGTGGTGTTGCCTCCCGCAGTGTTCAGGCACAGTGTCCAGACATGAAGGTGTGATTGGGATGCGAGGCAATGACTCCCACATGCTACATAGCCCATCTTCCCATGGGAATCCACTTGGGTTGTATGAAGAACTCACTTAACCATGATTGGCAATTCCCTATTAGAGATAGCCTTCAGCCGCACGGCCAGAGGCTCGGCAGTCGATGGGGGTTATGGATGATTACTGGGGCAGAGAGGCAAGGACAAAGGTAACCCCAGGAACGGGTACACATGATCCAGGGGTTGGCATGGTGGTGTTGCGAGTGGTTGCCCTCCAGTTGTCCCCTTAGTGCTTCCCCCCACACTCTCATTGCGGCCCACCCCTGTGGAGGCTCCCCAACCCCAGCCCCCCCCTCACCCCCCCCACCCCCCACCCGCGGATAATCGCGCCAGTGTTATAATGCTTGAATAAAGCACAATCATCTTTCCACAGAAAACTGCACACCAAGCTGATATCTGACAACTTTCATGTAAATCTGGGTCTTTTGATACTGTTGAAAAGGTTGACTTTTTCTCTTCTCTGGTCACAATTTTTAGAAAATCTTTGAGATTTAGATGGAAGCCTTAATTTCAAATAATTTAGATTCGCAACAAAAAGATTTCAATCTCAGTGTAGAACATTCCCTAGGAAGCTCTAACCATAGCTAGAATTTAGTATTTAATTTCAGAGTGAGAAACGGGTGAGAAACAACTGTGCTGCATGTAGGGGCTAGTTTAGCACAGGGCTAAAGAGCTGGTTTTTAAAGCAGACCAAGGCAGGCCAGCAGCATGGTTCAATTCCCGTACCAGCCTCCCCGAACAGGCGCCGGAATGTGGCGACTAGGGCCTTTTCACAGTAACTTAATTGGAAGCCTACTTGTGACAATAAGCGCTTTTCATTTCATTTCAAATAAGCATAATCATAAAGGAATGAGGGGAGAGTTGGCCGGAGTGGACTGGGAAAGGAGTTTAGGAGGCAAGACGGTGGATCAGCAATGGCAGATGTTTCTGGAAATTGTTCATATCTCACAACATAAATATATCTCAGTTCGGAAGAAGAATTCTAGGAAGGGAATAAATCAACCATGGTCAACTGAGGAAGTGAAGAATAGTATGAAACTGAAAGAAAGAACATATGGGGTGGGATTCTCCGTACCGCTAGCTGGACGATGGGGTTTCCCATGGTAGGCAGCCCAATGCCATTGGGAAATCCCTGGGCTGCCGGTGCAACAGAGAATTCCGACAGTGGAGAATCCAGCCCATAATGTGGCAAAGATCAGTGATAAGCCAGAGGATTGGGAAAGTTTCAAATCGACAAAAGATGAGAAGGATATGTTGGCACAGGTTTGGAGGGCCAAAGGGCCTATTCCTGTGCTGTACTTTTCTTTGTTCTTTGATAGCCTTTGAATACAGGAGGATATACACAGGCTGGTCAGATGGGATGATCAGTGGCAAACAAGGGAAGTGACTTTGCTGTTGCCAAGTTGCGGATTACACAAAAATAGGCAGGAAGGCAGGTGGTGAGGATAACCCAAAGAATCTACAGAGGGATATGGACAGGTTAGGTGAGTGGGCAAAAACTTGGCAGATGGAATGTAATACAGGAAAATGTGAAGCTCTGCACTTTGGGAGGAAGAATAAAGAAGCTGAATATCATTTGAATGGAGAAAGACTGTAGTAAACTGCAGCACAGATGGATTATGGGGTTCCCTTGCATAAACAACAAAAAACTAGCATGCAAGTTTAGCAGGTAATAGGGAAGGCAAAAAAAGGTTGATCTTTATTTCAAAGTAAGAAGTCTTACAACACCACGTTAAAGTCCAATAGGTTTGTTTCAAATCACTAGCTTTCGGAGCACAGCTCCTTCCTCAGGTGAATGAAGAGGTAGGTTCCAGAAACATATATATACACAAAGCCAAAGATGCAAGATGATACTTTGAATGCAAGCATTTGAAGGTAATTAAGTCTTTACAGTTACCCCTCTCTCTTGGATCTGTAAAGCCTTAATTACCAAAGTATCGTCTTGCATCTTTGACTATATATATATATATATATATATGTTTCTGGAACCACCCTCTTCATTCACCTGAGGAAGGAGCTGTGCTCCGAAAGCTAGTGATTTGAAACAAACCTATTGGACTTTAACATAGTGTTGCAAGACTTCTTACTATGCTCACCCCAGTCCAACATCAGCATCTCCACATCATGGCTTTATTTCAAAGGGAATACAGTGTGAAAATAGTGTCCTGCAGTGTCCTGCTAAAGCTATGATGTGGAGACGCCAGCGCTGGACTTGGGTGAGCACAGTAAGAAGTCTTACAACACTAAGTTAAAGTCCAACAGGTTTGTTTTGAATCACTAGCTTTCGGAGCAAAGCTCCTTCACCTGAGGAAGGAGCTGTGCTCCGAAAGCTAGTGATTTGAAACAAACCTATTGGACTTTAACATAGTGTTGCAAGACTTCTTACTATGCTCACCCCAGTCCAACATCAGCATCTCCACATCATGGCTTTATTTCAAAGGGAATACAGTGTGAAAATAGTGTCCTGCAGTGTCCTGCTAAAGCTATGATGTGGAGACGCCAGCGCTGGACTTGGGTGAGCACAGTAAGAAGTCTTACAACACTAAGTTAAAGTCCAACAGGTTTGTTTTGAATCACTAGCTTTCGGAGCAAAGCTCCTTCACCTGAGGAAGGAGCTGTACTCCGAAAGCTACTGACCCAGAGCCGGGATCGAACCTGGGACCTCAGCGCCGTGAGGCGGTTGTGCTAACCACTAGGCCACCGTGCTGCCCGGAAAAGTATTTTTTAAAGCTACACAATGTTTATTCTATGAATTCAAGTTAATCTTTTTAAAACATACAGTGAACATCTTAGCAATCATCAATTCAAATACAACCCCCAAAGAATACAACACTAGGTAATCCTTAATAACTTCCCAAACAACATCCAGGGAACAAAAGAAACAGCTTTTAACAGAAGCACATCAGGTTTATAGTCACTACTGAAAACATTTATAATTCTGAATTCACCAAAAGATCAAGAGATAGTCTTTTCATGGCAGAGAGATCAACAGTACACCTGCTCTGTCTGGCATCAGCTCCAACACTGAAAACGAAACTAAATCACACCCTGCAGCAAACAACCTAAAACAAAAGTAAAAAGCTAACTGAAAGCCCAGCTCCAACCACACTCTGACATCACTGATAAACACCCATTTCTTAAAGGTTGATTTCTTTAACACACATTTCTTAAAGGTACATTTATTGAACACCCATTTCTTAAAGGTACTCTCACATGACACTTGTTAGACCACACCTGGAATACTGTGAACAGTTTTGGTCCCCTTAACTAAGGAATGATATACTGGCTGGGATTCTCCGACCCCGGGGGGGGGGGGGGGGGCGAGTATCGTGTCACGCTACCCCGACACCGGCTCGCGGATTCTCTGGCACCGATTTTCGGGCGCCCTCGGGATCACTAGCATGCCAGTCAGGGGCCGTTGAAAATGGCCCCCCGGTCGCTTCTCCGGGCTTCGATGGGCTGAATACCTGCCGAGTTCAGCCGAGTTCCGCTGGCATGGGTTACATATAGTCCCACACTGGGGCTCTGTCTGCGGGGGCCATCCTGGTGGGGCGGGGCTGGAGGATCCGACCCTGGGGGCCCTCCACGGTGGCCTGGCCCGCGATCGGGGCCTACCGATCGGCGGGCGGGCTATTTCCGTGGGGGCCTACGTTCCTCCACGGCGGACCCCTGTAGGGCTCCGCCATATTGCCCGGCGGCCAGTGCGGAGACAGGAACCCACGTGCATGTGCAAACTCGCGCTGGCCGTGGCGTGCATGGGCGAACTCGCGCCGGCCGTGGTGCGCCTGCTTTCGGGTGCCGGAACTGCGGAGATCACTCTGGCACCGTACTAGCCCCCTAGGAAGGGGCATTGATGCCGGATTGGCTCCCGTCACTTTTCACCCCGGTGTCAGAACTTGGCCGCAGGATTGGAGAATCCCGGCCACTGGCTTTGAAGGCAGCTCAGAGAAGGTCCACTTGGTTGATCCCAGGTATGAAGAGATTTTCTTAGAGGTTGAATAAATTGGGCCTGTAATCACTGGAGTTTAGGAGAATTAGAGGTGACCTTATTATGACACTTGCCTTCCCACATATTTTGTGTCACCTACAAACTTGACAATAGTGGTAATATTAATAATCTTTATTGTCACAAGTAGGCTTACATTAAGACTGAAATAAGTTACGTGAAAAGCCCCTAGTCACCGCACTCCAGTGTCTGGGTACACAGAGGGAGAATTAAGAATGTCCAAATTACCTAACAGCACGTTTTTCGGGACTTGTGGGAGGAAACCGGAGCACTCGGAAGAAACCCATGCAGACACGGGGAGAACGTGCAGACTCCACACAGACAGTGACCCAAGCCGGGAATCGAACCTGGGACCCTGACGCTGAGAAACCATAGTGCTAACCACTATTTTACTGTGCTGCCCATCTATGCTACCGTGCTGCCACTTTCCTCATCCAAGTCATTAATATATATTATAAATCAGCATTTATCAATCTTTTCCAGCCACAGAAACTCTTTGTCCTCCCAAGAGTACTGAAGGAATTTATTCTTGAGAAATATCCTTGTTATATTGAAGAGTTAAACCACAAAAAAATGATTATTATTGTGCAATAGGTACAAACACACAAACACAAACTTAAAAGATGCTTCTACAGTGCGAACCTATGACCACGCTGCGCATGAAAAGCAGCTTGCCGTGGTGCAGCGTGGCCGATAAAAGTCGGGAGACTCCGCTTCCGGGATTTATCTGGCTTGCATCGCCTCGTGAGATCTAACGTGATCTCACAAAATGTTGCGATGTGAATCCTGCCCATTGTGGGCGGGATTACTTTTTGGCAAATCGGCATATTAGAGCGAGGCAGCTCGTCACAGTCTAAAGTGCAGATTCCTGAAGCACCCCAGGCTTTGGGATTCATCCCTTTTGCTTCCGAGACCTTGGGCGGAATTCTACAACCCCCTGCAGGGTCGGAGAATCGCCCGGGGCCGCCGTAAATCCCGCCCCCGCCGTGGCCGGAATTCTCCGCCAACCGGGAATTGGCGGGAGCGGGAATTCGCGCTGCGCCGATCGGCATGCCCCCCGCGGCGATACTCCGGCCCGCGATGGGCCGAAGTCCCGCCGCTGACAGGCCTCTCTTGCCGGCGGGAATTGGACCACCTCTGGTGCCAGCGGGATTGGCGGCTCGAGCGGGCCCCCGAGGTCCTGGGGGTGGCGTGGAGCGATCGGACCCTGGGGAGTGCCCCAACGGTGACCTGGCCCGTGATCGACCTCCACCATGGCGGAGGCGGTAGAGACCCCCTTCACCACGCATGCGGCGCTGGTGACGTCAGCGGTAGCTGACGCACCGGCGCATGCGCGAACCGGCGAAGGCCTTTTGGCCAGCCCCAACGCCGGGTGGCGGGTGTCAAAGGTCGTTGGTGCCAGTTTTGGCGCCAGTCGGCTTGGCGCCAACCACTCCGGCGCGGGCCTAGCCTCCAAAGGTGCGGAGAATTCGGCACCTTTGGGGAGGCCCGATGCCAGAGTGGTTGGCGCCACTCCGCTACGCCGGGACCCCCCAGCCCGCCGGGTAGGTGAGAATCCCGGCCCTTGAGTGAATGCCGTTTATCACTGGTCCCCACAAACGGGACAGATGGAATGGCACTCGTGGGGGTCTCCCAGGGGATCGGACGCCCCCAGCTGCATGCCTTTTGGGCAGGGTGGTGCTCAGGAACAGCTGGTGCCACCTGGGCACCCATGCAATGCCAGCCTAGAACCCTGGCAGTGCCAGCCTGGAACTCTGGCAGTGCCACCTGGGTACCAGTCTGGCACTGTCAAGGTTCCAGGTGGCACTGCCATCTGGCATGGGTGGTGCCAGGTTGGCACCGCCAAGGTGGCCTTTTTTACACTTGTGCGATCGGGCCCTGTGTGGGTGTTTGGAGGGTGAGGGTGGTGGGGACCATCCCATAGTGCATTTAGGCTTGGGGGGCCAGGGACCTCTTTGGGCCTTGGAGATAGGGACATCATTTAAAAATGGCATTCATATCTCTCGCTACACTGGGGCGTTCCGGCGATTGGAGCTCCTCACTGTACAAAATGGGGTGACATGTAGCCTCGGCCACTCATGCCCCGCTGAGGTCCCTTATACAATGCGAGCATAGCCATGTGTTTCTCGGCACTGCAAGCGCTGGGAAACACTCAGCTAAACATGCTTGCTATGGGACCGGATTCCCAATTAGTTGAATTGTGCCCTAAGTCTCATATTTATACATTTATTATTCCCACTCACACACATGCTCTCACCCAGACCCTCTCTCACTCTCACTCATTCTCACCCTCATCCACTCTCACCCTCACACACTCCCTCTCACCCACTCTGACCCTCACCCACTCACCCTCACCCACTATCACTCTCACCCTCAGTTCCTCTCGGCTCTTCTTGGGCCCTTCCGGTCCTGGCCTTAGTTCCTCTCATGACACCCTACCTTGGTTCCTCTCGGGCTCCCCGGACTCGGCTCTTCTCAGACCCCCTCACTGGCATTGACTCCTCTCAGTCATGTCATGTGAGAGTACCTTTAAGAAATGGGTGTTTATTACTGCAGTAATGTCAGAGAGTGGGTGGAGCTGGGCCAGTCACAACCATAAGGTGTATTAGAGTCTCTCTCTGTAACCTAAAGACTGTAAATCAATCCTGGTGATTTAAAACTAATAACAGTAGTGACTTTAACCTGATGTGCTTCTGGTAAAAGGTATTTTAAGTCTTATGGGTGTTAAAAGGATAGCTTAAAGGATTACTTAGTGTTGTAGTCTTTGGGGGTTGTATTTGAATTAATGGTTGCTAAGATGTTCACTATGTTATAAAAGGTTAACTTGAGTTCATAGAATAAACACTGTTTTGCTTTAAAAATTACTTTTCCATTTCTGCTATACCACACCTGTAGAGTGGGCCGCGTGCTCCCCATACCATAATCTAGTAAAAGCTGTGGATCAGGTGAATTCCATGATACACTTTGGGGTTCTCTAAACCCTGGCCCATAACAGGCAACAACCCCAATTTCCCCTTCATGAGGCCATGCTGACTCTGCTTGATTATATTATGCATTTCTAAATGCTCTGCTATTACATCCTTTCTAATGGACTCTCACAATTTTCCAATGTTAAGCTAACTGGCCTGTGCTCAGCGAACTGGCCTATTCAGGGGTGTCACAGGGGTCCCCCTATTCAGGGGGTAACTGGGGGGGCAGGCGGGTCAGGTCAACCCCCATACTTTGGGGAGCCACAAATCCTGGTGATGTGGGACTGAATCATGATGCAGGGGTGGGGAGCTACTTTGGGGGAGGGGGGGGGGGGGGGGGGCGGGGGCTGGAGTGGGGGTGGTAGCCAGCCGATAACTCATTATCGGGCCGCCCACTCAAAATGGCGACCCAATAGAGGGATTCTCTTGTATACATTTGCTTGCCGAGGGATAGTAAATTGCTTCCTGATTGGGAGCGCAAATCAGTTCCAATTCACTTCCGGCGGAAGAACATATAGTCTCCCCAACAGAGAGTCCCGGCCACTGTCTTTAAATATAACTTGGTTTCAAAATTGATGCAACTGTGTGTGTGCCCACTTGTATGTATGTGTGTCTGTATATACCAATTCATGTTAGATTTTGACAGACAAATATAGCAGCAACATGACCAGAGCAGTAAGAAAATTTAAGGCTAAATTTCTGCTCTGAGGAAACCATACTAACAGAACACAGTGGTTATCTTGGCCCTGACCCATGCCCATGCAGCTTTGCTTTTTATGCAGTCTTGTCTTTCCTCCTTTATGAATGACCTTGGGACATTTTATTGTCTCGAAAGGTATTAAATAAATACAAGTTGTTGTTTTGTTCATAGATCACATGCCATACACACTTGCTAAACTGAAAATTGTCAGAGCTTATCCTTAATACCTGCCCTGAATCTTACTGATTTATCAGCCACTTTGCAAAATGCAAATCAAAATCCTTTGAGCTCTGTGTTTGGAATGTGTCAGGATGAACAGCATTTGCTCTAATGCATCAGAGTGGAAATGGGCTCCCTGTTGGATATAATCCAATACAGTAGAAATAGTTTAGTTCTTATCCATTAGTCTACTTATGTTTTTGTTTAATTATTGTCACAATCGCTGCAAGCTTCACAATGATTTCTATCCATTTCAGGCTCCAATCTAATTTTCATAAAATTATAGAAATGTTTGAAAATCTTAGCTAATATTCTATTCAATTATCAGTGTTGGCATATATTCATCTTAAGTGTGTGTAATGTAAAATATAAAATAGAATGAAAGACCTTGCAGTCTTTTCCAGCATAATGGTATACAAAATAAAAACAAAAATATTCTGGAAACACTCAGCAGGTCTGACAATATCCGAGTTAATGGACTGAATTTTATGAAGTGAGGCAGAACCCTGCACTTGCTGGCAGCAGGACCTGTCTGGCAATTTAACTGCTTCCTGTGGGCCCATAATCCAATTAAGGGTTCCTGATTCTGCTGCCCAAATTACAGGGCTAATAGTTCTTGTGCTTCTACAGTGTATCCACGAAAGGTAGGCCCAGTTGAGGAATGCAGGAGCCCTCCATCCCACAGCAGGTGAGTGAAAATTTTAAAAGAAAATTCATGGAGCTATTGCTCAAGTGGAAACCCCTTCGAGGAGGTTGCTAGGGCTGCCGGGGTTGCCATCCCTGCCCCCAGCCCCTTCTTTGTTCCATTAAGTCAGCCTTCCTGGGTTGTCACTTGGAGGCTGCCTCCGACCCACCCCACCCAACCCCCCCCCCCGCCCCGCCCCACCCAACCCCCCCGCCCCGCCCCACCCAACCCCCCCTGACCCGCCCACCTCAAGCCCCCCCCGACCCACCCCACCCGACCCCCCGACCCAACCCGCCCCTCCCAACCCCCCCCGACCCGCCCCACCCGACCCGCCCCACCCAACCACCCCCCGACCCGCGCCACCCAACCCCCCCCCAAACCCCCCCCCCCCCCCCCCCCCCCCCCCCCCCCCCCCATGCAGCAGGGTGGCCCTGCCATCAATATGTTTCCAACACCAAAGTGCCCTATAATTGGACCTTTAATTATGTAATTTAACTGCCTGCCTCTTTGCAGCATAGAGTTTATTGTCTGCCTGGTGGCAGGGCTAAGAACATCTCCTCAGAGCCGAAGAATAACCTAGAGTGGGAGGGGAAAGATCCAGTTGGAGTGATCCATATGGGTACCAATGACATAGTTAGGACTAACAATGGAGTTCTGCTGAGTATGAGCAGCTAGGAGCTAAGTTAAGAAAAAGACCCACAAGTGTAATAGAACTACCTGAGCCATAGGTGAATTGCTGCAGGGTAAGTATGACCAGAGAAGCGAATACATGGCTCAAAGATAGGTGTGGGAGAAATTAGTTTTCATTCATAGGGACACTCGCAAAAGAAAGATGGAGCTATACAATTGGGATTCCCTTCATCTGAACAGAGTAGCGGCAAATTGTATAACTGGGCTGGAGAGAAGGCTTTAAACTAAATATTGGTGGGGAGGAGGGTTCATGTGAGGGGAGATTTGAGAAGTTAAAGAGAAAAGCAAGGCAATAGCATGGGGTAATGCTGCGGATAATGATCACCAGAGTATAACAGGAAGGGATGGAACATACAAGTTCAGGGTATGGAAGAATAGACAAAAGACAGAATTAGAGGCTCTTTATCTGAATATATGCAGCACTCATGAATTGATAGCACAGATAGAAATAAATGAGTATGATATGAAAGCATAGACATGGGCCTAGATTTTCTTGCCCACAGTGGCTGGGTTTGTGGCGGGCAAGGGCAGACAATAAGTTAGAGCTGAAAGATTGATTTCCCGATGGCATGAAAAGATGGCATCCGCAATCCGCCTTATGCAGATGTCCATGTGTGCAATTGTTAGGTACCACCTCATCAGCCAACAGTGAAAAACTCTTCCGTCTCATGTAACACTCTGTTTAGGGATCTGGCACCACTGCCTGATGATCCCCACCTCTCACTTCATCTCCAACATTTTGTCTAGGACTGTTCCCAGAGGCTTGTCATCTGACTCAGAACTAGCTGAAACCTCTTCCCCAGCAGTCCCCGAGTACTGGTGATTAAACTGTGTTTGATTATGTTGGTCTGTCCTCTGATCGATGAAACTGTACCTGATTGATTAAGCCTGTGGGCGAAGCCAGAGTGCTAAAAGAAAACTGAAAAAGTTCCAGAAGGATCTGGGGCTGGATTCTCCACTGGCGGGATCCTCCGCTTCGCAGGCAGCGCACTCATGCCCACGGATTTCCCGACAGCGTGGGGGTGCTCACAATGGGAAACCCCATTGGCTGCCTGCCAGGATGAAGGATCCCGCTGCCAGTGGCGGTTGCCACAACAGAAAACGGGTTCGACGGGACAGAGCATCCTGCCCTCGGGTTCTGGCTGACACCGTGTGCGTGTAAAAATCTTGTAAGTTCTGAGATGCTTCAATGTAAATAAAGCTGTTGTAGATTTGGAACTAGTGTTGTAACTGTATTGCTTTGTAATAAATCAGACATATGAGATATGTAGCAGCCTGGCAAACATAACAGTAAGCAGGGTCATAACCGCACAAAAAGATGTTGCCTCATTGTCTCAAGTTATGCATGAATAATAAACATTCAAAGGTGAGCAGTTTCACCTTGTCACAGCAAGAAAACAAGACCTCCAGGGAATGAGAAGAGGAGGAGAAGGGAGGAACCTACAGGAGGATAAAAAATACATTAAACAGAATTGAAATTGCTGTGGCAAGAGCTCAGCATTATGCCACTGATGGACTTAGTTAACTATTCCACCTGCATAAATGCATCACAAACTATGATATATTAATAGTGATTGTTTGATTGCCACTTACTCTCCTAAAGTGGGGAAATTACAGTGCATGGATACAAAGAATAGTGAATGTGGCTATTGAAATGAACAGAATTTATAGAGAAATGTTTTCACTGATATCATCAAAACAATATAAATTAAAATGATTATCTTTCTTACAATCAGAATTTAACATTGTGAAACTACTTTATTACCAAGTTGATTTTGAATCTGACAGGCAGGTGCTGCAAGCTGCATTAGTAACTTTGAGATCAAGTGGAAGAAGCAGGATCATTTAGGATGTGAATGAATTATGTTCTGACTGGGCTTGTTTCAGTTTGAGTTCAGACTATTTTGTTTGTCTTTGGTTATATAGCTTTTTAAAGGATGTTTTATTCCAAACACATTCAACAATATAACACAAGCTTAACATTCATTCAAAGTATAGATTGTACATTTTCCCCCTATTAATCCCCCCTGCTCCCTCTCCCGTGACAAACGCTCCTCAAATATAGCCAAGAACGGCCTCCATCGTACCTCAAAGCCTTCCTCTGACCCCCTGAAGGCAAATTAGATTTTTGCCTACCTGAGAAATACGTACAGATCTCCCAGCCATGCTGCAATCCTGGTGGGGTAGCCAACCTCCAATTCAAAAGTATCCATCGGCAGGCAATCAGAGGGGAAGGCCACAACATCAGCCCCCTTCCCCGCCAGCACCTGACGCCCCAAAGATTGCCACTATAGGGTCCGGCCTTACCTCAACTCCTACATTCCTCGACAAATTCCCGAACACCGCTTCCCAAAAGTTCTCCAACTCCTCACATACTCAGTACATATGAGCATGATTCGCCGGCTCCCGCCCACATGTCTCACAGCTGTCTGCTGCCCCCGGAAAAAGCCCATCCATCCGACCCGAGTCATGTGGACCCTGTGTACCACCTTAAATTGTATCAAACTCATTCTTGCACAGGAAGAGATTGAGTTCACTCACGGCATTACCTCACACTAAAGTCCCCATCCTATCTCCCTCCCCAACTGTTCCTGCCATTTCCACTTGGTCCTTTTCACTAATGTCTTGCCCATCTCTCCCAACCACCCAAATATATCCCCAGTCCTGCTCTCCTCTACCTCATCCGGGTGCAGCATTTTCTCCAGAAGTGTACACTCTAGTAGCTGAGGGAACAAAGGCAGTTCCTTACAGGCAAAGTTCTGCACCTGCCAGTACCTAAACTCACTACACCTTGGTAACTTAAACCTCTCCCACAGCTCCTTTAGCCCAGAAAACGTCCCCTCCGCAAACATGTCCCTGACCCACACTAACCACCCCTCCCTCCACCGCTTATACATCCCATCCAGCCCCTCGGCATGAACTATGGTTCCCATACAATGGCGTCAACACCGATATGTGACCCAGTTTAAAATGCCTCCTCAGCGGGTTCCAGATTTTTATAGATGACTCCGCCACCAGACTCCATATACACTTCCTCAGAACAAGCAGCAATGGCATCGTCACCAGAGCCCTCAGGCTTCTCCTCCAACATGGCCCAGTCCACCTCTCCCCTTCCCACTTTTGTCTCACCTGCTCCACATTCGCTTCCCAATGTTCTGGAGTGTCATCCCTTCCTTCTGGCCTCTGCCTTTGCAACAAAGCACTCTTCACCCTCGGCACCTTCTCTGCCCACACAAATTCTGAGATTAGCGCATCCACCTTCCAAACCAAGGCATTGGGGAGAAAATCAGAAGGGACTGAAACACAAACATGAATCTTGGCAGCACGTTCATCTTTATCACCTGAACCCTCCCTGTCAATGTTAAGTGCAGCGTATCCTACCTTTTAACGTCTACCTTCGTCTTTGGTTATATTTTTCATCTGTGTGTTGTGAATACTTCTAACATGAAAAGAAAATGAAAGGTTACATTTGAATACATTCAAACACCTGGAAAGCAGGTAAATCATTGCTTTTCTATCATGCAGTAGGTATCTTCCTGCAATAAAGACAGAAAGTGCTGGATAAACACAGCAGGTCTGGCAACATCTATGAAGAGACAAACAGAGGGCGGGATTTTCTGGTCATTCACACTGGCAGCATCGTACGGTCCCGTCGATGGAGCACTCCCGCCATGGGTTTTGCGGTGATGAGGGGTGCAGTTAATGGGAAACCCCTTTAACAATAGTGGCATAAAGGTAAGATAACAGAATATGTGAATAGGAGAAAAAAGGTCAGTACTTAGTGAAAGCAAAGCTGAAGAACAAGTGACAGATGGCCCTGTGGGGGAAGTGAAGGGGGAGGTGTTTGCATTGGGGCAACCAAGGAAACAAAAAGAAAAATTGATGTCGTCTTGGTTTTTATTGTATTTCACCCCATTCTCAGCAGCTTACTGCTCCTCGACTGACAGATATGTAACACTCACACACTGCACCATTATATGCCCTCTTTATTTGAGATTGATGGATTATGGATGCATAAAAGGCAATCTGACAATGTGGACCCACACTTAACGGTAACTGGAATAAAATTGACAGTGCCAGAATAGGGCTTGGTTGATCTCTCAGCTAAAGTTATTTTGTAATTGGACATCAGAGTTCATTCATATTTTGAGTTGCCCTTTATTTTAATTATGAAATGCTTATCACATGTCCTGCAATTAACCTCTGCATCAAATTCTTCTGTGTGTTATTTTAACCAAGCTGTGAATGTTTTGTTTAAGAATCTAATATAAATGAAACTGCATTGCAACTCTGGCTTTATGGGAAAGGGACCCAAGGTCAAATTTAAAGTTAAGGTTGGGCCGACCTCTTCAGGCACATATTCCAGCTATGTCACTCAGACTATAATGATTTCTGGTGTAAAACCAATTTCTCTGGCACAATGGTTCAATGCCTGCGTACCCAGTTACTAAATAATGGCGACACATTAGACCTTCTCAAATTCCAGTTGCCAAGAATTCTGGAGAAATATATCGTGATTCTCCCTCCAAAAATTCTCAGTTCAGTTGTGGCGGGTTTTTCATGGAGTTTCCCGCCGGGCCTGTTCCCCACCACCATTTTGAAAAGGTGCCCCAATCTCTAAGTGAGCTTGTGGTTCCCCCACATCCCCCGTCAATGTCATCCCTCACATATGGGCAATACCCCAATGCCCTTCCCCCCAAGTGAGGACACCCTATGAGGTCCCTGGAGGTGCCCCATCTTCGGGCACCCCCAGGCTCCCTTACAGCACCCCTTCCCGCCAGGAGCCCCCCATCACAATCCCTGAAGCCCCTACGTACCTGCTCTGCACACCCCCACCCTTCAATTCCCCCCTGCACCCTCCTTTCTTGGGCATAGCATAGCCCCCCTCACTGCCTGGCCCTTGGCAGTGCCACACTGGCACTCGTGCACCATTGCACTGCCACATAGGCATCCGGGAAGTGCTCCTTCCAGCTTGGCAGTGCCACTCAAGGTGATGTCTGAGCAGTGCCAAGGTGCCCACGATCCAGGAGGAGGGCCAGGGAGCCACCCTGCACTTACCCTGACCACCCAGGGGTTTCCAATATCTGGGAGACCCACAGGACCAGTGCTGAATGGCACCCGGCTGCGGCCTCGCTGGGAAGGTCAGTGGATCCTGTGTTGCTGGTGGACACCGGGTAAGTTTGCGGAAGCTGGTTAAAACCGGCTTCGGCATGCGCCACTTGGTCTCGCCCATTGTGGATATGTTTCAGATTCCGACACCTGGCGGGACTAGTGTGAACCCTCGAGGCGTGAAGACTGTCGGCAAGTCCACGAGAGAGCTCTCCCGGCATTCACCGGTCGCACTGCGCTCAAGCGAGAACAAAATGCAGCCAGTGGATCGCGCCCCTAGGCTGGAATTGTCCAACCGTTAGGATACTCTGTTTCCGTGGGCAGTGCACCTTCCATGGGTTTCCTGGAAGTGTGGGGTGGCTTTGAAGAGTGGCAGGAAGAGAGAATCCCGCCGCCAGCGAAAGGCACATCTCCAAGAAACACGCAGTTGGGGAACCGGAGAATCCAGGCCATATTTTCCACTACTATTCCAGTCCACGAAAACACATATATCTGGCATGATATGTAGCCAAAAGAACTGCAAGATGCACATTTTTCAGCTGAATGGATAAAAGATATGCTCAAATTGATACATGCTTCTCAGATCCACTATCTACCAGTCCAGCTTCCATGTTCATTCTTCTTATCAAACAAAGATATTTTTTGTAATTTAGAGTTTAATTGCTGCAATGCTACTAATATATTAATATAAATTTACCTGCATAATGTATCTAACAATTAGATTTTAGTGCTTACTGTGGTGCATCACTGTAAATATACAAGGGGTTCATGTAAATACACTACAACTAAGTAAACACTAGAGGGAGCACCGGAGATGTCATGACATGCAGACATACAGCTAATGAACACATAGAATAGGACGCGACCAATGGGCAGTCAAGCCACCCAGAAGTGACACTACCACAAGGGGGCAACCCATATAAAAGGACCCAGCACACATGCTCTGTCCCTTTCCACAGGCAACATTCAGAGAGTAGGTCAGGGGCAGATCAGAAGCATCACACCCACCATGTGGTTTAGAGCAGACTGGTTAGTTAGACCAAGTTACTATGGCAAGATTAGCAGGAGAGTCAAACTCATAGAGAACTGTGCTAATGGTTCAGTAAATCACATTGAACTTACTTCAAAGTCTGGAGTATCTTTTGATCAAAGCTGCATCGAGTTGCAGCCTGTGTTATCCCAGAGTACATAAAACATCACTTACTACAATAGAGGTGGAGAAGTTCACAAATGCATTTTTGAAAGATGGACGAACAAATGGAGATGTAATTTTCCTGAAGTTACAGTATATTAACTTCAGGCAATAGGCTGGGAATCACGTGGGCGAGGATTACTACAGGTATCACCAAACGTGATGTGGTGGACCTCGCAGTGAGCCAAGAGGGTAACTCTTTAACAGAGTTGGCCGGAAAGTCCATCTGAGGGCCACCCTACACCTCCCCCTGTCCCTACCCACAATGTACGGCCTGCCCACCCCTCCTCTAACGGACACTCCTCCATGGCTCCCCCTGAGACCTCCTAAAGAACCCAAAAGATCCTCTTAATAGTGAGACCCCCACCCATGGACCCCCTTAATAGGGAGAACCCCTCATGGGTCACTTTCATAGGGACAACCCCCCAGGGACTCCCTTAATGGGGAGACCCCTCCAGGGACCCCCGAACTGATGGATCCCGCCACAGAGCCCCCTAACTAGAAGGACCCCCCTCCCCCCAGAGATACCCTAAAAACCCCGACAGAGATCATAACTAGAGGGAACTCCCCAGAACCATCCTTGGATTCTATGATTCTAGAGCGACTCCACACAGGGACGCCCTAACTAGAGAGACGCCCCACAGAGACCTCCGAAAAAGAGAAAACCCACCAGAGGGAACCCCTAAATAGAGGGAACCCCTAAATAGAGGGACCCCCCCCCAGGAAAAAGTCCCCTGTCTGGAAGCTAGAGAGCAGTCCAGACAGGGGAGGCTAAATAAATTACAGTTGGAACTCTGACCTGGAAGCACCGTGGGCCGGATTCTCCGTTTCAGTGACTAAGTGCTGGCTCCAGGACTGAATCGCTGGTGTTCTACGATCGTGAAAACAGTGCCGGCCCAGGAACAATTCAGGATCGGGCAGTCGCCGAGGCGGAGGTAGGCATTGGGGAATCAAGTGAGCCCCCGCTGCATTGCATATCCCTATGGCACTCATGGCACTACCCCCACACCACCTCCACATCACCCATCACCCCCACACCACCCCACCACCTCCACACCATACACCGACCCCCCAATCCAGTACCCCACCACCTCCACACCACCCTTCTACCATCCCCACCTGCCATCCAACCATGCGCATTGTCTTTTGTCTTGCAGGATCACCTGGCGATGAGGTGGCACCTACAGTGACCCTGCCCCCAGCCACTACCCCAGGACACGTTGAGCGACGACATGGGACCAGACAGTGATGCGAGCCCCCAAACACCAGCCGGCGAGCACCAGTTCGGGGACAAAACCTATTTTCCAGGACAGCTGACTCCAACCCTCCATCATCCCAGAGACACTCACCTCGGTTGGGCATTATCATGAAGACACTCCTGGGACACTATCAGGCATGCACCACACATATACAGTGGTACATCAGGCGGAGGTAGGAACCCCCGAAGGGGCAGACAGTTGGAGGGCCCGACCCCAGGGTCTCGGGCATCTGGAAAGGGTGGTCCCATTGATGCTGGACAGGCAAACACAGAGCAAGGGGCTACATGAAGGTGTGTCAGCAACCATCCAGCGCCTGCAGGTGAATTTGGAGCAGTCCAACCGCCTGCAGGGACATGGGGTGCTGACCATGTGTGCCATCTGGGCCAACACTGAATGGATGGCGTCCGCATAGGAGGCCTTGGGAGGCAAAGGTATTGGCCATGGGTCAGGATCTCCAAGTCCTGGGGCAATCATGCGGGCGGTGGCTGAAGCACATGACAGGGTGGCCCTGTCATAGGCAGCAATCTACCAGGGCTACCTGGACATTTCAGCAGCGCTCCAGAGCTTGGTCCAGTCACAATGGGTCATAGCTGCGGGCGTCAACGGCATTGCCTGGGAGTTGACTGACCTGAGCCAGTCACAGAGGGATATGGCACTGTCAATGTGCTCCATGCCACAAGCACTCAGACACTGGTCAGGACAAGAGCGGGCCTCCAGGAATGGCAGAAACAGGTGGCAGGGGGGTTCCCGAAGCTCACTCCAGCCACACCTCTGTTCCAAGAAATAGCCTGGGCCATGGGACACCCCAAGGGAGGAGGAGGTGATGGAGCCGTGCCAGTAACCCCCGCACAAGAAATACCGGAACACCACAGTACCTCAGACTCCCCCCTTTCTGACCCTGTGCATCGATGGGCAGCGGGCAGAGCAGGGTGGCACTACGCCACCTGAGACACCGGAGAAACTGCCGGGAGGGATCCAGGTCACAGGGTGGAAATTGCAGCAGGCCGCCTCCATCCCTGAACCCCTGGAACCACCTTGAGGGAGCATTATGGCCCGTAAGGCCAGAAAGTTAAACACCAGTTTAGTTGGCACGGGTGTATCACACAGGGTAGTGATAGCGGCTAGGACACAAACCTGCAGCAACATTTTCGCCTGTTCACAATAAACACCTGTCCACAAACGTTCAAATCTGCCTCGGATGCTCTGTCACAAGGGTGTGAAGGATGGACTGGGCTGATAGCAGAAAGGACGGAGCGGGGGGGGGGGGGGTGGGAGGGAAGGGTGATGGGCGGCCATTGGAGTTGGGCGCAGGACAGAGCCCCAAGATTGGCCAATTTACACCGCCCCATCCCCTCCCTCTCCATATCCCACCCCACCCCATCGCCAGCTACACCACCCCAAGGGTTCCATGGGACCGTCTGATGGAATGGCCAGCTCACATGCAGGGATTACCCAGCAGATGGTGGAAAGTGCTACCCTGGGCAGGAGTCAGGCATTGTCGAATGATGAGGAGCACCAGAGCTCATCGCAGAGCGGGTTGTCATCATCCTCCATCCCATGTACCAGGCCTGTTGTTACTGCCAACCCAGGGTCGGCCTCCGAGGCAGGTAGTAATCATTCTCCTAGTGCTTTTTGGTGGGCCCCTCCAGAGCGGCCCAGGTACCTGGACCACATCTTCAGGATGCCGGTGCACCGCTCAATCACAACTATGGCTGCGGCACTGGCTTCGTTGTACCAGCGTTGGTCTGAGGCCTCCCGATAAGCGTCATCAACAGTGACTGTAGTAGAGATAGGCTCTGTCCCCCAAGAGTCATCCCATCTCCTCAAAGATGTTGGGAACCGTCAAGCGTGCCAGGATGAAGGAGCTGTGCACACTGCCAGCTTCACGTTCACGGAGTGATACCCTTTTCGGTTTGTGAAGGCCAACCTCTCATGCGCCAGTGCTCAAAACGGACATGCATTCCGGCCATCACCCCCTGGACATGGGATATCCTGGCAATGCCGGCGAATCCCACTGCCCGGGCAACCTGGTTGGCTTGGTCCACATTGAAGTCGATATATTCTGCTGACTGGGCATATAGGGCCTCCGTGATGGCATGGATGCACCTGTGCACCAAGGTCTGCGAGTTCTCAGACAGGTCCCCACTAGAAGGACCCCGTGGCGAAAAGCTTCATGGCAACCGTCACTTTGACAGCCGCCGGGAGTGAGTGTCATCCCCCACGGTTCCAGGTGTGCCATGATCCGGCAGATATGCCGTGCAGTTCCCCTGGTCAGTGGGAGACTTCAACGATACACCCAGTCTAGCAGGTCCTTGATGCAGTATCAATTTCGACGAGACGAGAGTAGAGAGTAATCAAGGCTTTATTAAGCAGAGATGTGTAGCCTCCTGCAGCTGCTGCCGAAATGGCTGCAGCTCGGTGAGCACACACATTTATACTCCGTCTACTGGGCGGAGCCAGCAGGCAGTGATCTACCCCCGTACCTGTAGTACAGGAGCCTTACTGTATTACCTCTCAGATACGCATTATACAAACAGTGGTGACTACCACATTCACTCCCTGTTAAAAAAGAGTCCGGCGGGGGTGGTGGAAAAACTATTTACTATTTATAAAGTGTACAGTTTGGTGAAAGTTCACAAATTTAGCCGGTCGAGTGCCTTGAATCTCCGTTGTGAGCGCCACAGTCCCAGTGGTGAGGCAGGCGCTGGCTTGGTCGCCAGTGACTCCGGGAGCGTGTAAGCCTCATCTTCATCTCCGGGTGGAACCAATGGGAGGACAAATCGTTCTGGAGCGGGGGCTGTGGTGAGGTGTGCTGGGGGGAGGATGGGTGGCGCCAGGCCCCTGAGGGAGACTGTGTCTTGACGGCCGTCGGGGTGCGCCACCTAGGCGTACTGCGGGTTCGCATGCAGCCTGTCGACCAACGGGTCCGCCTTGTGGAGCCGCATCTGCCTGCGGAGTAGGACGGGTCCTGGAGCTGCCAGCCACGTTGGGAGTGAAACCCCGGAGGGGGACCTCCTAGGGAAGGCAAGGAGATGTTCATGGGGGGTTTCGTTAGTCGCAGTGCAAAGTAGCGATCGGATGGAGTGGAGTGTGTCGGGAGGACCTCCTGCCAGCGGGAGACCGGGAGAATTTTAGACCGTAGGGCCAGTAGGACGGCCTTCCAGACCGTCCCACTCTCCCTCTCCACCTGCCTGTTTCCCCGGAGGTTGTAGCTGGTCATCCTGCTCGAGACAATGCCCTTGCTGAGCAGGAACTGACGCAGCTTATCACTCATAAGGGAGCATCCACGGTCGCTGTAGATGTAAGCAGGGAAACTGAACAGGGCGAAGATGCTATTGAGGGCTTTGATGACTGTGGCAGACGACTGTTGGCCAGTGAGGAGAGTGAATCTCCTGCCGGCCAGGTAATGCCTCCAATGCCGTACAGCTTCTACGGTGGCTTGTGCCTCTTTTCGACAGGGGAGTGCCGAATTTCGGGGGCATGGAGGTTGCGGGAAAAGAATGCCACAGGTCTGCCTGCCTGGTTGAGGGTGGCAGCCAGAGCGACGTCCGATGCATTGCTCTCGACCTGAAAGGGTAGGGTCTCATCGACCGCATGCATCGTGGCCTTGGCGATGTCGGCCTTGATGCAGTTGAAGGCCTGGTGGGCCTCAGCCGTCAAGGGAGAAACTGTGGACTGAATGAGTGGGCGGGCCTTGACCGCATAGTTCGGGACCCACTGGGCATAATAGGAGAAAAACCCCAGGCATCGTTTCAGGGCCTTGGGGCAGTGGGGGAGTGGGATTTCCATAAGGGGGCGCATGCGGTCGGGGTCGGGCCCTAGAACTCCATTTTGCACCACATAGCTAAGGATGGCTAAGCGGTTGGTGCTGAACACGCCCTTCTCCTTGTTATACGTGAGGTTTAGTAGTTTGGCGGTTTGGAGAAAATTGAAAAGGTTAGCGTCGTGGTCCTGCTGGTCATGGGCTACAGATGGTGACATTATCTAGGTACGGGAAGGTGGCCCGCAGCCCTTACCGTCGACCATTCGGTCCATCTCACGTTGAAAGACCGAGACCCCGTTAGTGACGCTGAAGGGGACCCTAAGGAAATGGTAAAGGCGGCCATCTGCTTCGAACGCGGTGTATTGGTGGTCTGCCTTGCAGATGGGGAGCTGGTGGTAGGCAGATTTCAGGTCCACTGTCGAAAAGACCCGGTACTGTGCAATCTGATTGACCATATCAGATATGCGTGGGAGGGGGTACATATCGAGCTGCATGTACCGATTGAGGGACTGACTGTAGTCAATGACCATCCTGTTTTTCTCCCCAGTTTTGACCACTACCACTTGGGCTCTCCAGGGGCTGTTGCTGGCCTCAATAATGCCTTCCCGCAGAAGCCGCTGGACCTCCGACCTGATGATGGTCCTGTCCTGGGCACTGTTCTGTAGCTGATCCGATGTAGGCTTCAAAGCAAGCTAGCCAATGGTCGAAGGCCAACGTGGCATTGTCTGCTTGAGGGTGCAGCTGCAGGGGATCTGGCTTGATGCGTAGTTCCATCACTGTAAAATCTCTGCTTAATAAATTGATGCAGTATCAATTACGACGAGACGAGAGTAGAGAGTAATCGAGGCTTTATTAAGCAGAGATGTGTTGCCTCCTGCAGCTGCTGCCGAAATGGCTGCAGCTCGGTGAGCACCCACATTTATACTCCGTCTACTGGGCGGGGCCAGCAGGCAGTGATCTACCCCCGTACCTATAGTACAGGAGCCTTACCGTATTATCTCTCATATACGGATTATATAAACATTGGTGACTACCACAGTTCTCGAAAGACAGGCGCTACCGGTGCACACGAGACCTGACCTCTTTCACACCTCGGTCTGTTGGGTGGCCGGCTCTCCATCCTGACTGGCTGGTTCCTGTTACTCGGGGGCAAGCTCTGCTGCTGCTGGGCCCTCCCCGAGCAGCTCTTGCTTGTTACAGCCTCAGTGCATCCCCCTGGGCTGCATCAGCAAGGCAATTGCCAACTATTCCTGGTTGGATTCCTAAATCCATTGTCTGCATGGGTGAAAGGCAGACATGATAAGATGGTGCGTGCCCCCCATGCCCAATCAGGTCCAATGGGATAAACGTTGGCCCCACCCTGCACTGCAGCCCCAACCCTGAATGTCCCCCCCGCCTCCTCTACCATCCCCACACCCACCCCCTGCTGTTTTCCTTGGCATTCCGCCTCCGCACCGCACTCCACAGCCCCGTTGGTGCCCAACACTGTGGGAGCATCTAACCCCAGAACCTGTCCCTGGCGGCAGAGGTACCGGTGGCTGGCACTGCCATACCAGCAGTATTCTCTGCAGATCCCATCTGGCACCCTCCTCTAGGAGCGACCATGGGAATACCCCTTGGGTGGGTCGCTTGATGCCCTGCCAGCAGGATGGTGATTGGTTGTGGGTGGGGTGGGAGGGAGTTGAAGGGAGGAGTGGGCAGTGGGGTGGGGGCACTCATACGGCCAGTGTCGCTTTGCACAATGACAGGCCACTGTGTGCGGTTAGGGGGATCACAGCATGATGGCTGCCTTGCAGCAATGATTGTCCGTAAATGAGAGGTAATACGGTAAGGCTCCTGTACTATAGGCTCCTGTCCGTGCCTGGACATCCGGTCAACCCCACGGCCATCCCCTGATCATTCCCCCGCTACTTGCCCAACCCTGCCAGATGCTCCCCCTCCAGCCAGCCATGCCAGCAGCAGAACCAGCAGCCCAAGGTCGCGCCTTTGGGAACATGTCCTTCCTCTGCTCTATCCCTCAGCAGCCATTGCACCTATTTCCCAATTTTTAAAACACAAGTGAACATCGCTGTCTGGAATTCCTCCTGCGGAGCACTATGCGAGTCCCGGAGTGTACCGTTGTGGGCCCATTAATTAAATGCCATTGGCGTTTACTGTGCATGTGGCATAGAATGCATTCACGCCACTGTCAAAGCACTGGAGCCTGACATTCCGTCAGGCCTGCCACCAGCCTTTATTTTATCTCCGCCCGAACATGCCTCGCTATTCTGCTGTTGCTGAATGGAGAATCCTGCCCCGCGTGTCTATTCCTGGAAAGAGAACAGCTGTGTCATGTGATCCTGTCTCGGCGACCCATTCATTCTTAGTAGTGAGCTGTAATTGATATTATTAATAGATAGATATCATAGAATTTACAGTGCAGAAGGAGGCCATTCAGCCCATCGAGTCTGCACCAGCTCTTGGAAAGAGCACCCTACCCAAGGTCAACACCTCCACCCTATCCCCATAACCCAGTAAACCCACCCAACACTAAGGGCAATTTTGGACACTAAGGGCAATTTAGCATGGCCAATCCACCTAACCTGCACATCTTTGGACTGTGGGAGGAAACCGGAGCACCCGGAGGAAACCTACGCACACACGGGGAGGATGTGCAAACTCCGCACAGACAGTGACCCAAGCTGGAATTGAACCCGGGACCCCGGAGCTGTGAAGCAATTATGCTATCCACAATGCTACCGTGCTGCCCTTTTGCAGAAGAGAGAATATGAAATGAAATGAAAATCACTATTGTCACAAGTAGATTTCAAACAAAGTTACTGTGAAAAGCTCCTGGTCGCCACATTCCGGCGCCTGTTCGGGGAGCTAGTATGGGAATTGAACCTGCGCTGCTTGGCCTGCTTAGTCAGCATTAAAAGCCAGCTCTTTAACTCTGTGCTAAACCAGCCCCTGGTTAACTCCTCGTATTCCTTGCCATGCATGAATTTGCACAGCTAGGGATACTGACTTGCTTCTGATTTGCGCTTCCAGTGGATAGTAAATTGGTAGTAATTCTTCTCTGCCGGGAGAACGTCTTTGCAATGGAGAATCTTCACCAAAGTTTCAAAAACTCCAACCACCAGCTGACAAAGGGGCCAGAATTTTCTGGTTGTTGCGATTCACATTTCCCGCCAGCAGCATACCCCATCCGCAGGTTTCCAGGCGGCACAAGCGACAGAAGTATTGAATCCCGTCTCCAGTGATTGGCACACGGCCAAGAAACATGTGGGTGTGGGAGCGGAGAATCCTGACTTGGATGTCAACATATTCTGGGCGGGATTCTCTGATCCTGGGGCTGGTTTAGCACAGTGGGCTAATAGCTGGCTTGTAAAGCAGACCAAGGCCAGCAGCGCGGGCTCAAGTCCCGTACCAGCCTCCCTGAACAGGCGTCATAATGTGGTGACTAGGGGCTTTTCACAGTAACTTCATTTGAAGCCAACTTGTGACAATAAACAATTTACATTTCAAGTGGACGCCGTCGTAAACGCCGGAGCGTTTTACGCTGGCGTCATCTGGCCCCTAGGATCAGCGATCCAGCGGTGCACAGGGGACCAGCATGGCACTGGAGAGCCTCACGCTGCTCCAGCGGCTGATACGGGCATCAGCAAGGGCGCCACGGGTCTGCGCATGCGCGCCATGGCCGGCGCAGGTTCGCGTATGCACGCCACGGCCGGCGCGGGTTCGCGTATGCACGCCACGGCCGGCGCGGGTTCGCGCATGGCGTGGGTTGCCGTCACTGCGCCGGCTCCAACGCAACATGGCTACAGGGGCCCGGCGCGGAAGAAGTTAGGCCCCCACTGGGATAAGCTCGCACGCCGATCGATCGGCACCGATCGCAGGCCAGGCCACCATGGAGGCCCCCCCCGGAGTCGGATCCCCCTCCCCCCATTAGCGCCGATTCTCCGGTGACCGGAAAATCGGCGGACCGGTGTCAGAGCGGCGTTGCGTGATTCGCGTGCCCCCCCCCCCCCCCCCCCCGGCGATTCTCCGACCCGGAGCAGGGTTGGAGAACCACGGCCCCTATTTCCAAGACAGAACAAATATCAGAGGAATACAGGGGATGCTGCCGTCCTCTTTGTTAGATCAACCGACTAAATTCATTCTAATTAATTGATTTAAGCGTGTCACTGATGTGAGTGCGGGAGCAACTGCGTTTTTGCGAGTTCTGGCTCTGCTTGTCCTTTAATCATTTGTTTTATCCTAAAGCACATGCCATAGTCATCTTTTTCTGGGATATATATCATGCACTATGTCCCTGGATAACCCTTGCCAAAGGTTGGTGATGAGGCGCCCAGTTAAATCAGAAGGAATCCTGGTTTGATTAAGGTGGTCAGGGGTGGCTCGGGTGGGCCCCACCTTGTATTGGCGGTTTGCTGGTGAGAGGGCATATGCCTTGGCAATGTTCTTGGCACCAGAATAATGGCTGGCAGTGCAAATGATGTTTTGAATGATGATTCCGGCTCTGTGGTGCAGGTTTTTGGTGCTCGCTTTGATGAACTGCGAAATATCCTTGAGAAAATAGTGGAATCGCAGAAGGGAATCTTGGTATTTGATAGAGCAATTTGCCAGGTGGGAGATCGCCTTCAGTCCTTGGAAATCCTGCTGCATGGCGTGCCGTCTATCCTGGGGAATAGGGGCCAGACAAGGAGTGTTTATGAGCCCAGCCCCCTGTGAGGAGTGGGAGACGAGTTCCTGAATGAGTTTGAGAATTTGGCTGCCATGCGCTTGCAATCTTGATTTCAAGACTGAGTGTTTTAGGTTTGCTGGAGAATGTTGTAGCCGTTCTTTGAGGCGTGAAGTTGTTTAGAGGCCCTGGCCAGTGGCCCTGTTGTCCTGTCCTCAGTTCTCGTCATGAGAGGTTGGAGGTGGCTGGTTTGTCGAGTCACCCCCTTGGCCACAGTCTAGATTCCTTGTCACCTGGGCGTCGCTGTGGAAGAGGTGATGGTGCTTCGTTTGTTGGAAGTTTTGAGAGATCCTGAGGGTTGTTTGTGATCCTGTCATGGCCTTGGCGTTTCTAAGTGACATGGATGGTGTTGTTATCCTGTAGTTCATTAATAATCCTGGACTTATTCCCTTGTGATTGTGCTGTTGATTTCAAGTTGTTGTCATTTCTCCTGGCGAGGGTGTGCAATGTTTGATATGTGGTTTGTCCTTTTTTATGTGATGTAATCCTTGGATTTATGATGAGTGAGTGTATTTTCCATGCAAATTATCTTGTTACTAGGGATGGTGGGGTGATGGTGGTTGGCACGTTGTGGCAGGTGATAGGGTTAGATAAGTCTTGACTTGGATTGAGGAAAGTCCCCAATTGGAGCCAATCATTTTGCTTTGTTTTTGTTACTTTAAATCTTGGGAATCCATGTACATCTCCTAACCAAGGCGAGGACAGATCATTTATCCTGAAGAGCACTGGACTGCTTGTGATTCTTCCTCGGGTTGGCATTTGTGGAGCTATTGGAGTCGAGGGAAATGAGTGGTGGTGTGTACCTGGGTTTGCTCTGCTATGGCTCTGTGTTTTTGAAGCCGTTCTTCGATTTGAGGAAGGCTGGATAGGGGGAATCCATGGGTGACACAGTGGTTAGCACTGGTGCCTCACAATACCAGAGACCCGGGTTTGATTCGAACCTTGGATGACTGTCTGTGTAGTTTGCACATTCTCCTCATGTCTGTGTGGGTTTCCTCTGGGTGCTTTGGTCTCCATCCACAGTCCAAAAATGTACAGATTAGGTGGACTATCCATCTTAGATTTTGTGTCCAAAATTTAGTGAGATTAAGGGGTTATGGGGATAGGGCAAGGGAGGGGGCTCAGGTAGGGTGCTCTTTCGGAAGGTTTGTGCAGACTCAAGGGGCCGAATGTCCTCCATCTGCATTGTCGGGGTTCTATGATTCTATGATCTTATATGAAATGAAATGAAATGAAAATCGCTTATTGTCACGAGTAGGCTTCATTGAAGTTACTGTGAAAAGCCCCTAGTCGCCACATTCCGGCGCCTGTTCGGGGAGGCTGTTACGGGAATCGAACCATGCTGCTGGCCTGCCTTGGTCTGCTTTCAAAGCCAGCGATTTAGCCCAGTGTGCTAAACAACCCCTATATAATGGTTTCCAGAATGTCTTACTCATTATAGTAGGGTCTTCCAATGGAAGGCAGTGTTTTTGTTTCTGTGGATGTGGAGCTGCCTTTTCCCCTAGTATCCTCCGTGTAATGGCATACAGTGCTTGTTTGTGCCTGACATTCTTGGGTAATTAAAGGGTTCTTATCTTTATCTTGGTGAGCAGCATGCCATTGCAGGCCCTGTTTTGGTCTGTTGCGCTGCACTGGGTGTGATTAGTGAGCAGTAGGGTCAAATGGTAGGTAGGTCTTGGTGAGTTCTGGATGTCCTGGCGGTACTGGTTCTTTTGTACAGAAGTGTGCTGGATTAGACTAGGTCCAGTGTTGTAGCTGGTAGCCTGTTGCCCCCTTTATGGTTCTCTTGTCTGAACGAGCAGTTTTTTTCTCTTCTTTGTCATAATTGTGGTGGGCGTGCGCCGGAGGAATATGAAAGTGTGGTTGTATCCTGGTCCTCTTTATCCTGAGATGCTCTGCTCTTGTTAGTTTCCCCTTTTTTAAATCCTGGCTCAATTAGGTTGTTGAGAGGTGCTGGCCTGGAATGATGATTGTTCTGTTCTTTCCTGAAGTTGGGGTTATGTTGCATCAAGTGCTATTCGTAAAATATCCTTTTAGAACTAGGGTTATCGCGAATTTTCTTTATATTATTTCTATGTTATGTGAGGTTAAAGAATCCTTGATTGGCTCCTGCAGTGCTAGTTTTGTCTGGTATCTGAAGCAAAGAGGTTACAGTGTGCCTCTGGTGCTGCTGGAGCTGAGGGAGATATGTACTGGTGCGCACTCGAACATGGCCACAAGAATATATCCTAAATTCTTGAGGACGTTGCAAGCCATCAGTGTGGGGAGGTGAGAACCCTTTTACCATGTTTTCATGGCCTTAATCTTTTCAACTGGTGGTGCGGGTAGAGTCTAATGATTGTACTGAGCCAGCCATATTGCTGTTCTCCTGTCCCCTCAGTTTCCACTTTTCATGGTAACTTCATTGAAGTGATGTAAGCCTACTTGTAACAATAAAGATTATTATTATATGTGTCCGTTGAGACATTTTAGCTGAGCTGTACTATTGCTGTGATTTTGTTCAGTTATTTGTTAAAAAGAAAAACTTCAATAAAAATACTTTAAAAGAAACTATTAGTTTTGGATGTCAGAGATAAATAAAAATGTTGACTTTATTCATATAAGCAGGATGCACAAACAAGTTATATTATGATATCACCTTGGATCTCCTTTTAATTTTAACGAATCCAAGCTCTTAACACAGAATACAAAATAATTACTTAAAGCGAACCTTTTTATATACCTGAATGAACAATATCAGATGGATTGCTCTAACCTATTAATTCCGAGATTATTGCCATGTGATCTTTGTGTAAATACTGCTGCACCAGTAGGTGGCAAAATCATGCCATATACACACTATCATGATGAATTGTGTTTTGTTCATATGGTTGAGTACTCAGTTCTGTACAGTAATGAACATCACACCTCAGTAAAGTGACAACAGCTGAAATATAGGCACATTGGTTCTAAACGAGCTATAATACTTGCACAAATCTTTATTTCCGAAATTGCATTAATCTGTCATCTCCTCCCGAAGAATCTAAAGAAAAGCCTCTCTTGTACTCTCTCATAATAATGTGGACATGCCACAAGACAATTTTCCTTCAGTGAATAGCCTAGGAAATCAAATACTGGGAAGGGTAATTGAGTCTGGGCATCATTTGAGTAGCTAAAGCACAACAATCCACAACAATAGATCTGGAATGATGTGCAGTATAAAGCTGCAATAAATTAGATAACCCTTTCTCAGCAGTTCATTCGTCAAATATTCAAAACATTCGGGAGTGCATCGCTGACAAGAGGTGCCATCCCGGAGATGTTATGAAATCGATACAGTGAGACATCTTTATGGGCCATGACTGCGGAAATGACTGTGCCGGCTGACCAGGGCTCTGGCTAGGGTTTCAAACGGCTGGCAGAACAAAGTTGAATGACGCACTGGAGGACACTTATTGGCACAGGCAGTTTATAATTTGCAAGAGTGTGACGCCCCAAATCATGCAGTTCACAGAACATCTGCTATACCTAAAGCTCAGAAAGCTGTGCGGTGTTCGGAACAACAAACCAAATGCTGACAATCCTGAGATATGTCAGGCCTGTCAGCTTTGCACCACTTCTGAAAATAAATAATAATTACTCAAGCAACCACGACTTCTGCTTTGTATAATTATGTGCACCATTATAATGGCATAGATACGTGTACACCGATGCATTTATTAACACTCCCCTCTTCTGCAAGCTATAAATACAAAGGAACAAGAAACTACTCAAGAAAACTATACAGAACGTGGACTCATCAAAAAACGTGCACATACATGATACAGAAATAAATAATATATATACGGCTGAACAATGATACAATGCCTTACCTCAGGGGTGTTTGAGCATTGTCTACACACAGAGAGAAACGCAGTGATCCTTATTGAATAGGGTTTTATCCTATTACTGTCGATCTCACAATGTAATGTCTTCAAGGAAGTGCTCTGATACTGCAGTTGCAGCTTTACATTGATAACAAGAGTTCTACTGCATAATCTCATAACTCTGAGCTGAAGGACATTGACATTTCTACTATGAGGAAAAGATATATGGCATGGACAGCTCCTTGCTTACATTAAAGTTGTAACCATGATATTGTTGATTTCCCTGAACTGGCCTGAAAATGTTTCAGCAGATTTAACTGTAATAAGTAAGAAATGGAGTGGGCAGCATGTGGCACAGTGGTTAGCACTGGGACTGCAGCGCTGAGACCCCGGGTTCGAATCCGGGCCATGGGCCACTGTCCGTGTGGAGTTTGCACGTTCTCCCCATGTTTCAGTCCCACAACCCAAAGATGTGCAGGTTAGGTGGATTGGCCATGCTAAATTGCCCCTTAATTGGAAACAAAAATAATTGGGTACTCTAATATTAAAAAACAAACACAAAGAAGTGGAAATGGTACGAGACAATCTCATTCAAATGCATTAATACCCAAGACAACATTTCAAACCAATGCCAATTTGGTTGTAATAAAAACAGAAAATGCTGGAAATGCACAGCAGGTTGTGCAGCACCAGTGGAGAGAGAATCAGAAGGTTGGATTTTATAGGGGGTGGAGGGCATGGCATATTACCGCACGCCACCCTCCCCCACTCATAAAGTTGGTCTGCACCTCACTGACTTTAAAACAGCTGCCCCTCACCAATAATATGCAGGGGCAGCTTCAACAATGTCAGCGTAAGACCTCGGCTCCTCAGGCACAGAAAGCCCCGCCCTCGAGAACTGCCAGCAAATCACATTGACTAGTAGTTGAGTAGTCCCAGCACCATCAGACCACAGCAGTGGCCACAGGACGTTTGGTTGGAAAGGTTTTGGGGACCCTAGTAAAGGTGGAAGGGGTTGGGAATGGGCGGGGGGTGGGGGAGGAGTTGTTCTCGGTTTTAGAGGTTGGGGAGTCTGGGGGGTAGCAAGGGGCAAAGACAAAATGGGAGTACCACCTCGAGCGTGTCATAATATACATCCATGTATATGATGGAGGGCAGACAGGCAGTGATTGACACACAGGATGGCCAGTGAGCACACAGAACACAGCAGCCAGTCACCAGACAGGACACGACCACTATAAAGCCAGAGGACACCAGTTTTCCCGCTCTCTTGGGATCCAGCCTCTGAGACAGTCAGAGCTCGTGAGCAGCAGCTTGTACAAGCACCATGTGGTAGTCAGTTAGTCTGGTCAGGTTAGCCTCAGGTCTCCAGTCAAGTCAGCATAGTGTCAACAGTATAGTGTAATATAGTTAGATGTTCAATAAAATCGTGTTGCATCTCATCAAGTGTTGGAAGCCTGTCTCTCTCTACACTGCATCAAGCGCAGTCCACATAGACCCAGCTTGCCCAACACATCATGGTACCAGTGAGTAATGCTGAAGTTTGATGGACCTACCTTGAGATAATCTGCCTTTGACCAGAGATCAGCCATCCGGTAACATGGACAGCGTCCGCCCTCCTCCGCAGCTCCGCATCGCCGGCAACCTCGGTGCAAACTGGAAGATTTTCAAACAGAAGTTCCAGCTCTATCTTGAAGCCACCGACCTCGAGGCCACGTCAGATGCCAGGAAGATCGCACTATTCCTTTCTACAGCTGGGGACCACGCTATCCACATCGACAACTCCCTCACATTTTCTGAAGACGAAGACAAGACGAAGTTTAAAACAGTCCTGCTGAAGTTCGACACCCACTGCGATATTGAGGTCAATGAGAGCTTTGAACGGTACGTTTTCCAGCAGAGGCTTCAGGGTAAGGATGAACCTTTTCAGTCCTTTTTAACCCATCTCCACATCCTCGCGCAATCATGCAACTATGACACGATAACTGATTCCATGATCCGGGATCAAATCGTTTTCGGGGTCCACTCCGATTCCCTTTGCCAGCAGCTCCTAAAAGTTAAGCAGCTCACCCTTACCATCGCTATCGAAACGTGCATTCTCCACGAACATGCTAACAACCGGTACTCCCACACCAGGGCGGCAGAAACGGCAAGGCTAAACCCCCACGAGGCGGAACGGGTACAGGTCATTAACCAAATGCGCTGCCTGAGTCTTGACAAGAGTGGCCATTTTGCACGCTTTTCCCGGGTTCCAGCGCATGCGCGTCACGACCGTGGGGACGGCGAGACCGACAACCAGCCTGCGCAGGTGCGCACGTCGTTCGACCGCACTGCGCTTGCGATTTGGCGCACAGAATGTCCTGGCGTCAGTGTCATGACGTGTCCCAACTGTGGCTCCGCCCATTTAAAGCGGCAATGTCCAGCAAAATTATGACACTGTCTCCAGTGTGGCAAGCTTGGCTACTACGCAACCCTTTGCAGACCTGCTCCACTGCCCAGCACACAGCGATTCCAGCCACAGCGCAGGAGCGTCCGGTCGGTACAGCAGGCCGTGACAGACTCCGACCCCGACAGCCCACCAGATCCCGACGCTGCATGCCTCAAGTCCCCATTCCGGGTGGGCATCATCACTAAGCATGCATTGCCTCTCTCAACGATGGTGAAACAACTCCCAATCTTGAGCGTTGATCGGGACGACGAGTGGTGTGCCACCCTTGCGGTTAACAAGGCTCGCATACGTTTAAAGCTGGACACCGGCGCTTCAGCAAACCTCATTTCAAAACCTGACCTCGACATCATCCACGTCAGACCAAGCATTCTTCCACCGGCATGCCAGCTCCTCGGCTACAATGGCAATACCATTGCTGCCAGTGGCTCATGTCAGCTTGCGGTGTCCAATAGGTCATTAAAAGCGATTTGAAATCGTATGAACTGACAGATCTTCCCTGCTCGCTGCTCGGGTCTGCAAACTCCTGAACTTAGTGCAGCAGGTTCACACCATGTCGTCCGCACAGGCAACAGCCTCACCAGGTGATAACTTCCAGGCTCAACTCGATGACATCATAGGGCAATACCATAGCGTGTTCGAAGGTATAGGCACACTCCCATACCGATACAAAATCCTATTGAAGCCAAATACCACCCCTGTGGTTCACGCACCGTGTCGGGTGACGGCACCCCTCAAGGACCGCCTCAAGCAGCAGCTGCAAGACCTCCAGAACCAGGGCGTCATTTCAAAGATCATGGAACCCACGGACTGGGTTAGCTCCATGGTTTGCGTCAAGAAGCCGTTAGGGGAACTTCGAATCTGTATCGACCCCAAAGATTTGAACCGCAACATCATGAGGGAACACTACCCAATACCTAAACGAGAAGAGCTAACCAGCGAGATGGCTCATGCCAAATTCTTCACGAAGCTGGACGCCTCCAAGGGGCTTTGGCAAATACAGCTGGGCGCATCTAGTCGCACATTCAATACCCCGTTCGGTCACTACTGCTGCAACTGAATGCCCTTTGGCATCATCTCCGCCACAGAGGTGTTCCACCGCATAATGGAACAGATGATGGAAGGCATCGAGGGGGTACGAGTGTACGTCGATGATGTCATAATCTGGTCCACAACTCCTCAAGAACACATCGATCGCCTCAAGCGGGTGTTCCACAGGATCCACGAGCATGGCCTCCGACTCAAGAGAGCCAAATGCGCATTCGGTCAATCAGAAATCAAATTCCTTGGCGAGCACATTTCGCAGCAAGGCGTGCAGCCGGATGCTGACAAGGTTTCGGCGATCAACGCCATGAAGACCCCAGAGGACAAGAAGGTGGTCCTCCGCTTTCTAGGGATGGTCAACTTCTTTGTGAAGTTCATCCCTAACTTGGCGTCACACACTGTTTAGCACACTGGGCTAAATCGCTGGCTTTGAAAGCAGCCCAAGGCAGACCAGCAGCACGGTTCGATTCCCGTAACAGCCTCCCCGAACAGGCACCGGAATGTGGCGACTAGGGGCTTTTCACAGTAACTTCATTGAAGCCTACTCGTGACAATAAGCTATTTTCATTTCATTTTTCACACCAAAGCCCTCCACCATCTCGTTAGAAAAACGATGGACTTCCTGTGGCTACCCAGTCATGAGCAAGAGTGGCGTGAGCTAAGGGCGAAACTCACCAAGGCCCCGGTTCTGGCGTTTTTCGACCCTGCCAAGGAATCAAAAATGACCACCGATGCGAGCCAGGATGGCATTGGGACAGTGCTCCTCCAACGGGATCACTCCCCCTCCTGGGTCCCAGTTGCATATGCCTCGGGAGCCATGTCACCCACTGAGCAAAGATACGCTCAGATTGAGAAAGAATGCCTGGGCCTCCTTACATGGATCGACAAGTTCCATGATTATGTGTATCGCCTCCCCAAATTCACGGTCGAGACGGACCACAGGCCATTGGTTCACATCATCCAAAAATGCCTCAATGACATGATGCCACGGTTACAACGCATCCTCCTCAAGCTACGCCGCTCGATTTTGACCTGGTTTACACCCCGGGCAAAGTGATCATTGTTGCCGATGCACTCTCCAGATCTGTCACCACACCATGTGAGCAGACCGACTTTGTCTGTCAGATAGACGCGCAGGTGCAATTCTGTGCATCCAACTTTCCGGCCTCTGATAAGAGGGTCGTGCAAATTCGTGAGGAGATGGCCAGGGATCCTCTACTCCAGTGGGTGATGCAGCACCTCACGAATGGTTGGCAAAAGGGATAGTGTCCCCAGTTTTACAATGTCAAGGACGATCTAACGGTGGTAGACGGCATCCTCATGAAGCTTGACAGAATTGTGATCCCACAGAGCATGCAAGCTTTGGTTCTCGACCAAATCCACGAGGGTCACCTGGGGGTCGAAAAGTGTCGCCGTCGAGCCCGAGAGGCAGTATACTGGCCAGGCATCAGCCAAGATGTCACCAACACGGTCCTCAATTGCTCGACATGTCAAAATTTCCAACCGGCCCAGCCTAAGGAGACTCTACAGCAGCATGAGCTGGTGACCTACCCATGGTCTAAAGTCGGTGTTGACCTGTTCCATGCCAAGGGGTGTGACTATGTCCTCCTAGTGGACTACTTCTCCCAACGACCCCAAAGTGGTCAGACTGTCTGACCTCACGTCGGCAGCGGTGATCAAGGCATGCAAGGAAACTTTTGCCCGACATGGGATCCCACTCACGGTGATGAGTGACAACAGCCCCTGCTTTTTCAGCCAGGAGTGGTCAGATTTTGCCTGGCTGTACAACTTTTGGCACGTCACATCCAGCCCCACTACCGCCAGTTGAATGGGAAGGCCGAAAAAGGGGTCCACATCGTAAAAAGGCTATTGCGCAAGGCTGCTGACTTGGGTTCCGATTTCAGCCTGGCGCTGTCCCCAGCGCAGCTCCTCTTGAACTGCACACTGAGAACGACGGTTCCGGCCATCCACATTCCGGACATCGACAACTTCCCGGTCAAACAGAGGATGCAGCAGTCTCGGGCCCAATGCAAATCGGCATACGACGCCCATGCCACAGATTTCCCCGAGCTGGTCCCTGCTGACCGAGTTCGTGTCCAGCTGCCTGACGGTGGCTGGTCCACCACGGCTGTGGTGGTCAAGCAAGTGGCCCCGAGGTCGTTCCTCGTTCGCATGCCTGATGGCTCTTTTCTCCGGCGCAACAGGCGGGCACTGCGCAGACTTCCACGCCCGCCAGCCGACCATGATGTCCCGCCGCGCTTCCTCAGGACGCGCCCTTCCACGAGGCCACCGATCTGCCAGTTATTCTACCGACTTCTACGACCACCCCATTGGAGGCAGTTCCGCCTGTTCAGGTGCAGGCGGCCCCTGACCCACCCTTGAGGCGATCAACCAGAATTCGTCGCCCGCTACAGAGACTGAATTTATAGACTGACTGTTGTATTATCTTGTTATCTCATCATTTTGACATCTGTAACTATTGCTTTTCTCATGTGTTATCTGCCCTCTATCTGCACTAGATACCTTTCCATATATACAAGTTAGCATATTCTGTATATAGTCAAGTTCCAGTACACATATTCATTATTTATTGACCTGAACACATTTTTTTTTTTAAAAGGGGGGAGATGTCATAATATACATCCATGTATATGATGGAGTGCAGACAGGCAGTGATTGACACACGGGATGGCTAGTGAGCACACAGAACACAGCAGCCAATCACCAGACAGGACACGACCACTATAAAGCCAGAGGACACCAGTTTTCCCGCTCTCTTGGGATCCAGCCTCTGAGACAGTCAGAGCTCGTGAGCAGCAGCTTGTACAAGCACTATATGGTAGTCAGTTAGTCTGGTCAGGTTAGCCTCAGGTCTCCAGTCAAGTCAGCATAGTGTCAACCCACAGTTAAGCATGTAATATAGTTAGATGTTCAATAAAATTATGTTGCATCTCATCAAGTGTTGGAAGCCTGTCTCTCTCTACACTGCATCAAGCACAGTCCATATAGACCCAGCTTGCCCAACACATCAGAGGGGATACCTGATCATCAAAGGGGACCCACCTTTTAGCCCAAGCTGTTAAAGGTGTTGTCAAGCCACCTTCCCTCCATTGTATCATGGAGGTAAGGGTGGAATGCAGTCCTTAAGTGCATGTAGTGGTCAACATTGAGGCGCTGAATAGACTTATGGGTAGTTGGGCTGCCTGATACCTTAGCCATCCCCCCACTAATATGGGGTACAGCTGGGGGATGGGTGAAGGGTGTTGAACTGGCCATCTGTTTTATTTTACGTGCCCCTGGCCTTCAAGTATGCCAGCGGCTGGCTGTAAAATTCAACAACTGGTAATGGTTCAAGGCTGTGGTCTTTAATTAGAACTCTTCACTGGATGAGGCAAAGGGTGAAACAAAACTGCAGTTAGGACAGCTTTGAGATTACGTGAGTCAGTTTGTTAACAGGGCTATTTGAAGGCATGCATGTGGTAGTGCATGGCATTGTGTGTGGACCACATTCTCAAGCTATGTTGAATATCTGGAAGATATTTATAATCGTGGGTGGTTCCAAAACATGAAGGGTAGAATTTCAGTTGGAATCAAGGTGGAATAAGTTGGAGCCAAAGACAGTTGTTAAAGAAAATAGGGCTGTTAAAGTGAGTTTTTGTATATACTTGATCAAACACAAGAAGACAATGAAGGTGAACAACGAAGAAAGATAAATGGAAATTCCATGAAAGAGAAGAGCAGACCTTCAACAAGATGGTCGTGGATGTGAAGCAGCGAATTAAACACTGTAAGAGCACAAATTGTGAAATTAAACTTTATTATGAGAATTTGTGTTAGGATCTTGTCTTGCTACTATAGTAGAATGGGAAAAACTAGAAATGTGCACAATATAAAAGATATGCCAAGGTAGAGGAATTCTGATAATTATGTCAAGCTTTTAAAAATGTAATGCAGCAAAAGCTGAGAGTTTGAAGACAGTCTATGAGAATTGTATGTGCATATGAAAACACAGGATTAAAATGCTTAGGTCCCTCTAAGAAATAGAACCCTAGAACTTTTGATTAAAGACAGTCAGCATGGCTTTGTGAGGGGCAGGTCATGCCTCATAAGCCTCATTGAATTCTTTGAGGATGTGGCGAGACACATTGATAAAGGTCGGGCAGTGGATGTATTGTATATGGATTTGATAAGGTTCCCCATGGTAGGCTCATTCAGAAAGTTAGGAGGCATGGGTTACAGGGAAATTGGCTGAATACAGAATTGGCTGGCCAAAAGAAGACAGCGAGTGGATGGAAAGTATTCCGCGTGGAGGTCGGTTACCAGTGGTGTCCCGCAGGGATCTGTTCTGGGACCTCTGCTCTTTGTGGTTTTTTATACATGACTTGAATGAGGAAGTGGAAGGCTAGATTAGTAAGTTTGCAGATGACACAAAGATTGGTGGAGTTGTAGATCGTGTTGAGGGCTATTGCAGGTTACAACAGGACATTGACAGGATGCAGAGCTGGGCTGAGAAGTGGCAGGTGGAGTTCAACCTTGATAAATGAGAAGTGATTCATTTTGGAAGGTTGAATTTGAATGCTGAATACAGGGTTAAAGGCAGATGAGAGGCATGGATAGAGTGGATAGCCAGAGACTTTTCTCCAGGGCAGAAAGGGCTGTCATGAGGGGACATATTTTTAAGGTGATTGAGGGAAGTTATAGGGGAGATGCAGGAGGTAGGTTCTTTACACAGAGAGTGGTGGGTGCGAGGAATGCACTGCCAGTGGAGGTGGTGGAGTCAGAGACATTAGAGATATTTAAGCGACTCTTGCACAGGCACATGGACAGCAGTAAATTGAAGGGGTGTAGGTTGATCTTAGATTAGGATAAATGGTCGGAACAACATCATGGGCCAAAGGTCCTGTACTGTGCTGTACTGTTCTATGTTCCATGTTCTGTGTAACTTTGAGAAAATAGAGTTGAAAAAAGATGAATGCGTGAATCATTAAGTAATGGTGTGACATTCACATGGTAAAGAGAAGCATGCTCAACCACAGGACTGAAGATGATTAAGGAGAGAGTGTGCTTAATGGTTGGAGATCAGGGTAAAAGAGGACCTCTTGATAAGTGTTATGGAATGTTATTAATGTGATAGAAGTGTAGGAGGAGGCCATTTGGCTCATTGAGTGTACACCGACCCTCTGAAAAAACACCATCCAAGTCCACTGCCTTGCCCTATTCCCATAACTCAACCTCACCTTTGGACACAAAGGGGCAATTTAGCATGGCCAATCCACCTAACCTGCAAATCATTGGACTGTGGAAGGAAACCTGAGCACCCAGAGGAAACTCACACAGACACGGGGAGAATGCTACTTGGAAATATATCCACATTCCCTCATTGCCACTGGATCAAAATCTTGGAATTCCCTATTCAACAGTGTTGTGGGAACACCTTCACCACACAGACTGCTGTGGTTCAAGAAGAAGCATTTTCTCGAGGGCAAATTGAGTGGGCAGTGAATGCCAGCTCTGGCAGCAATGCTCATTGTCATAACTCTAATAGAGGCCAGGCTAACACAAACGCAGGGTTTATTTCTCAAACAAAAAGAAGCCACAGCTGCGGTGCACAAAGCTAACATCCCTGCCTGAACCATCGGGAATCTCAATCCAGGTCTGGGCCAGGTATTTTAAAGACCCACCAGTGAGTGCCGATTGGGCGAGCCTCCTCCCACAGGAATTCACACCTCACAAATCTTATGGGGAGATCAATTGACGATCCCTTGTGGTCTTCGTGGGGTTCATAACATCCATCCCCCCTCAAGTCCGTTTCATTCCGAATGCATCCATGACAATGAGATCTCTCCTGCCTCTTTGCTCTGGGCCTCGAGTCAGTGGTAGGTGGAGCCAGATCGGGAGGTGGAAACTGGACAGGTGACCTTCACTTTCTCAGACAGCGCTTGAGGATCACCGATGCTGGTTCTTCATCATTACCAGCTATCGGGGGAAAACCTGATTCCTCGGCCTCTAAGTCTGAACCTGAGTCTTCACTACCAGGGGAGATAGTCATGGGGTCCATCGTGGGCTGTAGCCTGGTGCCAGGGATGGCCACAACTGGAGATACAGTTTTGGTGTGAGCAGGCTCTCTGCTTCTAAAGAGGTCCAGTTGCTTCCTCAGGACCTTACTTGGACCTTCACCTTATGGGAGACGGGTCCCATATTTTCTAGCATGGCTCCAGGGACCCAGCAGGAACCTTCCCCAAAGTTCCACCTGTAAACATTGTTCCCCACCTTGAACCCTCTCTCAGGTCTCATGGTATCATGGTTTCATTTTTGATTTTCATGTTTGGATTCCACCCTCCTTGTAAAATTCTGAAACAGCAGGTTCAGCCTGGTGCGTCCCATCAACACTTCGGTCAGAGCAACGCCTGTGTAATATGGGGCATGGTTCTGTAATCAAACAGAAATTGTGGCAACTTTGTGTCCATGGATCTGGCTGGCTGCTTCCTTATTCCATTTTTGAAGGTCTGTCCTGCCCTCTCTGCCAAACAATTGGCCGATGGATGATATGGCGCCACTCTGATGTGTTTGATGTCGTTTGATTTCAGGAACGCCTGGAACTTCCCAGTAGTGAAGGTTGCACCATTGCTGGAGTATTCCAGTATGCCATGAATACAAAAGCTCTGCCGGAATTTCTTTATTGTGGCGTGGGCCGTTGCAGAGGCCATGTGGTGTACTTCCATACATTTGGAATGGGATCCACTAAGATTAGGAACATAGAATCTAGAAACGGAGCCTGAGGTCTACATGTTCCCGTACCCATGGTCTGTCAGGCCACTCACATGGGTGTAGGAAGGCCGAACGGGGGAGTTCTGCCTCTGTTGGCACAAAGTACTTTGTTTTACCAAGTCCACAGTATCTGTGTCGAGCCCAGGCACCAAACATAGCTCTTCGTGAGCATCGCATCTTGAAAACCTCTGGATAGCTGTTGTGCAGTTTCATTAAGATTGTGTGCCACCCTGGGAGGGGAATAACTACCCGGGAACACCACAGGATTATACCGCCCTCGACACTCAATTATTTCCACTTGGACAGGTAAGGCTTAATGTTGTCAGAGGACTGTCCTCGTATTCAGGATCATGTATCTCTGTTTGGACAAAATAGGGTCCTTTTGTGTTCAAGCCTTGATCTGTTTTGCCAATACCAGTAAGGTCCCTAAGAAATTTAAGGTCATGGTGATTTGTTCTAACACCGGCAAGGGAGCCAGACTTGTGGGCAATGGGAGACAATTCAGAGCATCAGCACTGGCTATGAACACTCCAGGGTCATGCTCAAGGAAGAATTCGCAGACTGCCAGCAACAAGGCCCACATTTGTATTAGGGCCGAAGTGATTGGAGGAATTGCCCTATCTTCTTTAAAAAGACCCAGTAAAGGCTTGTGGTCTGCCAATATCAGGTAATGACAGTCATAGACATACTGGTGAAATTTCTTTATGCCAAAAATAACCGAAAAAACTCACCTTCTCAATTTGTGAGTAGTGCTGCCCTGCACCCACAAGGGTCCTGGATGCTTATGCTGTGGGCCTTTCTTTGTCATTTTCCCAATAATGCAAGAGTATCACCCCAACTCTAATGAAAGTCAGGTCAATATGAGCTCCTTCTTGGAATCGTAATGGGCTAGTATGCTAGATGTTAACAGCTGCCATTTTACTTTCCCAAAGACCTCATCTTGTGGCACCTGCCATGACCATGTCTGGTGTTTCTTCAACAGAAAATGTAGGGGTGACAGCAGGGAAGCCAAGTTTGGGATGAATTTCCCATAATAATTGACCAGTCTGAAGAAAGATTTCAGTTCCATGGTATTTGGTGGGAAAGGCGTTTCTTTATTGGCTTTGACCTTGAACCCCATAGGGTGTAGACCTTTCTTGTCCACCTGGCATCCTAGATAGGTAACATTATCTGTTTGGAAAGTACATTCTTCTCTTTTGAGGTCTACCATTGCGTTTGAAAACCGCCGCAAGACCTCTTCCAGGTTTGCTAGATATTCCTTCTCTGTAGCCCCTGTAGTCAGCAAGGTACCTTGGGCAATCCTCGAGAGTCCATTCTTCAGAACTCACTGAAATAGGCCACATGCTGATGCGACGCCAAAGGGCAGGCATCTATACTCATGCAGGCCCTTGTGTGTTAATTGTGACGTATTTACGAGATGGTTCATCTAGTCGAAATTGGAAGTAGGTTGGGCTCATGTCTAGTTTTGTGAAGGTCTGGCCGCCTTCTAATTTAGCATATACGTCCTCTATCTGTGGCATAGGGTACAGGTCCAATTTACAGATCCTGTTCCATAGAATTCCCACAGAGGCCGTTTGGTCCATCGAGTCTGCACCGAGCCTCCGAAAGAGCAGATTATCTAAGCCCACTCTTCCACCCATAACTCTGCAACCCCATCTAACCTGCACATCTTTGAACACTAGGGGCAATTTAGCATGATCAATCCACTTAATCTGCACATGTTTGATCTGTGGGAGGAAACTAGAGTACTCGGATGAACCCACACAGACACCGAGAGAATGTGTAAATTCCACACAGTCACTCAGGGCCGGAATCAAACTAGGTCTCTGGTGCTGTGAAGAAACAGTGCTAATCACTGTGCCACCATGCTGCCCTATTTACTGAGTTTATAATTCCCGCAAAGGCAGACTGATTTGTTGGGTTTGAGGACAGGAACGAAGGGTACAGCCCACTCCGCAAATTGCGTGGTTCTTATTATCCCCAAATTTTCAAGATGTCCTAGCTCAGTCTCCACTTTATCGAGCAACAGGTACTGGCCATGCTCTGAAGTACTTTGGCATGGCATCGGGCTCTAGCTTCTGTTATTATTACGTGGTCCTCTTGGAAGATTTCACGATGCCTCCTAATAATTTTGTACAGTCCTACAAAGACAAGAAAAACATTTCCAGCCCATTCAGTCTGATCGTCAGGAGCCAATCTCTGTCCATGAGACTTGTTCCAGCTCCCTGCCTGACTATGAGTAGAAGTCATCCTGACTGTAGGTTATCAGGGTCATTGCGGTTCACATAATTCACAAAGGTTACCCTGTGTATGTGGCTACTCTAGCTTTGGTATCCTTTAGACTTAAAGATAATATACCTGTTCAGAAGCAATTAAATGTCTGTTCTCCAATAGCAGAAACAGCAGCCCTTGTGTCCACCTCCATCTCTAATGGGTGTTCACAAGCAGCCTTATCATTATTATCGGGGTCACCTTGGTCGTGATGATGCAGTTCAATTGCAGTGTTGCTTAATCAGGTATACCTGTCTGGCACAAGCATATGCTGGCCTTGACTTCTTGCCTGGGTGGTTTGCGCATTGCCGATTCTGTCAGTTTTGTCTTGATTGCGTTATTCTGCAACGCTTACAACAGCCCATTTGCTGGCACTTGCATTCCTCTGGAGCGGTTGCCCTGGTATCCCTGGGGTGGTCACTTGATTTCCTTGACCGCCAGGAAGCCCCGACAGAGCCTTGGGTCAGCAATGGGTGGTGCACATGGATGCCTCTCTCTATGGTGTGATCTTCCCTATGCGCGGCCCTCCCTCCAACCTGAGAACGCAACTGTCGGTGTCCCCTGTAGCTCCTGAGCATCTTTCTCAGTGTTCTCTAGGGATAGAGTCATCTCAATGGCCTTTTTCAGGTCTAGATTTGGCTCAACCAGTAAATTCTTCCGAGCCGTGACATTATTAATTCCACACTCGGTCTATGAGCTTGTCAAAGGTTTTGAAGTAGGGGATGCTGTGAAGGTCAGACGTTTTATGATGCTAAATGCCGGGATCCCACATGCTGTCGGAAAGCCCACTTTTTTCTTTTTGTCTCCTTCAATGTTGCTCACCCAAAGAAATGCGCATGCACTTTGTATATCGGGCCCACTCTTCTCCGTTAATATCAAACATCTTGAGTTTAGCCAAAAAAGGGCATTTCCTGGGGGGTTTTCTGCTTACCGGTGGGTTGTTTTCTTTACTTTGAAGGCTGCTCGGAATCTCATTGTTAATCCTCGTCGCCAATGCAATAACTCCAGTCGAGGCCAGATTCACACAAACATTTCTTTCTCAAACTAAAAGCAGTGCAGCCGCAAAGCTAACATCCTAGCCCAGGACAATTGGGAACACTTGTCCAGGTTTGGATCACACATTTTAAAGTCTCGCCAGTGTGTCCCTATGAGATGAACCTCTGCCCGCTCAATACAGGAACTCAAACCGCACGTATCCCATGGGGAGATCAATCGACAATGCCCTGAGCTTTTCATGGGAGTCATAATACTCACATTCTGAAAATAAATTTTCTTTGGTATCCAGTCAGTTACTCCATTGTAGAATTAAACAGAGATTAATATAGGAAGTGAACATAGAACATAGAACATGACAGCGCAGTACAGGCCCTTCGGCCCTCGATGTTGCGCCAACCTGTGAAACCCCTCTAAAGCCCCTCTACACTATTCCCTTATCGTCCATATGCCTATCCAATGACCATTTGAATGCGTTTAGTGTTGGCGAGTCCACTACTGTCGTAGGCAGGGCATTCCACGCCCTTACTACTCTCTGAGTAAAGAACCTACCTCTGACATCTGTCCTATATCTATCTCCCCTCAATTTAAAGCTATGTCCCCTCGTGCTAGACATCACCATCCGAGGAAAAAGGCTTTCACTGTCCACCCTATCTACTCTGATCATCTTGCATGCCTCAATTAAGTCACCTCTTAACCTACTTCTCTCTAACGAAAACAGCCTCAAGTCCCTCAGCCTTCCCTCATAAGATCTTCCCTCCATACCAGGTAACATCCTGGTAAATCTCCTCTGCACCCTTTCCAATGCTTCCACATCCTTCCTATAATGTGGCGACCAGAACTGCACGCAATACTCCAAATGCGGCCGCACCAGAGTTTTGTACAACTGCAACATGACCTCGTGGCTCCAAAACTCAATTCCTCTACCAATAAAAGCTGACACACCGTACGCCTTCTTAACAACCCTCTCAACCTGGTTGCAACTTTCAGGGATCTATGGACATGGACACCGAGATCCACATGACAAAGAATCTTACCATTAGCCCAGTACTCTGTCTTCCGGTTATTCCTTCCAAAATGAATCACCTCACACTTTTCTGCATTAAACGCCATTTGCCACCTGTCAGACCAGCTCTGCAGCTTATCTATGTCCCTCTGTAACTTGTAACATCCTTCTGCACTGTCCACAACTAGAACATAGAACAGTACAGCACAGTGCTCCACCGACTTTAGTGTCATCTGCAAATTTACTCACCCATCCTTCTACGCCCTCCTCCAGGTCATTTATAAAAATGACAAACAGCAGCGGCCCCAAAACAGATCCTTGTGGTACACCACTAGTAACTGGACACCTGTCTGAATGTTTCCCATCAACCACCACACTTTGTCTTCTTCCAGCTAGCCAATTTCTGATCCAAACTGCTAAATCACCCTGAATCCCATGCCTCCGTATTTTCTGCAATAGCCTACCATGGGGAACCTTATCAAATGCTTTACTGAAATCCATATACACCACATCAACTGATTTACCCTCATCCACCTTCTCAAAGAACTCAACAAGGTTTGTGAGGCACGACCTACCCTTCACAAAACCAAAATGTCGGAAAACTAATATTTGGTGAAAGAAATTATGATCAGCTACAAAATTTAACTAAACTCAGGGAACATTTCTAAATTACTTCACATGCACAGTAAACTCCAATTGGACAACAAATATTTCACACAAATTGTTATACGAGTTAATGAAATATCCACATTCTGTGCGGTGTAAGTTAGAATAAATGGGGAAGGATGGAACCTTGGCTTATGCTGGATACTATGAGGCATACTACTTTGGGGCAGGTTGGAGTGGAACCAAATTAGAGCAATATATTTAAATTGGGCCACAGGAAAATGAACTGGTTGAACATACCGAAAGAGTGGTCTCAATGCTGTAGAAAAAGTAGAATCTGGATTGCACGAATTTGTAAAGTGACTTACAGAAAAGATAAACATCGATCTTGAGAAGTTAATAAAGGTAAAATATGCAAAGGGAATTAGAGAGAATAGTGGGTAGATTTTTGAAGCATAAGTGAGGTCAATGATTGGGTCTCGCTCGATGTGGACGATTAGTTGTTGCACATTTCAGACCCGTTGGGAGGTAGTGGGGGGATTATGAGGATCTTGGAGGAATTTGGCCGGTTTTTGGGGTATAAATTGAACATGGGGGAGAGTGAGGTCTTTCCGATCCAGGTAAGGGGGCAGGAGAAGTGATTGGGGGAGATGCTGTTCAAGGTACAATTATAGTAAGCACTGAGGCAGGGAGCTGTAGCTGATCAAAAGGAATGGGAAAGGAATGGGGGACAGTTCGTTGGATAATCTTGTTCTTTGAGACAGCGTTCCTTATATGTGTCATTGGATACGAGAATAGAGTAGGAAGTTAACCCATGAAAAGAGGTATCTGAGAAAGATCGTACCCAGAAGAAATATCTTAGAGTAAGAAGGGGAGAGAGTGTATTATTTGATATGGTCTACTCTGATCTGACAATAGACACCCACAGCCAGATCACCAGGCTAAATCGCTGGCTTTTAAAGCAGACCAAGCAGGCCAGCAGCACGGTTCGATTCCCATACCAGCCTCCCCAGGCATCGGAATGTGGCGACTAGGGGCTTTTCACAGTAACTTCATTGAAGCCTACTCGTGACAATAAGTCATTTCATTTCATTTCATTTCTTGTGGTCCCTGGCTCTTAGACTGCATTTGCATTGTGGCTGGGACTGGATATTCCAGAAGCCTGGGACCTGTCTGGAGGACAGCTGGTTCCTGGGGCCGGACTGCACTCCGACTGTCCGGCCCCTCGGCTGCTCCTACCTCTACCTGCTGTACCGGGTGTGATGTGTGGTGTGTTGTTCCTCGTGTCTTAATAAAGCTCGTAGTCTCAAATGTGGAGAAGATGCTTTATTGTGAATTTGTTCTCTCTTCAGACCTTAACTAACAGCTACCTCAAATGCTGCCTGCTTGTGTGACTGTGTCCTGCTACGAGTTCTGCCTTCCGTGAAGTGTGTCCTCACTTCCTGTCCCGGTGTATATATAGCTCCCCCGTGCTCCCTCTAGTGCTTGCTCAGTTGTATTGCATCTACTCAGATCTACGATCACCACATCCCCCCTTTTTTCTTTACATATTTTCTGTACATCGTTAAAGAAAATTGTACAAAACAGTTACTTATGATATGTGTATCTATACAAGTGATGGTGCTATTGCATATTTTACAAAGCCAATTTATATTTATGAGTCCAATCTTAATAAAAACATTTATGAGTCCAAACATGATGAATTTGTTCAGAGTTTTTTTTCTTTTGTTGTTGACGTGGTGATATTGATATTGCAACTCCGTTGTGAATGTTGTTGGTGTTCCTTGTTATTTTAAGTAACCAATACGTCATCCCATGGTTTTTTTGCAAGGTCGAACCACTGATGTTGGCTGACATGGACTTTTTTCTGTGCTTGTGGTATCGATTTATTATGTCATCTGCCTTGAAAGCTGGCGTGCTTGCTTGTTCTGGAGCAGATGGGAATTTGTGCGATTCGTTGTCATCCCATGGCATGTTTGTCGTTTTGTCATTGTTTTGCAGTGTGCTGTGGCATTGTCCTTCATGTGCAGATTTGTACCATTTTGTACAAGTTGTTGTTTCATTGCTGTTGTTTCTGTCGTTCCTGTCTTTGTTGTTTTCGTTGCCGTTCTTGTTTCTGCTTTTGTTGTTTCTGTCTTTGTTGTTGTCGCTATCTTTGTTATGCTTCTTGTTGGTTCTGTTGTTCTTCTTGTAGTTTTTGTCGTTGTGCTTGTAGTTTTTGTTGGTGCTGTTGTTCTTTTTTCTGCAGTGCTTCTTGCGATTTTTGTTGTTCTTGTCGTGCTTCATGTTGCTTTTGTTCTTGCTGTTGTTGTTCTCGTTTCTGCTGTGCCTCTTGTGGCTTTTGTTTTTCTTGTTATGCTCAATGAGTGTCCCGTGTGGATAATTTGAGTCATTGAACGTTTCGTCTCGAGAATGGTGAGAATGATCTGATGTTGCATTGATGCTGGTGACATCAGTCATTTGTTGTGGATTTGATTCCTCTTCTTTGCTTTCTTGGTGCTCCTCTTCTGGAGTCAAATTCTTCACGATTTCATTTGATGCGGTCTCTCTGGATTCTTGGTGCTCCTCTTCTGGAGTCAAAATCTGCATGATTACAATTGACGTGGTCTCTCTGGACTCTTGCCGCTCCTCTTCTGGAGTCAAAATCTGCATGGTTTCTATTGGCATGGTCTCACTGGACTCTTGGTGCTCCTCCTCTGGAGTCAAAATCTGCCTGGTTTCTATTGGCGTTGTCTCTTGGTGGCCCGACTCTGTGCTTCTGTACAGACAAGCTGAGAACTGTCAGTCTTGCTGTGATCCTGAACGTCGAGTATGATCACCTTGTCACTGTTTTCGCATGCAGTGGGTAGATGTACATTGTCTTCTTCTTGTTCATGTGAGCTTGGTAGACTGTCATAGTCTGCTTGCGGTTGCTCAGATACGGCGGGTTGACCTTCGTGGTCTTGTTCATGCATGGTATTCGCCAGGGAGTGTTTGCTTGCTTCCCTTTTGGAGTCTTTCATCACTCTCACTGTGGAGCCTGTCATCGCTCTCTGTGGAGTCTTTCTGTGCTCTCTGTGTGGCGTCGTCTTCGTCTTGGGTATTGCCATCATCCAATGTATCAACGATCTGCCATGGCACCACGGTGTTGGATTCATCTACCACGAGTAGATTCGTGTTGAGCTTTGCGACCGTGTTGCTGATGCTGTGATCAGCATATCCGAATAACTCAGCCATGTCTGAGTAGTATTCTTCGAAAACCAAATCATCTTGGTTGGATTCATCTACCACAAGTAGATTCGTGTTGAGCTTTGCGACCGTGTCGCTGATGCTGTGATCAGCATATCCGAATAACTCAGCCATGTCTGAGTAGTATTCTTTGAAAAACAAATCATCTTTTGTTGTTTCGGAATTCTTTATGTTCTCTTCACTTTGGGTGGTACAGACTGCTTTTTCCAGGATGTTGAGAGTTATTTTCGATTGCTGGTTTAATTTCAGGCGTTTTTCTGTGTTCCGAGGCAAGAAAATTTGGTTTTACAGCTTTCAGTATTTTGTTTTCAATTTTCGGGCATTTCCCTTTTAAGTAGACGTGGTCCGGATGTTCAGACGTCATGACGCTTGTGACGTCATGCATAGGAGTCAATTGCGCATGCGCAAATCGGCCTTCCTTTACTGTGCGGTTTTGTGTCCACTGCGCATGCGCATAACGATCCGCGACCAAAATGTTTTGAGACTGCGCATGCAAGACTTGCGCATGCACAGAACGCAAAATTGGTGATTGTAACTGCGCATGCGCGGCTTCCGTTTCCTCGCAGTTTGTAGATCTTTGTCTGCCCGAGACTGTAAAATGTGGTCGGACGCCATTTTATCGCGGATTTCAGCGTTCTTTCTTTCTGAAAGTTATAAGTTACCTTTTCCTTTCGATCTGGACTGGATTTCAGCATTGTGGCTGTGTGAAAAATTCAAGTTATTTCTTCTTTTTGATCTGTACTTTTCACTTGCAATTTCTTGTTCTTTTAGTGATTGTTTAAGTTTTGCATCATTCAGTCTCTGTGCAGTTTGGCCTCTGAGCATATCGTGCTGTTCAAATTCCTTACAGTACTCTTCAAATTTGTTTAGTATTGTTTGTAAGCTGTTGCTGTCTTCATCTTTTGAGTATTTAAATCCATTATATACTTTCCTAGCTTCATATCCTGCGATGAGCATTGCAATATTAATTTTGTCTGAGGCTGCTGCTACATCATTAGCTATGATAAATCGAACCATTGTTTAAACATTTTCCAGACATTTCTTACATTGCCAGTCGTGTCCAGCTGAGGTGGGTATCCAAGCCACATCCTCGAATCAGCGATGTCTTCCCAAGTCCAATGTCCAGTAGGAGATTTCCATGCCATTTTGTTCTTTCTGTGTCTGCAGCTGAGTTGTCCTGTAGTAAGCGTCTGAAGCCAAGCCTGGTACCATGTGTTGTTCCTCGTGTCTTAATAAAGCTCGTAGTCTCAAATGTGGAGAAGATGCTTTATTATGAATTTGTTCTCTCTTCAGAGCTTAACTTACGGCTACCTCAAATGCTGCCTGCTTGTGTCTGTGTCCTGCTACGAGTTCTGCCTTCCGTGAAGTGTGTCCTCACTTCCTGTCCCTGTGTATATATAGCTCTCCCGTGCTCCCTCTAGTGCTTGCTCAGTTGTATTGCATCTACTCAGATCTACGATCACCACATGTGGTGCACACCAGATAGTGTCCCAGGAGCCTCTTCACTAATGTGCCCAACCAAGTTTAGAGTCTCTGGGATGGTGAAGGGTGTAGGAGACAGCTGTGATGGAAAGTCAGTATCATCCTCCGACCTGAGCTCCGGGGTCTCCAGAGTCTGGGGGGCCCCAGCTCTGGCACTGGCTGGGGCGGGGGATTCCGGATGATCCGGCACCATCTCCGGCAGGTCCTGTAAGATACAGGACAACATGTATGATTAGACGGCAGCCATCTCGCCGGCTGGGACGGTGTGTGTGGGGGAAAGGACAGAGCACTTCTGGGCCCGATACCTGACATGGAAATAATGCCAGCCTGACACTTTGGCACTACCAGCCTCGCACCCTGGCAGTGCCCCCCAAATGACAGTGCCACCTGGGCACCTGAGAAATGCCAGGATGGCTCCCAGGTGACAATGCCAGGGATCCAGGCTGGCAGTACCAATGTGCCCAGATGGCATCAGCAGTGCGGGGGTACCACGCTGCCAAGTGGGCAACCACCTGGGGGCCTCCCATCCCCTGAGAGACCCTCCCCAAGTGCCATTCTATTTGGTCCCCGTTTGTGAGGACCAGCACTAAATGGCACTCACCCAATTTATTTGAGACAAAGGGGTTAGATTCCAGGGCCTCGGTAGATCCGGTCAGTGCATATTCGAGTAAGACTGGATGTCTCGCATGCAGATTTGCCAGATATTGATCCTGCCCTCAATGGGTGAGATTAAGATCGGGAGATGATATCAGATCTCACATGGCGTGGGTAGCTGCGTAGATGCTGGAAGAGGGATATCCCATCACTTACCGGCCGCACCGCCTTTCAGGCACAATGCGGCTGGTAGATTGCGCCCAGAGCTTACACTCCACTTTTAACAATGAATCCAGTCCAGGATTTCACACCTTGCCTTTCAGATTTCCTTTGCCTTAACAGCTTTTAAACAAACCCTGAAATCCAGTCACCGATTTCCATAGTTATTTCAACTCACGTTCCCTAGGTTGTAGTAAAATCTCATAAACATGAAAATCACTCCAGATATCCTTATGGCCTTTCTTGATCCAATGCCTTTTTGAATCTCTGTGGCTTTTCTGAACCCTTCTCTGTTATAGTACCTTTAACCACAGACTTCTTGGAAACCGCTCTTCATTCCTCTAGTTTCCTTAACTAGCTGTTCTTCTGTTCTCTGCACTTGATTTCTTAACCATTACATGGTATGTTTTTTCTTCTAGCAAAACTGAGAGAGATGTTCCCTTTCTTAAATTCTAAACCAATTGCTTCCAGCAGAGTTGTTAGAGCTGCCTTCTCTATCACTACCTTTCTTCAACTGCAATCTGAAAATTGCAAACTACAAAGCTGAACTAAAACTTAAAACTGTATCTACCTTACAATTGCTAACCAGCACCCACATGATAATGCCTTTTATTTATTCTTCACGCTGTAGCCACACTAAGTACAATAGAATCACAATTGGATTTGAAACCAACTCCCACACAAACACCATTCTCCAGCATGAATCTAACTAGAGCTGTTACCTTTCCAGGCACAGAAGCATTAAATTAAACCCACTTAAAACTATACCTCATTTCTAATGTTTACCAGTAAATAATCCCTTAAAAATACCTTTGTTTTCCTTACAATAGGTACAACACGTTTTATATTAATTATGTAGAGATCTAGATTGTTCAGGGGGTTAACGTCTATTCCCCAGCACAACACTTTGGACTACTGTCTGCAGTATGATTGGTTTTAGGCATTCTTACACCGTTGTTCATTGTGAGGAATTGCTTTTACCCTCATTCTGTACTGATTATAATACTGCATGACTGATGGAACATGAATTAAAGTGGCAAGTGTAACAGATTGTTAATCTTTCAACCGCAACGTGCAAAAATTGACTAGAAACTAAGAGAAAGTACTGGATCCCAATGAGATATAACGCTGTCCAGATTTTGTTGCAGTGTGTTTTTAAATAATGTCCATTGCAGTGCAATAAAGCTGTCTTACCTCAAGCAATACTTTTAGTGCAACTGATGGTCTTATTTAATGTACGGCAATCAATCAAGTAACTTTATGCTATCACATGCGAGCAAAGGTTTTGGAACATGTTATGAATATTTATTGAATAAAACACATAACAGACACTATCATTTTTTGAAAATGGAAAGAATGACTAAGACTTGTGATTTCACAAGTAAATCTAATTTACTGACAGATATAAAGTATGACTAATAAAAGTGGAATCTCTGCAGAATAATGTTTGTAAATTAGTAAATTATTTTCCTATTCCCAAGTGTGGAAATAAACATTATTAATGTTTTCCTATTTATCTCAGTTCTGTTCTTTTATTCCTAAGTATGAAAGTTGGTGATGCACCACCTCAATTTGTCAGCTTCGATGTACAGGACATAGGTAATAACACCTCCTCCTCAATAGTCCTCAACACCGGGGCCCCGCAAGGTTGTGTGCTCAGTCCTCTACTGTACTCCCTGTACCCACACGACCATGTGGCGAGATTCAACTCCAATTCAATCTATAAGTTTTCAGATACGACTGTGGTGGGCCGTACCTCAAACAACAATGAATCAGACTACAGAGGGAAGATAGATAACTTGGTTGCATTATGTACCGAAAACAACATCTGTCTAAATGTCGGAAATACCAAGGAACTAATCATCGACTTCAGGAAGCGTGGCACAACACCATGCACCCCCCCCCCCCCCCCCCCCCCCCCCTCCCACCACCACCACCACCACCCCCATCTACATCAGTGGCTCCGAAGTGAAGATGGTCGATAGCTTTCAGTTCCTCGGTGTCACCATCACCAACAGCCTGTCCTGGTCCACTCACGTTGATGCAACAGTCAAGAAAGCCCAACAACGGCTTCACTTCCTACGGAAGGTAAAGAAATTCGGCATGTCTGCATCGACTCTCACAAACATCTACAGATGCACCATAGAGAGCGTCCTATCCGGCTGCATTACAGCCTGGTATGGCAACTGCTCGGCACAAGATCGCAAGAAACTGCGGAGTGTGGTGAACTCAGCTCACCGCATCACATAAGCTTGCCATCCTCCCATTGATTCTGTAGCCACCTCCTGCTGCCTCAGAAAGGCAGACAGCATTGTCAGAGATCCCTCACACCAGACTTTGCCCTCTTCCAGACCCTTCCATCATGCAGAAGGTACAGAAGTCTGAAGACCTGTACATCCAAACATAGGAACAGCTACTTCCCCACAGACTGCTCAATGACTCTCCCTTGCACTGATCTGCTCCCTGTAAGAACACTACTCACGATGCCTTATGCTGCTCTTGTTTGGCCTTGTTCTGCACTGTAACAAAACACTATTTGTTGATGCACCACTGTCAATGTACTCTGTTGATTATTCTTTTGTCTACTATGTATGTACTGTGTACGTTACCTTGGCCACAGAAAAATACTTTTCACTGTACTTTGGTACATGTGACAACAAATATCAATCAATCAATATTGGTTGTATTACTGGTTTGATGCTATGGAGACATGAGTTTAAATACCACCAGATGGGGAATTTAAAATCAGTAAATTAAATCCGGAATAAAAATCCAATATCAGACCATGCAACTATCAGTTTTATTGTAAACAAAAATCCAAATTGTTCACTAATATCCTTCAGAGCAGGAAATCCTGGTCTAGTCCATATGTAATTCAAAATAGTTGATAATTAGTGTTCCATGGCATAGCAAGCCAATCAGTTGCATAAATAAGAACATAAGAACTAGTAGCAGGGGTAGGCCATCTGGCCCCTCGAGCCTGGTCCGCCATTCAATAAGATCATTACAGATCTTTTTGTGGATTCAGCTCCACTTAGCCATCTGCTCACCATAACATATTATTTCTTTACTGTTCAAAAATCTATCTACTTTTGCCTGAAAACATTAAATGAGGTGGCCTCAACTGCTTCACTGGTCAGGGAATTCCACAGATTCACAACACTTTGGGTGAAGAAGTTCCTCTTCAATTCAGTCCTAACTCTGCTCCCCCTTATTTTGAGGCTATGCCCCCTAGTTCTAGTTTCACCGCCAGTGGAAACGATCCCCTTGCTTCTATCCTATCTATTTTCTTCATAATTTTATATGTTTCTATAAGCTCTCCCCTCATTCTTCTAAATTCCAATGTGTATAGTCCCAGTCTACTTAGTCTCTCCTCATGAGCTAATCCTCTCAACTCCAGAATCTCCTATTCACACCTTCCAGTGCCAGTACATCCTTTCTCAAGTAGGGAGACCAAAACTGTACACAGTACTCCAGGTGTGGCCTCACCAGAACCCTATACAGCTGCAACATAACCGCTCTGTTTTTTTAAATCCACCCCTCTAGCAATGAAGGACACAATTCTATTTGCCTCTGAATTACTTGCTGCACCTACAAACCAATTTTTTGCGATTCGTGCACAAGGAAATCCAGGTCCCTCTGCACAGCAGCATGCAGTAATTTGTTACTATTTAAATAATAGCCCATTTTGCTGTAATTCCTACCAAAATGGATGACCTCACATTTATCAACATTGAACTCCATTTGCTAGACCCTTGCCCACTCACTTAAACTATCTATATCTCTCTGCAGACTTTCAGTGTCCTCTGCACACTTGGCTGTACCACTCATCTTAGTGTCATCTGCAAACGTTGACACATTACATTTGGTCCTCAACTCCAAATCACCTTTGTAAATAGTGAACAATTGCGGACCCATCACTGATCCCTGAGGCACACCACTAGCCACTGATCGCTGACTAGAAAAACCCCATTTATTCTGTCTTTGCTTCCTGTCAGTTAACCAATCCTCTATCCATGCTAATACATAACCCATAATACCATGCGCCTTTATCTTATGCAGCAGCCTTTTGTGCGGCACCTTGTCGAATGCCTTCTGGAAATCCAGATACACCACATCCCCATTGTCCACTGCACTCGTAATGTTCTCAAAGGATTCCACTAAATTAGTCAAACCTGACCTGCCTTTCATGAATCCATGCTGCGCCTGCCCAATGGGACAATTTCTATCCAGATGTCTCCTATTTCTTCCTTAATGATAGATTCAAGCATTTTTCCCACTAAAGAAGTTAAGTTAACCAGCCTATAGTTACCCGCCTTTTGTCTACCTCCTTTTTTAAACAGTGGCATTACATTTTCTGTTTTCCAATCTGCCGGAACCACCCCAGAGTCCAGCGAATTTTGGTAAATTACCATGAGCGCATTTGCTGTTTCCCCCGCCACCTCTTTTAGTACCCTAGGACGCACTCCACCAGGGCCAGGAGACTTGTCTACCTAATCCCCATTAACTTTCCCTTAGTGATAATGATTATTTATAGGTTCTGTAGCCACCTGGGGTGACCACTGCCCAAACACAAAATGGAAGATTGCAAGGAATGCAGGGAAAATGGGCATGTTGTAAAAAGCAAGCAGCTTGCAGAGCGCTTGTATATTTGGACTGCTGCAGAAACCAGTTTTGGCTGTTGCAGAAACCAGACAGCACTATGAAAAGAAACAGTTAGCATATTAATGAGGCGATACCGGGTGATCCCCAGGCACAAAAGAAACAAGTTAACACTAATCGATACATACAATGGAAGGCCAGACTTTTTGGCGCCAAAGAAGCCCAAAACAATAAGTCCCAAGAACCGCCCCAGTGATCAAGATACTGCCCCGTTATTGGCGAATTCAAATCAATCGATTGGGAAGAGACCCAATCGATTGCGAGAGTATAGAGGGTCCGCCCAGGTGGGCGCAAGACCCTGAGAGGCCCCAGCTCTCTCTCTCTGCCAGCCTCTCCTTGACCAGCCAGCCCTCCCAGCAGAACACCTTTGCAGCAGAAGAACCTTGAGGAGGAGAGGTCTGGACAGAAGCCGCCAGCAAGTAAGTCACAACGCACGCTACAAGATAGACACTCCTGACCCCCTGTAGTCCATAACTACTGGAAGCCTGCGGACCCAGGACAAGCTAGAGGCCGTTGTTCGCTGATCCGGCAGTCCCCTTATCCAGATAAGTATTTGGCGTATTAGCGGTAGGATTAGCCTAGTCTTATAGTTTTATATGCATGATTAGTAGATTACTGTAATATAATAAACGTGTCTTGTTTGAACTTACTAATTGGTGTATGGTTTTATTGTGTTGAACTTGACCTTGAAATTTGTGGCGGTATCTTAACGATACCTGGCGACTCCAAAGCTAAGTAACGAAACAGAGCCAAATTGAGTGTTAAGCACACTCACTCAGAACAAGCAACATTTAGTGGCGACATCCGTCGGGACTCGATTAGAAGTGGCCCCCCACTCCGAGAGAATCCAGAAATTTGAATCTGAAATCCAATTGGGAAAAGGAAAAACCACAAGTGTTCAAGTAGTTCAAATCAATACTCCTAATTCGGAAGTGTGTTTTTGCATGCGTAACTAACGGGTAAGGTAAAGCCGAGAGATTTTTGTCGCGACAAACTGTCGGGAGTTTTATAATTCGGAACATAGCGAAAGCCCGTACCCGTATTTTATAAGCATTGCCTTATTATCCCTCATTCCAAATTTAAGAGAGCATAGCAGAAAAAGAAATGGCCATGCAGGCAATGGAACGCCTCATGAACCCAGAGCACTTCGTGGTCGCAGCGCCCAACAGCAGCAGAGTAGGTCAGTGTCCCGTGTGGGAGCTGGAACTCAGGAAGTACCTCAAAGGGAAAGGATGGCCCCTTTGGAGTGAGTTTTGAGTGAATGAGGAGATAGGTCCCGGGAGTATAGGACATACTTGGCGGGAGAACCTATCTGGAATTCACAAGAAGAATTTAGGTAAAGCACGTAAGCCGATGGCAATTGTGTCCTGCTTGGCACAATTGCAAGGCACAGAGGAGGTCGTCAGGACGCTCTGAGCAGAGTTAGAGGAGAAGAACAGAATGAGCAAAGTGGATGTCAGGGACATCGAAAAGGAGAATATAGGATTGAGACAACAACTGGCAGATAAGGATAGAGAGGTGGATGATGCCAAGAGGGCACATCAGTCTTGTCTCGCCCATCTGAGCAGCTCTCAAGTTCAGTATGAAAAAGCCTATCAAGATGTGCAGTGTGCAATCTTGGTAAGAGAAGAGTCAAAAAGGCAGGTAGAGACACTGAATAAGCAGTGTAGCTACCTAAAGGCAGCTTTAAGGGCACTCCATGCTGCCACCACTGAGCAAAGGCAAAGCACCGTAGACCACGCTAAATGAAGGAAGCAGATTGCGGAGCTGCAATCTCTGCTTTCTGTGCAGAATGGCTTCCAAGAGACATTTGGGACACAGTTAGAAGACGGAAATGCCCCAGATTGGCAGGAATTAAGTGAAACAGCGCAGCGATATGTTCAGGGAACATGTGCGCTAGCAGCGCAGCAGAAAAGGAAAGCGCCCCAACCACCTACAGATCAGATAGCACCCGCACCAATGAACCCAGTCACCAGCCAAAGAAAAGCAACCGCAGGAGGCGCACCCGAGATCACGTACACCACCCCCTTAACCGTAACACAACTAAGGGACGCATGTGAGAAAATCACCCTGTTCCTCCCCATTGCAGACCCCCACCAATTCTTCGCACGAGTGAAACAACAGACGACCATGTACGGCCTGGATGAGCGAAAGCAGGTTAAGCTCACAGTTTTGAGTTTAGACTCATCAGTTGTAGCAGCCCTCCCCGACCCACAGAACGTTGGAGGAGGCACCCTCGAAGAGATGCATACAGCTATTTTAGACGCGATAGGGTACAACAGAGGAGACCCAGTCAAAGACCTAAATAAGTGTAGGCAGAAAAGGACCGAGCACCCCACAGCATTCGCAGGAAGGCTGTGGATTCATTTCACTGCCGTTTTTGGAGATTTAGACCGAGCACATTTAACCCAAGATAATATGGTTAAATGGACCCGCACAATCATCTCCCATGCCACAGATGCAAGACAGAATGTCTGCAGCAATTATGACCCCTCAGAAGAGGTCCATTAGGAAAAATGGGTATTGAAAAATGACAGATTGGGAGCAATCTGTCCACGGCAAGGTAACAGTAAAGAACCCCGAAGAAGCTCAGGCTGCAGCAGATATCCAAGCAGTGAGAGCACACCAAAACCCCGCATGGGTAAATGAGGGAAAGAACAGCCCCCCCCCCCCCCCCCCCCCAGAAGTCACAAGAATGTTACAACTGCGGGCAGTTACAACATTTTGCTAGGCAATGCAACGGCCCGCAGAAATTTCAGAGAGGCCAGCAGACAGGTACTCTAAACAGGAACAAAGCTAAGCCTATCCACAGTATAGGGACACAGTCAGGACAGACCAATGTGGACGGAACGGACTGACGGTGTTCGGACTCCCCCATTTGGGTCTGTGACACCCTCTGGGACACATCCAGAAGACCGGTGGTCGCAGCGAAAATTCGGGGAAAGCCCATAGAATTACTCTGGGACACAGGAGGGTCCCGCACGACCATTAATTTCTCCAGTACACCACAGGCAGACACGTAGCCCACTACAGCCACAATTACACTCAGCGGATATACAGGTCACACACAGCAGGGACACATTACAGCCCCTGTACCCATCCAACTAGGGAATATCTCCACCAGACACCCCGTTGTTTTAGTTAATCTGCCCCGCACAGCAGAACACATACTGGGCATTGACTTCATGAATGCCCACAGCCTGTCGTTCGACCCAGTCAATCAGTGTGTCTGGCGAATGGCGAAATCAGACAGAGCACCCGCAACGCTCACAGTAGGAGAGTATGCAAACAGGATTAGCGCAGTAGGCGACTATTGTTTTGACCCGACCACACTTAGCACGGCCAAACAGGTTAGGGCAGTTTTGAACAAACACAGGACAGCATTTGCCAGTCACCGGCACGACTGCGGCAGAATGACGGGGCAAGTTCAAATTACTGGACCTGACCCGGGACCACAGAGACAGTACAGATTTCCCCTAGAAGCGGAGGGAGAAATTGGAAAGGTTATAGAGAGTTATTAGAGCAGGGTGTACTTAGGACAGTAGCCTCAACTAATAATGCCCCTATTTGGCCAGTGAGGAAGCCCGACGGATCATGGCGTCTAACCATTGATTATCGGGAACTCAACAAAGTTACCCCAGCAGTTGCCCCCACGGTAGCAATAAGTCCCGAGACCATGCTCAAACAGGGACTCCGCTCCAAATGTCTATTGGACATTAGCAACGGCATTTGGTCAATCCCATTGGCAAAGGCGTGCCAGTACAAATTTGCCTTCACATTCAAAGGACAGCAGTACACGTGGACATGCCTCCCATAAAGATTCCACAATTCCCCCTCCATTTTCCACCGACAGCTGGCAAATGGACTAGCAAAGTTTTCCCGACCCGAATGTCTGGACCAGTATGTGGACGACCTATTACTACAGACAGACACCAAGGCAGAGCACATCACGCTTCTGTCTGAACTCCTGGAACTTCTGAACTCAATCGGATGTAAGGTTAACCCCATAAAGGTCCAAATATTGGAGAATCAAGTGATGTATTTGGGTACAGTCATCACACACGGCAAATGCGAGATCGAGTTCAAAAGAATTGACTCGATCGTCAAATTGCCCCTTCCCCAAAATGTTTCAGCCCTCCGGTCATTTTTAGGACTGGTTGGGTATTGTCGGAACCATATCGATGGTTTTGCGACCAAGGCAGCCCCACTATCAGACCTCCTTAAGAAAGGAGCCCCTTGGGAATGGCTTCTGCAGCATACAGAGGCTGTGGAAGATTTAAAGAAAGCCCTTAGCGCAGCATCCGCGCTACAAGTTCCAAACCCGCTCTCCCCCTATGCAAGTGAGGTGGCTAGCACAGATCTGACCCTCTCGGCCGTGCTCCTGCAGGAACGGCACGAGCAGCTACGACCAGTGGCTTATGCCTCACGACTGTTAGACCCCGTGGAGCAAGGATTTTCAGCCTGCGAAAGGCACCTGCTCGCAGTATTCTGGGCAGTACAATACTTTTCTTACATTACCAGACTCAACCTCATCACCATTTTGACCGAACACACTCACACACAGTTACTTTTAGACGGACGACTGAAGGACGGTTTAGTGAGCCTGATAAGAGCAGCTAGATGGACACTTCTGTTACAGGGACGGGACATAACAGTTAAACGGACCAAGACACACACATTTTTAGCAGACAACCTACAATACCCAGGACAACCCCATGAATACGAAATAGTATCCCCTCTACACAACAGCGGACCCTTCATTGCTAAAACGCCCTCCAGGAAGAAAGGGAATTCAAGCCAGAGCCCCCAGCACACAGACATGTGTGCCCCCTTGAAAATCTATGTGGACGGCTCATCCACAGTTTTAGATGGCGAACACATTACAGGATGCGGTATTTATGTAGAAGATTCGCAGGGACGTGCACTAGAGGAGATATCATTAAAGTTACCCGGTCACTTAGGCGCGCAGGCAGCAGAGCTCACGGCCATAGCATACATAGTGGACCACCCAGATTTGTTCCCCAGCCCAGCAGACATATATTCGGACAGTTTATATGTCTGTAACAGTTTAACAGATTTTCTACCCCTGTGGAGGACAAGAGGCTTTGTCTCCGCAGACGGGAAGCCCCTTCCATCAGCCCCATTACTCCACCATATCCTAGAGAAGGCAAAGGATAGGACGTATGGCATTTTTAAAGTTAGAAGCCACCATCGATCATCCCCCCCTAGAAATGTAAAAGCCGACGCACTGGCTAAAGCAGGTTCCAGGCGAGGTCATTTTTGGACACCCCCAGCTAGCGCACCAGCTAGCGCCCCTGTGAGTTCAGTTCAGGTCTCACAGACAGACATAGAAGATTTAGTACAGATACAGAAGCAGGATGCAAATCTCCGGGAGATTTTAAAAGGAAACTTTGTGGCCCAGTACGACAAATTCAAACACGCTTTGACCACGCATGAGGGTGTGATTATCAAAGACAAATTGTATGTGGTTCCTGAGAAAGACAGGAATCAAATGATTGCCTTATTCCATGATGGTCATGGACACCAAGGGATCGACCCTACCACAGCCCACCTTAGCAACTCTGTTGGTGGCCCAATTTAAGAGACGATGTAACGCACTACATCGAGAACTGTTTAATTTGTGCACAGAATAACCCAAAGAGGTATTCAAGGAAGGCACAACTCAGCCACACTCGCCCCGTTAATGGCCCTGGACTAACCTCCAGATTGATTTTATAGGTCCATTGCCCCCTTGCAGGAATGGCTATAAATATGTTCTGGTGGTCATAGACACGTTTACGAAATGGGTAGAGACATTCCCATCACGTACAAACACTGCAAAGACAGCCGCAAAGATCCTGACCGACCACATTTTACTAGATGGGGACTCCCCAGAAGTATTGAATCAGATCAGGGATCTCATTTTACAGGACGGATCATGAAGAACGTCCTGACCATATTCGGCATCAAACAAAATTTCCACATTGCGTATCACCCCCAGTCAAGCGGGATAGTGGAACATATGAATCGGACTCTAAAATCGACCCTTAGAAAGATGGTACAGGAGAACAATTCAACTTGGGATTCAGTGCTCCCATTCGCACTAATGTTTATAAGAAATACTGTTTCATCATCAACAGGTTTCACCCCACACACACTCATGACCAGAAGCCCTATGAAAGGATCTGAATTCCTTTTAGGACTCGACATGACCAGCCCAGAAGTGACGGCCCTCACACACGAGACAGCAGTAAAACAATTAGTTGAGACTGTAAAGCTCAGCTAGCAGCCGCAGTAAAATTGGGTGAAAGGCGGAAACAGAGCAAGGCCTGTTTCAACAAAAATGTCCATACCACAGAATTTCAGGTTGGGCAACAGGTGATGTTATCTGTGTATAACCCCAGCACGTTTTTAGCCCCAAAGTTTTCCGGCCCATACTTAATTTTAGACAAAATCAGCCTGTCAGTATATAGGATCAAGTACCCAAACGAGAGGACTGCGTGGTTCCATATTAACCAGTTAAAGGCTTATGGAACACTGTCAAACCACTCACACCATGTCCTGCTAGACGCAGCAGAACACCTCGCCCCGCCCACTAGAGACACATTTCCACCATCCCCCTCACAGACCAGTTCCTCATCAGACTCGCCCTCGACTCCGCCCATTGACATCAGACCACGCCCCAAAATGCCCACAAGCTGCCACAGCAGAGACAGCGACTGTGACTTGGACGACAGCCACAGCACGCCTCTCTACTGCCCTGATTCCACAGACACCACACACATCAACTACGACACCGACTACAGTGATTTAGAGATCACTTATATTAAAACTCCAGACCCACACCCAAACCCACTGCCCAACTATGACGATCCCGAAAACGTTCATTAAAATTTAGACCCCACGATTTGGCACAGGGACAATTCATGGAGACTTGTCCGCAATGACGAGAGTGACCCCCGGTCACACAATGCTAAAATTGCTTGCCTGATCCATACAAGGGTATGAGATCCGGGAGAAGAGGATGACTCTGAGTCTGACTCCCGACACGGCAACCCCTTTGCGACCTTGTTCGCAGAGAATGAAGATTATTGAGGTGTCCAGATGATGTAAAAAGAGGAACCGCTTGAGAGATAAACGGTGTCCTTTCTGATGGAACCTGCACGCATGTTTGGACATTTGTTTGTATGTTAAGTGTTTGATTTGAAGATTGGCCACTCGCTTTTCAGCCAAAAAACCTGTGACTACCTCACATGCATGTTAAGTTTGTCCGCAGATAACTCTGAGAACTCGACTCAGCTGCAATGTCTGGAGCCCAATTTAAGGCTTCACCCTTCTTCCCACTAGGAGCATCTTGGCTCCCCCTTTTTTTAGGTGCCCCTCTATTCTGGGAATAGAGGCTGCAAATTCACGATAAACACATTCATGCCCGTTCGTTCCAGGTCGCCCAGGCAGTGGAGAAACAGCATTAAGGACCCGCCCTGTCTGAGGACCCCCCTCTGGTCAGCTAAGCACGGGTACACCACAGCACGCCCTACCCGGGGATTCCACCCAAATCTTACCCGTCGCGGCCCATACGCAACTCATTCGGATCTCTCATTTCTAAAGCTTGGTTTCATTTTTTGTTTCAGGTAGCCCTTCGGTTACCATTCCTTATGCTATTTTCATCCAGGAACATTTGGATGGTAAATCACAAAACCTGCGAGACGGCTCGGAGTGGCAAAGGTGTTAGGTGTATGACTGGTTCTAAATTCGCTTTTGAAAAAAAAAAATGAGGGGAGTCACAGGGTGTGACTTAGCCATTCATTTAAGGGACAATTGGAATGAGAGGACAGATACACTAACATTACAGGTATTAAACGAATTATTGACACATACTATGCTTGATCCCATAGCTTTTGAACGTTCGAAGGAAGGATCAGAGCAAGATCAGCAATACAGAAGGCCTGAAGGAAGAAAAGAAAGAAAACCGAGATGATGAACTACATGTTCTTAGTTATTGTTTGTGTATTTTTGCGCGCGAACGCAAACCCTTTTTCCCCTATGACCCCCACCGTTAATGTTTCCCAGACACCGACTTCTCAAAGCCCAGTACTGAACAGCAACGACCAGACCTGGTGCACAAAATTCATGAACTGGTACTCACTTTCATACATTATTAAATCGCTTTTGGTGATAGCAGTTCTCTGCATCGTAGTGCAGACACTCAGGTTAAGAAAATGGAGAAGGAGAGCCTCCCGCTCTTGCACCTCGACCATATACAGAGTACAATCCCCTATTTTCGGCTTCCACCAATCCCCCCCAACCCCTTGATGTGTAATAAAGGATTTAATTTGATTTGATGTTGTAAGTAAAGACCTTTGCGGATGTATTGTAATGATCTGAGCTCGACTGCCAAGCCAGAAATGGAGTGTAATGATAATGTTTTAACGATAGGAAGTTAGAATGTTTAAATGTGTAAGGGAATGTAGTTTACAAAGGATAGTTAGAGGTTCCCTAGTAATGCATGTCCCCTTTGACATAGCGCCAACAAGAGACTGTTAGATAAACATTTTGTGCCATAATTGACGAAAGTATAGAGGCCATGGGACTCGCTGAGATCAGGGAACCCAAAGACACCGAACTTGGGTGATCCTTCATGATTTCTCACGAGGACCACGAGGAGGGAGTGTAGCCACCTGGGGTGACCACTGCCCAAACACAAAATGGAAGATTGCAAGGAATGCAGGGAAAATGGACATGTTGTAAAAAGCAAGCAGCTTGCAAAGCGCTTGTATATTTAGACTGCTGCAGAAACCAGTTTTGGCTGTTGCAGAAACCAGACAGCACTATGAAAAGAAAACAGTTAACATATTAATGAGGTGATACCGGGCGATCCCCAGGCACAAAAGAAACAAGTTAACACTAATCGATACATTCAATGGAAGGCCAGACTTTTTGGCGCCAAAGAAGCCCAAAACAATAAGTCCCAAGAACCGCCCCAGTGATCGAGATACTGCCCCGTTATTGGGGAATTCAAATCAATCGATTGGGAAGAGACCCAATCGATTGCGAGAGTATAGAGGGTCCGCCCAGGAGGGCGCAAGACCCTGAGAGGAGTATAAGACAGAGACTGCGACCCTAGCTCTCTCTCTCTGCCAGCCTCTCCTTGACCAGCCAGCCCTCCTGGCAGAACACCGTTGCAGCAGAAGAACCTTGAGGAGGAGAGGTCTGGACAGAAGCCGCCAGCAAGTAAGTCACAACGCACGTTACAAGATAGACACTCCTGACACCCTGTAGTCCATAACTACTGGAAGCCTGCGGACCCAGGACAAGCTAGAGGCCGTTGTTCCCAGATCCTGTAGTCCCCTTATCAAGATAAGTATTTGGCCTATTAGCGGTAGGATTAGCCTAGTCTTATAGTTTTATATGCATGATTAGTAGATTACTGTAATATAATAAACGTGTCTTGTTTGAACTTACTAATTGGTGTATGGTTTTATTGCTTTGAACTTGACCTTGAAACTTGTGGCGGTATCTTAACGATACCTGGCGACTCCAAAGCTAAGTAACGAAACAGAACCAAATTGAGTGTTAAGCACACTCACCCAGAACGAGCAACAGTTCTCACCTCCTTGCCAACATTGATTGGCATGTTATTTGTGTCTTCCACTGTGAAGACCGACACAAAATACCTGTTCAATGCCTCAGCCATTTCCTCATTTCCCATTATTAAAACCCTGTTCTCATACTCTAAAGGACCAATGGGCGGGATTCTCTCAGCCCGGGGTCGGGCCAGAGAATCGCCGCAACTGGCGCGAATCGCGCCACGCCGGGAAGCGATTCTACATAGAGCGGAGAATCGTCGCCATTGGCCCCGGTGCGATCGGCGCGGCGCCGGTCGGGGGCCGTTCTAAGCGCCCCCCTTGCTGATTCTCGGCCCGGGATGTGGTGTATCTGGATTTCCAGAAGGCATTCGACAGGGAGCCGCACAAAAGGCTGCTGCATAAGATAAAGGTGCATGGTATTATGGGTAATGTATTAGCATGGATAGTGGATTGGTTAACTAACAGGAATCTGCTCTTAGCCGGCGGGACCTCGGTGTGGAAGGGTCCGGGGGCGGCCTGTGGGGGGGGGGGGTGTAGTAGGGGGATCAACCCGGGGGGGGGGGGTGGGCCTCCGTTGTGGCCCGATAGGCAAGCCGACCTCTCGGGCTGGGGGCCTCCTTTCCTCCGTGCCGGCCCCTTTAGCCGTACGCCATGGTGCGTCGGGGCCGGCGCGGAGAAGGGAGCCACTGCGCATGTGTGCATTGGTGCCGGTGCCACTGTGCATGCGTACATTGGCGCCGGTGCCACTCGTATGTGCGGACCCCGTGGCACTAAGTTGACGCCAGGATCAGCGGCCTGGGCCACTCCAGTGCCGTGCTGGCCCCCTGTAGGGGTCAGAATTGCTGATCCTGAGGCCATGTTGACGCCATCGAGAAACATGACTGCGTTTCCGGCGGCGTCAACACTTAGCCTCAGGATCAGAGAATCCCGCCCCATGTTTAACCTTAGCTACTCTTTTTCATTTTATATATTGGTAAAAACTTTTCCTATCTATTTTTATAAGCTGAGCTAGTTTACTCTCATAATCTATCTTACCTTTTTTTATAGCTTTTTCATTGGCTTGCTGATGACATTTAAAGATTTTCCAATCCTCCAGTTTCCCACTAATCTTTACCACTTTGAATGCATTTTCTTTCAATTTGATGGCCTCCTTTAGTCCCATAGATATCCAAGGCTGATTATCCTTTTTCCGACAGTCTTTCCTTTTCACTGCTATATACTTTTTATGAGCACTGTGAAAAATTGCTTTGAAAGTCCTCCGCAGTTGCTCAATGGTCCCACCACAAAGTCAGAGCTATACCACCTTCCTTACCTTCCTGCCTGCCCTTCTGAATAGTCTGACACCCCTGGATATTTAACTCCCAGTCGTGTTCATCCTGCAACCATGTCTCTGCAATGGCCACTAAATCATACTCATTAGCGATGATTTATGCCGTCAACTAACTTATCTTGTTTCGAATGCCACGAGCATTCAGGTAAAGCGCCTTTATGCTAGTTTTATTACCTTCTTTTTGAATCCTAACACCTCCATTAATAACATCGCAGGAATTCTTTTTCTCTTTATCGTTTTTCATAACTTTTGATGTACTTGAACCCACCTCCCCATGTGTTAACCTGCTGTTTTGCTTCCCATTAATTATTTTATTTCATGCAGTGTGACCCTTCTCTTCCTCCCTTTTGCTAGTTTAAAGTTCTGAAGACCACCCTATTTATCCTTTTCTCGGACACTGGTTCTAGATCGGTTCAGATGGAGACCATCCCAACAGTTCAGATCCCTCCTGTTCCAATACTGATGCCAATACCCATGAAGAGAAACCGCTCCTTCCCACACCACCTTTAGCCACGTGTTTACTTCCCTAATTTCCCATCCCTATGCCAATTCGCACGTGGCTCCAGGGATGATGACCCTTGAGGACCTGTTTTAATTAAGTTCCAAATGAGTAATAATCCCCCAACAGGTGCTCTTTCCTAGTCTTGCCTATGGTGTTTGTCCCAACATAGACTACGACAACTGGACCCTCCCCCTCCCACTCTAATATCCTTTCAAGCCAGTCAGAGATGTCACTCACCCTGGCACCGGGCAGGCAACATACCATGCGGGACCCTCTATCCTACTTAAAAATGATGCTATCTATCCCCCTAATTATAGTATCCCCTCCAACTACCACTTGTCTTTTTGCTCCCCCCATTTGAATGGCCTCTTTTACCAGGGTGCAGTTGTTGGCTGGCTCAGCCTCCCTACAACTCTTTTCCTCATCCACACATGGAGAAAATACCTCATACCTGTTGGACAAGGTAAAGAGCTGAGGCTCCTCCGTTTCTGAATTCAGGATCCCTCTACCTGCCTCACTTGCAGTCACACCCTGCTGCCCCTGACCACTGATCGAATTTGTGGTACTTAACCTACGGGGTGTTACCGCCTCCTGAAGCAAAGCATCCAGGTAACTCTCCTCTTTCTTGATGTGCCGCGGTGTTTGTAGCCCCGACTCCAGCTCATCAACTCTGAGCCGAAGTTTCTCGAGCAACCAACACTTGCTGCAGATGTGGTTACTGCAGCTTGCAATGGGATCTGCCAGTTGCCACATCAAACAGCTACTGCACATCACCTGCCCAGCCATCACTACCTAGTTAATTAATTAATTAATTAGTTTGTAGTGTTCTATTTTAAATTTAGCAGTTTCTTACAGCAAATCAGGTCACAGCTTTCCTATGACGATACCTTTTCAGTTTTTTTCAGCTCGGATGAATCCCTGAGTTGCCTGGAAACAAGGCCGCAAATCCCCGAGGTAAGTTTATATACTCACCGCTCCGATGCTGAGCCCTCCGAGACTACGCCCTGGATAGAAGGCCGGGAATCCCCGTAGTAAGTTTGTATACTCACCGCTCTGATGCTCCGCCCTCCGAGACTGCTCCCTAGAAAACGCAAATGGAAAATGATACTTTGAATAAAAATTGATGGATAGATAATATGGTATGGACTTAGGCACTGTCACAGTCACCAAGCCACCCCATAGAGACTGGCCTGTCTCACTCAAATAGTCTGCTGAAACTCAGTCAAGGGTAACACGTGAACCATGCAAGTGAAGTATCAAAGGGGTACATGTTCTTTTGTAGCCTGTACCACAACAAGGAGGATTCACCTTCATGCATGGAAAGGAGAAAATTGGTGAGGAGGGGAAAAAAAATGAAAGCAATCTATCTTCTCACACTCAATGCAACTATGTACTGTTCAATCAATAAAAGCGCAGAGTTTTACCATTTAGCAGCAGAGTAATATCTGGATCAAGCTGCAAATATCCGTGGAAAGGAGTCTGAACAGCCAGTTATTGGCTGAATGACTGAGAAATTTCAAAACACCTCAACTATCCCTATACTTTTATTGTTCGTGCAAACCACGTAAGAGAGAGATCTTAGTGCATATTACAGGACAACACAGATTCTATGTCCTTTTTCAAATGCCTGCCAGCCAGGGGTCATGCACACTGTGAAATGAACATTTCTCAATTACATTACTGAATTGCATCTCCTTCCTACATACTAAATAACACACACAGACATTGGTGTTCGTAGCAAACATCCAAATGAGAACTTTGAAGATGGAAGTGGAGAAGGATACCAGGTGAACAGTAGTCAGTCTTTACTGCATGCTGCATTTCCTAAGCTCATCAAGTTTGTTGTTGTGCTCTCGAGCAACTGCTACAAAGAACAGTACAGCAACGGGCAGGTCATTCGGCCCTCCAAGTCTGCGTCAATCATAATGCCTATCTAATATAAAACCTTCTGCACTTCCAGAGTCTGTATCCCTCTATTCCTATTCCATTAATGTATTCATCAAGATGCCTCTTCAATGCAACTATTGTATCTGCTTTCACCATCTCCCCCAGCAGCATGTTTCAGTCACCCACCACCATCTGTGTACAAAATGTGCCTTGCACATCTCCTATTAACTTTCCCCCTTGCACCTTAAACCTATGTCCCCCTAGCAACTGACCTTTCCAGCCTGGAAAAAAGTGTCTGACTATCCACGCTGTTCATCCCATCAGGCTCATCAACAGCATTCATGTTATTTGCTGGAACTCTACCGGTGTTCAATAAACTCAATGGCATTCTCTGTTAGAACTTACATTCTTTTTTTAAAATATTTTTATTCAAACAAAATGTTCATTATAACAAACACAAGAATAATACCCCAATCCCAACCCCATAATTTTCCCAAAGTGAGCACACCCAGCCCCCCCAATCCCCTTGCCACCCCCCATAAAAAAACTTAACCAAACTAAAACGATAACCCCCTCCAACAGCTAACGGTAACCAGTTCCCTGAAAAAGGAGATGAAAGGGTGCCACCTCGAACCCTCCCACCGGCCCCCTCATGGTATACCTGATCTTCTCCAGGTGCAAACGTTTCATCAGGTCCCCAACCAAGCCGAGGCCTTGAGGAGAGAAGGTTCATAAGCAAGCCCAGAATAGAGGAGCCCAACACATTGGTGCAAAAATCAAGACTACAGCATTTGCACCCATCTTCAGAATCCAGTCATCTGCCAATTTTATTCATTCTGCAGGATAGCTAGAAATGGATGTTCACAGAGCATACAGATAAAGGCCATGGTCCTGACAACATCCTGGCTGTAGTACTGAGAACGTGCATTCCATAATTAGCTGTGCACTTGGTCAAAATATTCCACTACAACCGCAACATTTGCACCTACCCCATAAATAGGAAATTACCCAGATGTCTCCTGTCCATAATTTAGGACAAATCTATACCTGAAATTTAGCACAACATCAGCCTGCCCGTAATCATCAGCAAAGTAATGGAAGGTGCCATTGACAGTGCTATCAAACAGCACTTAGTCAGCAATAACCCGCTCACAAATGCCCAATTTGGTTCCAGCAGGATCACTTGGCTCCTGAACGTCTAACAACCTTGGTCCATGCTTGGGCAAAAGAACTACATTCCAGAGATGAGGGTGTGACTGACTGCCCTTGATGTCAGTAGGGATCAGGAGGGGAAACTCTGGACTGGGTGGCATCATATTTAGCAAACACAATGGAAGTTGGCTGTTGGAGACCAGTCATCTCAGTCCCAGGATGCAGGAGTTCTTCAGGACAGTGTTGTACGTCCTCCTTCTTCAGCTGCTTCATCAAAGACCTTGGGCTTGATTCTCCGATTCTGGGGCTATGTCCCTACGCCAGCGTCGAAACAGTGGCATTTTATGCTTGAAAAAATGGCCACCGATTCCCCGTTTTGCTGGGGGCTAGCAGGGCGGCAGCGTAGAGCACCCGGCCATTGCCTGAGGCCTGCCCCTGATGCTCCGCCCCCGACCAGCCAAGTTTCTGATGGTGTCGGTCACGTGTGGTCTAATCCGTCAGGAACTCGCTGCCATGCGGACACAGTCCAGCGTCGCCACAGTCGGGGGAGAGCTGATCCAAGGCCAGTGGGGGACATTATTAGGGGCTAGAGGCACTATGGAGGGGGGTGGTGGTCCGGGGGGCGTGAGCCGGCCAGGTCTGCGAGCGGCCTCCGCCATGTAGCACAGAGTGGCCGCTGCAGGCCACCGCCGCGTGCATGCGTGGCCATGGACCCAGCAATTCTCCGGGGTGTATCGACAACTAGAGCCGGGTGCTCTATGCTGCTGTCATAGAACATAGAACAGTACAGCACAGAACAGGCCCTTCGGCCCTCGATGTTGTGCCGAGCAATGATCACCCTATTCAAACCCACGTATCCACCTTATACCCGTAACCCAATAACCCTGTCCTGCTAGCCCCCAGCAAAACGGGAAACTGGTGGCCGCTTTACGTTATTTTTTCTCGCGTAAAACGCCATTGTTCCCACGGCGGCATGGGGACATAGCCCCAGAATCGGAGAATCCAACCCAAGGTTAGATGTTCACTGAGGATTAAACAGCTTTCAGTTACATTCACAATTCCTGATGTAATGAAGCAGTCACATTCAGTAACAACATTCAAGCTTGGACTGACAAAGTGACAAATAAATTTTGTACCACTCAATGGCCAGGTAGGGACCATTTCCGATAGTGAATCTAACTACATTCCCTTGATATTTATATTTGTATCAAACTGCTACAAAGTCTAAAAGGAATGATACCGGATGAGGTACCCAGCATTGACCTAGGTACAGGAAAGGACGCTGGCAAAACCAGCCCTGTCACACTGCAAAGTCATTCCCACTAATATCTGGAGGGGTTGAGCCAATATTGGAAGAGTTGCCCCACAGTCTAGTCAAGCAACAGCCTGTCATCTTCATGCAGACGGAATCATACCTTCCGGACAATTTCCCAGACACCACCATCACCATCCCTAGGTACGCTATGTTCCACCAGCAGCCTAGATTCACCAGAGCTAGTGGCACAGTCGCATACCTTCGGGAGGGAGTTGCACTGGGATTACTCAATATTGACTGTGGACTGTTGTGTTATGCTGCTTTGGATAACACAGGCTGCTACTTAACTAAAAGTCACAACTAAAGGATGCTCAGACTCTGAAATGAGTTCAACGTGTTTATTGAACGATTAACACAGTTCTCAAATGAGTTCGACTCTCTGCCAATCTAACTGTAGTAACTCAGTCTAACTGTACCAGCTTGCTGTCAGCCATGTGCTGGGATATGATGCTGCTGATCAACCCTGTCTAACTCTCTAGATGTCTGTCTGTGGAAAGAGGCAGGGTGTGAATGCCTCATCCCTCTTATATAGTGTTTATGTCATGCCCCCTTGTGGTGATGCCACCTCTGAGTGCCCTGACTGCCCATTAGTTGTGTCCTATTCTGAGTGTTCATTGGTTGCATGTTTACATATCATGGCACAGACCCCATGAAGTCTCTTGCAAACATACAAACAAAAAACACAAGTAATCTATTCAGCCCCTCGAGCCTGCTCCTCCATTTAATAAGATCACGGCTGATCTCATAGTAACCTCAATTCTATATTCCACCCACCCCCAATAACTAACCTCAATTCTACATTCCACCCACCCCCAATAACTAACCTCAATTCTACATTCCACCCACCCCCAATAACTAACCTCAATTCTACATTCCACCCACCCCCAGTAACTAACCTCAATTCTACATTCCACCCACCCCCGATAACCAACCTCAATTCTACATTCCACCCACCCCCGATAACCTATCACCCCCCCGCCGCTTACCAAGAATCCATCCACGTCTGCCTTAAAAATATTCAAAGACTCTTATCCAGTGCCTTTTCAGGAAAAGAGATTCCAAGACTCACGATTCTCTGAGACAATATATTTCACGTCATTTTCATTTTAAATGGGTGACCACTTATTTTTAAACAGTGACCCCCTATTTCTAGATTCTCCCACACGTGGAAACATTCTTTCCATATTCACCTCTGGATCTTATGGCCGGGATTCTCTGACCCAACGCCAGGTCGGAGAATCCCCGGGCTCCTGGAGGGCGTCAGGGAGACTGACCCCGGGACGGGGCCCCCACGGTGTTCTGGCCCACGATTGGGGCCTACCGATCGGCGGGTGGGCTGGTTCCGTGGGGGCCTACTTTACTCTGTGCCGGGCCCATGTAGGGCTCCGCCATATTGCCCGGGGGCCAGCATGGAGACGGGAACCCCTGCGCATGCACCGAATCACGCTGGCCGTTCCGCACATGCGTGAAAATACGCCGGTCATTCTGCGCATGGGCGAAAATACACCGGCTCTTCTGCGCATGCGCGGACTCGCGCGGGCCATTCCCCTCGGGCTGGAGCTGCGGGGATGACTCTGGCGGCAACCTAGCCCCCTAGAAAGGTGAGAATTCCTCACTTTCATGAGCCGTTGATGCCGGAGTCGTTGGTGCCAGTTTTCACGCCGGCATGGGGACATAGCCCCATTATTACAGAATCCCGCCCTATATGTTTCAATCAAGTCACCTTTTACTTCTAAACTCCGACGGATACATGCCTAAACTGTCCTATTTTTGCTCATAAGACAACACGCAAGCCACTTCTTTGGGATAAAATAAGGAAGCAAGGATCCAGAAAGTCGAGGTTCAGCAAACTGAACAGTTTTAACATTTTATTTTGATGGTCCACTGGTACATATTTCTTAACACTGCATTCAGCAGTGACCTTACTCACTGCAGAATTGAGGTATTTTGTGTAACACTATGAACGATCCTCAATTCACAAAACACATTGGGCGAGATTCTCCGCAAATGCGGAGAATCGTAAAGGCTGCTGTGGGACAGGCCGTGACCCACGGCAGCCTTCACACCCACTTCTGGGGCCGATTCTCCCCCCCCCCCCCGGGCGGGGCTAGGAGCGCGGCCCCACGCGTCACAGCGGTGCGGCCTTAATGACGGTCGTCAAGGCTGCACGTCAAGCGTCACGCCGGCTGACGCGGCCGATGATGTCGGCCACGCATGCGCAGGTAGGACAACGCCAACCCGCGCATGCACAGTTGGTGTCTTTCCCCTCAGCTGCCCTGCAAGGCGTGGCGGCTTGATCTTGCGGGGCACCGATCGCGGGCCTATGCCCCCCTTGGCATGGCCATGGTACTGCCGTGCCAATCGGGCCCCCAGATGCCCCAAACGGGCATCTGGCGCCCGTTTCACGACGGCAGCGAGCAGGTGTGTTTGCTGCCGTGTTGAAACGGGCGTGAAGGCCCGGCTGCTCGGCCCATCGGCCTCGGAGAATCACCGCTCGCCGTTAGTCATGGCGTGGGTCGGGCGTGGGGGGGGGGGGGGGAGGGAGAATAGTGGGAGGGCGTGAAAAATGTCAGGAGGCCCTCCCGCTATTCTCCCACCCGGCGTGGGGGGCGGAGAATCGCGCCTTGAAGCTCATCAATCTGAGAGATAGTGGAACTGTATAAATTCCAGGAATTTGAAGGCACTTTCTAAAGAAAAATGAACTTTATAATATAGTTTGGTCAAAATAACTGAACAAAAGGATCCTGGTTTCTTGTAAATCATCAACATCTTACACATAGAGCAACTAATTTTAACATGCAGAAAGTCACTGTCGAAAGGTCAAATTCCGAGGAAATGGAAATGAACAATGCGAGTAAAATATTTGTATTCATTGGATCTTTATAACAAAAACTTTATTCTACTCACATCCAAAATTCTAACATCTCAGATGTTTAATGAACAGTTAATTCCAGTAGGAGGAGCCATTCTACCTATTGAGTCACTTTGCAATCTCAACCAGTATATGCAGAGTTTTGTTGAAGTGGTTTGATCGCTTTTAACTGATAGCTGCTTTCACAATGGGCGGGATTCTCCGCCGGACACCGGCAGCATTGGAGTTCCTGATGTAGCCGATTATCAGGTGTCAGTGCCGGGCAGCGATTATGTTCATAGAAACATAAAATCCCTACAGTGTAGAAGGAGGCAATTTGCCCCATTGTGTCTGCTCCGATCCTTCGAAAGAGAAACCTACCTAGACCCTTTCCCCCACTCTTTGCCCATAGACCAGTAACCACAACTAACCCTTTGAACACGAAGGGGCAATTTATCATGGCACAGTAGCACAGTGGTCAGTACAGTGTCTAGCACAGTTGCTTAACAGATCTAGGGTCCCAGGTTTGATTCCTGGCTTGGGTCACTGTCTGTGCGGAGTCTGCACATTCTCCCCGTGTCTGCATTGGTTTCCTCCGGGTGCTCTGGTTTCCTACCACAGTCCAAAGATATGCAGGTTAGGTGGATTGACCATGATAAATTGCCCTTAGTGTCCAAAAAGGTTCGGCAGGGTTACTCAGTTACGGAGATAGAATGTTGGTGTGGGCTTAGGTAGGGTGTTCTTTCCAAGGGCCGGTGCAGACTCGATGGGCCAAATGGTCTGTTTCTGCACTGTAAATTCTATGATTCTATGATCATGGCTAATCCACCTAACCTGTACATCTTTGGACCATGGGAGGAAACCGGAGCACCCGGAGGAAACCCACGCAGACATGGGGAGAACGTGCAGACCCGCACAGTCACCTAATGCCAGAATTGACCCCGGATCCCATGTTCTAATTCTCTGGACCTCCGCTGGCGGCGGCATTGAGGTTCACAGCCTGCACCAGTGGGAGGATGCAAATAGGTCAAATTGATCCATTTGCATTTTATTAATGGGCTGGACACTGGATTCTCAAAGCCTGCGTGAATCTCTGTTCTTCTGGACCGGGATTCACGAGGGCAAGAATTGTTGCAGGCATTTCCCAGTGTGGCCCTTGTGCAGTTAACCTCGTGGTGGGCTAAGGGGGTAACTCATTAAGGGAGTTGCCCCCAAAGTTCATCGGAAGACCACCCAGCCCCCCCGACAATGCAAATCCTGTCCCCACACCTCAGACCCCCACAGAAGAGAGACCTCCACCAGAGGCCTTCCCTTAAGAGAAACCCCCACCAGAAACCACCCTTCCAGTAAGTCCCACCAGAGACCACCCCCATTACATAGTCACCCACCAGAGACCCCTCCCTCCCCATAAGAGAGATCCCCACCAGAAAATCTCCGTAAGAGAGACCCTTGCCTGGAAGCCCCTCAAAAGAAACACCCCTGCCTGGAAGCTAGAGAGCAGTCCAGACAAATAAAGTGACTGTTTTAAAATTCACCTGGCAATACACCTGTTGACTCAGGCAGAGGAAGCAGCACCTGCCAATTCGTAGAATGAGAAAACCATATCAGCTAGGTTTAAGCTCCTTCAGAGCTTTGATCTGCAAGGCTTTCATTCATATTTGTGTGAAATTGAATTTACTAGACTGTGATTGACAGCTTCCACACACCCAACTGTCTGGACTGTTGAATCTCATCGGCCTTCAAGCTTGAGTAGATTTCAAGTCGTCAGCTGTGCGACTAACCACAATGTTTAAAACATCTAGCTATGATTGATAGCTCTTGGACCACAACAAAGGTAGTTAAGTACTTTCTGTTGAAATAAAGAGGAAGTCAGAGCACTTAACTGTCTTTGATGTGGTCCAAGAGGGTGGAGGTGGGGGGGGGGGGGGGAGAGCAGCTGCCGGACTGCGCTATTGGGTCATCCGCTCAAAATGGCAGCCTAATAGTGGATTTGCGAGAGAATCGTTTGCAACCCCGTCATGCATAAACTTGCACGGCAAGGGATCGGGAATAGCCTCTGGATTTGCACTCCTAGTGCGAGCGCAAATCAATGGCGATTCATCTCCAGTGGAAGAACATGGGGTGGGATTCTCCATCCTGTTGCACCAGTTTTCTGATGCAGCGCACCCCCATGGTAAGCGGGATCATCTGTTCTGCCAGCCAGCCAGCCAATGGAATTTCCCATTGTGGCCACCCCTACGCCATTGGGAATTTTCCGGGCGTGGGTGCGTGGCCCGCGCAATGGAAAATCCCGCCAGCGGCGAATCCCGCCTATAGATTCCCAAATAGAGAATCATGCCCAATATGATTTGTGGTGCCAGTATTGGTTAGTTATAAGACCATAAGACATAGGAGCAGAATTAGGCCATTCTGCCAATCATGGCTGATGGCCGGGTTTCTTCGTCCCGCAACACCAGATTTCTGGTGCGGAACACTGTTGGGATTCTCCATTTCGCTGGCTGGTCAATGGGGTTTCCCATTGTGGGGTAGTCCCATGCTGCAGGGAAACCCCCGGGCTGCTCGGTTTAGCTCAGTGGGCTAGACAGCTGATTTGTGATGCAGAACAAGGCCAGCAGTACGGGTTCAATTCCCATACCAGCTGAGAATTCTGAATTCTGCCTCAGTGTACCCAAACAGGTGCCGGAATATGGTGACTAGGGGTTTTTCACAGTAACTTCATTGCAGTGTTAAAGTAGGCCTACTTGTGACAACAAAGGATCATTATCTTTTATCTTTATAATGGAGAATCCCGATGGCAGAGAATTCAGCCCGATATGTTTCTCATTCCCATATTCCTCCCTTCTCCCCATCACTCCTGACCCCCCTATTAATCAAGTTATGTGGTTGTTTGAGTCCTCTGTGCCAATAGCACAGTGGTTAGCACTGTTGCTTACCAGCGCCAGGGACCTGGGTTCAATTTCCGGCTTGGGTCACTGTCTGTGCATAGTCTGCATGTTCTCCCCGTGTATTTCTGAGTTTCCTCCAGGTGCTCTGGTTTCCTCCCACAAGTCCCAAAAGACGTGCAGGTTAGGTGAATTAGACATTCTGAATTCCCCCTCAGTGTACCCGAACAGGGGCTGGAGGGTGGCGACTAGGGGATTTTCACTGTAACTTCATTACAGTATTAATGTAAACCTACTTGTGGCACTAATAAAGAGTATAAGTGGCACAGATGCAACCTACTTCTTCCCTTGCTGTCTGTTCAGAGCAAGTTACTTGATTCCAATTGGAATATCATCTTGCCTTACATGCAGCAGATTGTGATTCTCCATTCTTGATATTTATATTTTCTGGGTTTTTTCTGTAGCAACAGGTATTTTTTTTTACATGGACCAACTCATTAGCCTGACTCACAACCCCCTATCAGATTAACCAGTGAACTGCCTCTGGTCTGTCTCCTAACCTGTGTCCCGCTATCGAGTGTGATCATACCAAGAATTATACCCTAACTGGTATAGCTCAATGGGAATCAGGGGGAAAACTCTCCACTGGTTGGAGTCATACCTGGCACAAGGAAGATAGTTGTGGTGGTTGGAGGTCAATCATCTCAGCTCCAGGACATCACTGCAGGAGTTCCTCAGGGTAGTGTCCTCGGCCCAATCATCTGTAGCTGCGTCATCAATGGTCTCACTGCCATCATAAGGTCAGAATTGGGATGTTTGCGGATGACTGCACAATGCTCAGCACTACTTGCGACTTCTCAGATAGTGAAGCTGTCCATGTCCAAATGGAGCAGCACCTGGACAATATCCAAGCTTGGGCTGACAAGTGGAAAGTTACATTGGTGTTGCACAAGTGCCAGGCAATGACTATCTCCTAGAAGAGTGATCTAACCATTACTCCTTGACATTCAAAGGCATTACCATCGCGGAATCCCCCACAATCAACATCCTGAGGGGTTATCATTGCACAGAAATTGAACTGGACTAGTCATATTAATACTGTTGGTACCAGAGCAGGTCAAACACTTGGAATCCTATTACGGATAACTCACCTCCTGACCCACCAAAGCCTGTCCACCATCGACAAGCACAAATCAGGAGTGTAATGGAGTACTCTCCACTTGGCTGGATGAGTGCAGCTCCAAAACATTTAAGAAGCTTGACACCATCCAGGACAAAGTAGCCCATTTGATTGCTCCCCCTTCCACATACATTCAATCCCTTCACCACCGACGAGCTGTGGTAGTCATGTGCAGCATCTATAAGATGCACTGTAGGAACTTGCCAAGGTTCCTTAGGCAGAGCCTTCCAAACCCATGACCGCTACCATCTAGAAGAACAAGAGCAGCAGATACCTGAGAACTCCACAACCTGGGGTTCCCTGCCAAGTGACTCAACAGCCCACTTGGAAATATATTGTCGTTCCTTCACTGTCGCAGTGTCAAAATCCTGGGGCTCCCTCCCTGACAGCACTGTGGATGTATCTACACCACAGGGATTGCAGCAGTTCAATAAGCCAACTCACCAACACCTTTGGAAGAGCAACTAGAGATGGGCAGTAAATTCTGGCCTAACCAGCGATGCCCACATTCTGTAAATTAATTTTAAAACAAATCATGGAATTACAAAGGTCCTCCACTACACCAAAGCATAGTCCTGGAGAAGAGAGCGTTAGTAGCAACCAGGTGATGAAATGTTGACTGGGATAAAGAGAATTACTCCACTCACTATGTATATTAATGTTTGTTGCAATCATGATATTTCTAAGATTGTTATATTTTGGGACTGTGTCATTAATTTAGGGTAAAATAGTAGGAGTCATGTGACTGGTTCTGGCGTCTGCCTGACAACAGAGCTGGATTAGAGGACAGTTATGATTAAAGGAAGCCCCAAATAATTTTGCTGAGAAGAAGCTGTCAGGTTTTCACACTTAGATACAATGACAACAACATACGTGTTTATAGTAGTTAGACTGCCAGTCTCTAAAGTCCGAGCACGATGTTAAGAATGTCACATCGTAAACAATTATGCTTTAAAATGTCCATTTACTTTCAAGATAAAGTTACTTTGGGATCTGAAGGATAGCTGATCAGCATTTCTAACTGGATACAAGGCCCAGATGACTCACATTGCCATGGGGATTGGCTGTAAGAAGGGAAGAATTCCTATGAGATCAGTAACACGCACAGAGCTCATCATTAGGACCCAGGAGAGAGGGAGCAGATAGAGACAGAAATTGTGCGAGAAAGTGGGCGGAAGCCAGCCCTCATATTGAAAATTGTGATGAATTGAAATGAAGCTGGGAGAATCGCCTCGTTGACACTAGATGCAGGATCGCCAGGAAAAACCTTCAGCGTGAATGACAGTTCTGGGGTTAAATGTTCCTGGGCTCGGAAAGAAAGTGATCTGAAATAAATCTCTGGGAACTAAGAATTGCTTTGAAGATCAAATGACAACTTAAGGGATGATGTAAAGTATACCTATGAAGTAGGATTTTTCAGTTGTGTTAAAAGTAAAAAGGGAAAGTTTTATATTGCAGTTTTAGATAGGAGTAATCAAAAGGATAATGACCTAGAACTCTTGGCTTTACAAGTTCCTACTTCACTTCTCTGTGAGTTTCCCACTGACAACGACAGATGGTGCAATCACCCCTCGGTTTCCAAAGCATGTTAAATTATTTGGAATAAGATAGAGATGCAGTTAATCACGAGTGCTTTCACCTGGTTGTTACAGTAAAAGTCTTCAAACATGAAATCCTGTTGTGTTATCCTTTCAGTTAGAAACTGGAAGTTCAAATTTCTTCTTAAAAGTTAACAGTCTCTGTGGAGATTATAACAGGTTGGAACTGCATTCATAAAAAACACATTTATGCCACGATTATCGTGATAATGAGAGGAATTTATCAATGGGCAGATGTGGTAACATGCTATATTTTGGAGTCACAGCTGTGATTTTTTTTTGCCGTTGAGTAACTTATTTCCTTCTATCCTAATGGAACTGATCTTTTCAGGTGGTCTATGGTAATTTACCCATGTGGCCTCTGTTCAAGTATAAACCTTAAGAGTGATTGCCTTTCGGATATTTTTCCATAGGTAGATTCAGAACCAATCCCAATTCTGTCTTTAGCTATTATGTCATAATATGGGTTATTTATGCTGCTGTGAGGGCAGCACGGTGGCACAGTGGGTTAGCCCTGCTGCCTCACGGCGCCGGGATCCCAGGTTCGATCCCGGCTCTGGGTCACTGTCCGTGTGGAGTTTACACATTCTCCCCGTGTTTGCATGGGTTTCGCCCCCACAACCCAAAGATGTGCAGGGTAGGTGGCTTGGCCATGCTAAATTGTCCCTTAATTGAGGCTTGTGAATTTAAGCATAAACAGCGTCATTGGTAGGCTATAACTACTTACAGTTCCAAATATGTTGTTGCTCCCACCATATCGGTTAGCTGCTTAGAGTTCTTCTGGACTGTTTTCTGATCATGTGACTATATACATCACACCACGGTTGATGGTGTTACTCTCCAGTCCCATGTTAACCTTGCTCTGCCAAGCATCTTACATTATAATGCATGGAGTCACACGTCATCACATTACCTGCGTGGACTTCCAGCAAGCATGTTGAAAAGTAACACTAATTTTCTTTTACAGAACCCAGGCATTGGGGTTAACTGCAGTGCCCCCACTACCTTCCAAATTTAAGATCTCTTAGTACAGAACATAGATGAGAGATACAACCCCATTATCTAAATAGTCCAGTTCGTCACAGAACAGAAGGAGGGAGAAACTTGTGACATACTTTTTTCAAATGTTTAACTACCTGTCTTGACTGAACCGTCAGGGGGAAACACTGAATGTAGGAAGGAGAATTCCAGAGGGAAAGTTAATCCACTTCACAAAACGGCTGCGTGAAGCATGGCATATCGAGAGGCAAACATGTAGGGCGAAATTCTCCCAAAACGGGAGAAATCGTCAAACTGCCGTAAAACCCGGGCGGGTTTTACGGCATCGCGCCCCTTCCCGACGGGGGACCGATTCTGGTCCCCCGTCGGGGCTAGCAGCCCGACGTCGGAGGCCCCGACAAGTCGGGCCTAACGAAAATCGTTAAGCCCGCTTGTCGGACTTAGCGCCGGCTGACGCGTCATATGACGTCAGCCGCGCATGCGCAGGTGGGAAGACTCCACCCGCGCATGCGCGGGTGACGTCATCGCGTTTTTGCGCGAAACCCGCGCATGCGCGGTCCGGGTTGCCCCTCAGCCGCCCCGCGTATTGATACTGCGGGGCGGCGGAAGGACAAATAGTGCGCGGGCATCGGGCCCGCTGCCCGCGATCGGTGGGCACCGATCGCGGGCCCATGGCACCCTTGGCACGGCCGTGGTACTGCCGTGCCAATCGGTGCCATGGTTATTTTTTTCCAGGTGGTCACGACGTTTTTACGAATGGCAGGACCAGGTGTGTTTGCCGTTCGTAAAAAGGTCGTAAAGGGCTGGGACTTCGGCCCTTCTAACAGCTGTGAATCGCTGCGGCCGTAAAAAAACGGCGGCAGCGATTCGTGTCGGGATTTCGGCGGGGGGAGGGGAGAATAGCGGGAGGGCGTCAAAAAAGTCGGGAAGGCCCTCCCGCTATTCTCCCACCCGTCGTGGGGGGGGGAGAATTTCGCCCGTAATTTCCTGTTCCACCCGTTTGGAATGATGCTCAAAGCAGAATGACCCAAAGGAAAACATCTAGGTTTCGGTTCAGCACAAATTTAGGAGTTTAATTCTAATTAATTGCCATCTAAGCTCAGTAGTAAACCAACTTCTCCTTTAGATTTCGTTTATTTTCTAAAGGGATATCAGAAGGATAATTGACCTGGAACTCCCGGTTTTACAAGTTACCACTTCACTTCCCTGTGAGTTCCCCACTGATAACAACAGATGGTGCAATCACCCCTCAGATTCCAAAGAAGATTAGATTTTTTTGTTCAGAATAAGTCAGACATGCAGTTAATTGTCTCGACAAGGAGTTTACAAATTTATTTGATCTGTAACAATGATCTTTTAAAGTTAATGACAAACTTTCATTAATTTTACTTTTTTGCAAAATAATAATAATAATAATCTTTAGTGTCACAAGTAGGCTTACATTAACACTGACATGAAGTTACTGTGAAAAGCCCCTAGTCACCACATTTCGGCACCTGTTCGGGTACACTGAGGGAGAATTCAGAATGTCCAAATTACCTAATAGCACATTTTTCAGGACTTGTGGGAGAAAACTGGAGCACCCGGAGGAAACCCACGCAGGCACAGGAGCACAATGTACTTTCATCGAATTGTATTTCAATGCAGAAAACTTTTCAGATCTGAAGTTTTGGGGCTATGCCTGCCAACAATTCAATGCTTTACCATATATTCTACAGGCTGAATCCTTGAGCCAGCACTCCTGACAAGGTGTGGCACTTACTGAGGCACTGCTTGGAAAACTGCAGACTGAAAAGTCCAGAGGCCAGGAATTATGCTCTGTAATTTCTCGATCAATCTTTCTCGACAATGTTCTATGCTGGATGCGACTGATTGAAGAATCAACCCTTCCATTTCCCCTCTCCGAAGGGCAGCATGGTGGCGCAGTGGTTAGCACTGCTGCATCACGGTGCCGAAGAACTGCGTTCGATCCCGGCCCTGGATCACTATCTGTGGCGTTTGCACGTTCTCCCCGTGCCTGCGTGGATCTCACCCCACGACGCAAAAATATGCAGGTAGGTGGCTTGGTCATGATAAATTGCCCCTTAATTGGGAAAAAAATGAATTTGGCACTTTAAATTTTTTTTTTAATTCCCCTTTCCTCATTGGCAACCTGGCTGGGGTGCAGTTTAGCAGTCACATGCTTTCTTTAGTACCTAATCTAAGTAGGTATTCTTCAGGTGTGATACTTGTCAGTGTACTGGCAAGTTACCTGATTATGGAGCATTTCATAGCTATGCCTGAATCTGATCTCCTTCGGCATCCATAGTGATGCATTTCCAGTAAGTGCTTAGCAACCAGGATTAGGGGCTTTTGATTGCCTTTTCCCTTAACTGAAGCAGACATGGTGCAGACAATTTCAGTACTCTTACCATTGTCCTTGTTGAGATTAGCTAATTCAAAGCAGACAGCTGAACTTTATCCTTCATTAATTAATGACTTTTTTGGCCAATATCAAGGTTCCATGGAACAGTCTTCTGATCCTGTCATGGAATTCATTAAAGGTGTTGAGAGAGATTTTTTTTTAACTGCAAGGTGTAGCTAATTTCTACACTCTGCTGCAATGCATATCCTGGCATCACCCTGTGGTCTTCCTAGCCAGCAACAAACCAGATATTATGATTGAAGTTTGTTCCATTTGTGCTGAGATATGTATTGATTGATATAGATGATAATTACAGTAAAGGATGGAATCTCAACAAATTAGGGCAAGGAATGTCTGTACAATCAAGGACTCCCGAGACACCAGAAAAACAAAAGCGCATGAAGAGATATTACTTCACATTCTTTTGTTCTTTTCTGCAGCTTCACCATGAGTACTTTTTGGATGGTTATTTCATTTGGCAACAAATTAGTTGTCATGCTTTAGTTTTAAAAGAACATTCGGCCTATCATCAGTCATAGGAACAATGCTCTCAGCTAACTGGAAATAATGGAAAGGTGGGAAGTACTGCGATCCATATAACACAGTGTGACTCTGACTTGTTCTGCTATCGTTACCTATGATCTGTATAGTTGGTGGACGCTGTGAAGCAGTCTTGTTGAAGTTACACAAAGTCTTTATTAACAATTCTGAACTCTGTACATATTTACAGTGGAGGATAAAAGTATGGAGAAGACTCTATACTAGGTCCTTACAAGTTGCTACCTATCTCTCGGCTGCCCTTAGTTTGACTGAGCCCCACTTTAACCCTTCAAGAACCAGATCCTTCTACTGTAGTCGTCTGTGTGAGATGCGAGCTTAAAACAGTTTGGAGGGAGCGAGACTTCACTTGGTGAGTGGTGGGAAAGAGTGAGAACAGAATGGGGCAAGCTACCAGGTGCTAATTGGTAGATTCAGAGACGTAGGGCCAGATTCTCTGATTCTGAGGCTAAGTGTGGAGATTCTGTGGCGTTTTACGTGGAACAAATCAGCGGCGCCCCCTCACCGATGCTGCAGCTGGACACAGTCCGCAGCTGCCACGCCGGGTTCCCGCACGAATGAGACCAAAAGTGAACTACGCCGTTGTAAACTCGGCCAATCAGGAGTGGAGTATCGGGGGAGGGCCTTAAGGTGACACACTGAGCCTGTATCAAAGGCATGCGTCACGCCTGTGTCAAACAGGCACCGCCCCCAATTTCCACGTCAAAAGGGATTCGCCGCACGATCGCCAATTACAAAATCGGCGTCGGGGAACAGAGAATCCGCCCGTGATATCACAGGGAAGCAGATAGGTGAGTGGCTGATGAATTTGCAGAAACTGCGGAAAGTGTGGGAATTACATTGGCAATAATTTTCCACTCATCCTTAGACTCGGTGGTATCTGGAGAATTGCAAATGTTATACACTTGTCCAAAAACATGTGTGAAGATAGGCCCAGCAACAAAAGGCTAACCAGTTAAGTTTCGTGGTGGGGAAACATCTAGAGATAATAATTCGGGACAAATCAATAGTCACATGGATAAATGTGAGTTAATTAAGGAAAACCAACACAGGTTTGTTAATGGAAAATTATGTTTGACAAACTTGCTGGAGTTGTTTTGAAGAGGGGTGATGAGGGAAATGCTGTTGATGTGCCATACATGCACTTCCACAAGGCATTTGATACAAAACCAAAACACGAGATTTGTGAACAAAGGTATTGCTCAAGGAATAAAAGGAACAGTAGTAACATGAATTAAAATCGGTTGAGTGACACAAAATAGGGAATAATGGTTAATGGATGTTTTATGGGCTGGAGTTGTAGTGGAGTTCCCTAGGGGTCAGTGTTGAAACACTTGCACTTCCTGATGTATATTAATATCCAGGACCTTGGTGCATTGTGCACAATTGCACAATTTGCAGATGACACAAAAAGTGGATGCATCAAAATCTGAGAAGGCTAGGGTAAAACTGCAAAAGAATATAGATAAGCTGGTGGAATAAATAAACAAGTGGCAGATGAAGTTCGATGTGGAGAATCGTAAATTAATTGATTTTAGTGGGAAGAATCTGGAGCGACAGTTTAAGTTAAAGTGTACAGGTGTGATCAAACCAAATTCATTCTATGTGTGGTAGCGAACGGGAATCGGCGGATGTTTCCCGATGGCCGACCCGATGAGGCCGTCACCAGAATCTAACATTAATTAGGCCATTTAATGATGTCCCATGGGTTTTCCTCCGCAAATGACTGTCCGGCCAACTGATTCACCGGGACCGCTCCCGACAGCTCCTCCTGAGCGAGGGGAGCAACACTTAAATCAATCCTGGAGACCAGACCTCGGACATCACACAGCCATGCCACCGCATAGACCAGCACTGCGATTTGGGGATGCCGACCTGGCCAGGCTCATGGACAAGGTTGAATCCAGGAGGGATATGCTGTTCTCCTGAGTGGGTTGGAGAGTCAGCCACAGAGCAGCCAGTGCCACCTGGGAGGCATTTGCAGTGGCCTTCAGCTCGGGAGTGTCACCGGGAGGACTGCCACCTGGTTTCACAAGGAGCTCATCAACCTACATCGGGCTGCATGGTGAGCTGGCATTGGCCCCCTGGCACCAGTCCCGCCTGTCATCCTCAGGCAACTCTGCGCCTGGCAGCACACCTCCAGTACAATGCCATGTCTGTACCCCAGAACGCCATGGCACCCACTAGCATACCCCACCCATGCCCAGCAGTGTCGCCCATGCCTGTCCCCTACTATGCTCCCCTCGCCCACCTGCAAAGCATGCGGTGTTCAGCTAACAATGCACCCCTCTGTGACCCTGCAGGAGAAGTTGGCACACAATTGGCAGGAAAGGCCCAGATAGGCAGCGAGTTACCGGAGCTTAGGCTTCTCACCCAACTACAAGGAACAATTTCTGCAGGTCGCGGGGGTGGCTGAGGACAGCTGGGTCACCGATGTTGAGCTTGGCCTGTGTCGCTTGGGTGAATATCCACCAGCCCCCATCTAGGTGACCTGTCACATGTGAGCTGGTCATGCCAACATGCTGACCCATTTCCTCTCATTGACCACATGACCTTTCTTCCACATGATCTCCATCGGATGTGTTAGCCCATCCAGGGTGGCCACTGCCGTCCAATAGACCACCTCAGAGGAGAGCTCCAAGGATGCCACCATTGGAGCGGCAGCAATGCGTGGCACAGAGGCTAACACTGCTATGGTGGCGTCCGTTCGTGATGTGCATGGCTGAGGTTCTAGAAAGCATGCCCCAGACTCCGCGGGATGTGTTCCTGACTCATGTGGGGCATGTCCCAGTTTCAGATGGGCATTGCTGAGGTGCTCCACAGCATGTCCAGGTTGCTAAGGATCATATCCCAGAAGCAGGTGGACATTGGCGAGGCACTGCAGAGCGTGGCCCAGTCACAGATAGGCATCATGAAGAGCATTGACACCATGGTGCGGACATTGGGGAGTTGCCAGTGCTGGCAGAGCCAGATGACACAGGGACATCCAGAACTCAATCCAGTTGCCCCTCCGTCCCAAGTTGACCCCTAGAGCCCTATGGGCACCGATCGGGAGGAGGGAATGTGGAAGTCAACATGCAGCCTCCCTACAGAGAGCTGATGGCAGTAACCAGGGGCTGTTTAGCTCACTGGGCTAATTTGCTGGCTTTTAAAGCAGACCAAGGCAAGCCAGCAGCATGGTTCAATTCCCGTAACAGCCTCCCCGAACAGGCGCCAGAATGTGGCGACTAGGGGCTTTTCACAGTAACTTAATTTGAAGCCTACTCTTGACAATAAGCGATTTTCATTTTTCATTTCCCGAGTCCACCCCCCTAACATCGCGTGTCATGCGATCAGCGTGCAGAATAGTGTAGTATGGCCAGGCATGTTATGATATTTATTAAGCTACAGGGCTATGTACTGGATGCAGGAAGGTGGGATTAGAAATGGCATGTGGGTGTCCTCGGGCTGGCATGGATAAGATGGGCCGAATGGCCTCCTTCTCTGCTGTAACATTTCCATGATTCTATAATTCAATTAGCCACCACCAGGGTGACAGAGTCCCTCTGGCCCCAGAGCTTCCAGAGAATGCCCTTCAGGGGCACCAAAGGCAGCAGGCTACCTCTGACTGTGATGTAGTATCCTGGGGACACACTTCTACGTATTAATACAACATAGAGGGCTAAACACATTGAGGGTCATTGTTAGGACAGTGGGTTGGCAGGGGTGGAGGGTGGTGGTGGGATGTAGTACCATCGGAGGCTAGGGATAGTTGGAGTCACAATTGGACTTGTGGCCTGTGCGCCATTTAAACAGTTGTCCCACCCGTAATGCTCCGCCCGATAGGCCGAGTTCCCGACGCCGTGAGACACGTGTCGTCCGAACTGTGTGGGAACCCGTCGTGACAGCTGTGGACTCTGTTGAAACGGCGATGACACGCATCACAAAGACGGCGGTTTGGAGCGGGTGGAGCATGTCGGACTGGCGTCAACTCGGCGCTGGCCCCGATTTTGCCGTGAAAACCCATTCTCCGCCCAATCGCCAAGCACGATTTCGCCGTTGGGCTACGGAGAATCCAGCCTGTGTATTTGACAGAACTACTGTTGAAAATTATACAAAAGAAGGCTTAAAAACACACTCTGGTGAGTTCCACGTAGTCAGCAGAAGGAAGAATTACGTTGCTCAGTATGAGCAGCCACATCAACATTCGTAGAGCTGATCTAATTGAATTTCCCTTTCAGTATGCTGACTTTGATTGATGATAATAATGAATCGCCTCAGGTGTACCTTTTCAAGAGGCAGTTCAATAGCTTCTCAGCTCCACTCAACTGGACAGGCTTTATTTTTAACATTAATACCGTATGCCGGTGACTTATTAACAGCTTTAACCATTTGCAGAATTTATCTTCAACGTGGGTATAGATTTGCACCTAAACTGGTGTTGTATATTGTAATCTCGCGGTTATTGCCAGGACCCTCGTGCACAGAGGGCAGCTTACAACAACAACTTCCATTAAAATAGCACCTTCGACATAGTAAAAGATCCCAAGGGATTCACAGGAGCGTTATCAAAAGAACGGAGTCACAATACAATATAAGGACAGCTGGCCAAACACTTTGTGAAAGGAATAGATTTTAAGGGGTGTCTTAAAGGGGTACGGAAAAATAGAGAGTGAGATTGTACTTCAGGAATGGAATTCCAGACTTAAAGGCATTTGAAGTCACAGTCAACAGTGAACTAAAGTGAACTAGCGATCGTGTTTAAGGGACAGATCAATACAGGCATCTCCTGTTCTGAAGGTCCTTTCGGGAATTCTGATGCCATAGTTCCTTTTTTGAGTCTCCTGCTTTGACTTCACCTCCGCAGGTATGCTGTGGGTACAGAAACTTTGCTGGAGTTTTTCTATTGTTGCATGAGAAGTCACGGAGGACATACAATGTAATTTGAACCATTTTGAGTGGGCATCGACCATAATAAGGAACATCAGTCCCAAGAACGGACCAGCGAAGTCCATGTGCATACGTATCCATGATCTTCCTGGCCATTCCACTGGGTACAAAGTGGCTAAAGGTAAGAGTTTCAGGTTTGTCCTGGCACAAGGAGAACTGCTTCACCAGGTTCTCAATGTCTGTATCGAATCTGGGTCAGTAGGCGTAGCTCCTTGAGAGCATTTCCAACTTGGATACCCCGGGGTAATCATTGTCCAGTTCCATACGGATTGGGCACCAACCTTGGCGGGGATGACTACAGGATGATGCCATCTTCTATACTCAGCTCTTGCCGTTTAGTAAGGAAGGTATTTATATCACCTGCGGGGTGTCCTCGGATTCCGCCGCTGAGGATTCAATGGTGCAAGCTTGCCAGTTTGGGGTCCTTTTGGGTCCATGCTTGAATCTGCTTTGCAGATACTGTCAAAGTATCCAGAAAGTTCAAGGTCATGATGACTTCTTCCAGTGCCAGGGTGTAATAATAAGAAGAAGGTAACTATATTAGGTGATTTCAATTCTCTCAAAATTAATTGGGAAAGCTATCATGTTAAGAGCTCAGATGGAGTAGAGTTCTTAAAATGCATACAGGAGAACGTTTTAGCTCAATATGTAGAGGATCCAACAAGGGATAATGCAGTGCTGGACCTAATTCTGGGGAATGAAGCCAGACAGGTGGTTGATGTGTTAGTGGGCGAGCATTTCGGTGATTGCGTCCACAACATTTAAATTTGTTATGTACAAAGAAATAGACAAGTTGCAAAAAAAGGTTTGGATTGGGGAGAGAATATGTTTTAACAAAATAAGGCAGGATCTGGCCAAGGTTGACAATAAGAGTTACTTATGGGGAAATCTACAGAACAGCAGTGGGGGGTGTTCAAAGATGAAATGGGGAGGGTACAGGTCAATATGTTCCCTCTAGGGTAATAGGAAGATGTGACAAACCCAGAGAACTATGGATGACCAGAGACATTCAAGGTACAATGAGAAGAAAAAGAGAGTCTTTGGTCAAGTATAAGGGGAGCAAGTCTGGCGAGGCATTAGTGAAGTAGAGAAAATGCAGGATGGAGCTTAAGAAAATAATTAGGAGAGCAAAGAGGGGATATGAGAAATCTCTGGCTGGTAAAAGTAGGGAATATCCCAAATATTGTACAAATAAGTATGTCAATAGGAAGAGGATAACCAGGGAAAGAGTAGGGCCTATCCCATCTGGCTGCATCACAGCCTGGTATGGCAACTGCTCGGCCCAGGACCGCAAGAAACTTCAGAGAGTTTCTGAACACTGCCCAGTCCATCACACGAACCTGCCTCCCATCTATTGACTCCATCTACACCTCACGCTGCCAGGGGAAAGCGGGCAGCAGAATCAAAGACCCCTCCCACCCGGCTTACTGACTCTTCCAACTTCTTTCATCGGGCAGGAGATACAAAAGTCTGAGAACACGCACGAACAGACTCAAAAACAGCTTCTTCCCCGCTTTTACCAGACTCCTAAATGACCTTCTTATGGACTGACCTTATTAACACGACACCCCTGCATGCTTCACCCGATGCTGGTGTTATCTAGTTACAGTGTGTACCTTGTGTTGCCCGATTATGTATTTTCTTTTATTCCCTTTTCTTCCCATGTACTTAATGATCTGTTGAGCTGCTCGCAGAAAAATACTTTTCACTGTACCTCAGTACAAGTGACAATAAACAAATCCAATCCAATCCCATTAAGGACCAAGGGGGAAACCTGTGGGTGGAGCCAGAGAACATTGGTAGGGTGTTGAACAAATATTTCACATCTGTCTTCACCCAAAAGAATGGGAAGAATGGAACTCTGGGAGAGAGATTATGAGGTCCTTGAGCAAATTGTCATAGGGAGTGACAAGGTATTGGAGGTATTGGCGGGCTTAAAAGTGGAAGGATGCAATTGCACTGGAGGGGGTGCAGAGAAGATTCACCAGAATGTTGCTTGGGATGGAATATTCGAGTTAGAAAGAGAGGTTGGATAGGCTTTGGTTGTTTTTTCTGGAGCAGAGAAGACTGAGGGGTGACCTGATTGAGGTGTATAAGATTGTGAGGGGCATGCACAGGGTGGTTAGGGAGCAGCTGTTCCCCTGAGTTGAAGGGTCAGTTGCAAGGGGACACAAGTTCAAAGTGAGGGTTGAGAGGTTTAGGGCGATTTGAGGAAAAACATTTCACCCTGAGAGTGGTTACAGGAGGATTGTAGAGGTGGGATGCCTCACATCCTTTAAAACGTATCTGGATGAGTACTTGGCACGCCATAACATTCAAGGCTATGGGCCAAGTGCTGGCAAGTGGGATTAGGTGGGTGTAATGATATTCAGAATATCATTTGTGTATATAACATAATAACCAAACTGCATATAAACATTTGGGCCTACATGCATAGATTACAATTCTAGCATCCGACCACAGGTGGCGTGGCTACAGGAGAAGGTCACTGGAAGCCACCCACATATGAAAAAGGATGTATTGTCCTGTAGAGCACAGAGAGACACAAGCTGGACAGCAGCAACACCTGAGTCAATGGTAATTAATAATAGTTAATCATAGTTGTTTGTATTTAGTAGGCATCATAGAAACCTTTTAGTGTTTTAATTAATCAATAAACAGTTTTGTTCATTTACAAAGCCGTATGTTCTCTGATCACTTCAACTGCAAAGACCTCACCATCCGTGCGTACAGAGAATTTTACAGTGGACAGGTCAGGGCCTTTCGGTGCAGACTTGATGGGCTGAAGGACCTCTTCTACATTATAGTATTCTGTGATTCAGCAGCAGGGCCAAGCCTCTGGGCAGCGGGAGGCGACTCGGGGCATTGTGGAGGCAATGTGTGTTCCTGGGTGGTGCTCAAGAGAATGTATTTGTAGGCCGCTAACAATAATGCCCAACATTGGATTCAAGCTGAGGCAATGGGCGGAATTGCCTTATCTTCTTTAATAAAGCCCAGCAGAGGTTTATGGTCTGTTACGATTGTGAAATGTCGGCCGTAGACATATGGGTGAAATTTCTTCACTCTAAAAATAACACCCAATCCTTTGGAATTGATCTGAAAGTACCATTTTTCCACATCCACCAAGGTTCTGGATGCATGTGCTATAGCTCTCTGTGCCATCGTTATATCGATAGGAATATGCCTACTCCATATGGAGAGGCATCACGTGTTAGTAACAGTTCTCTCTTGGGTCGTAATGAGCCTGGGTGTTTGATGATAGTAACTGCTGCTTCAGCGTCGCGAAGGCTTCATCCTGCGGCGCCTGCCATGACCGCTTATGGTGTTTTTAATGTATGTGCAGGGATGATAATAAAGTGGCCAAATTTGGGATACATTTTCACATAGTAATTTACGAACCTAGGAAAGATTTTAATTATTTTGTATTCAGCGGGATAAGTGCCTCTTTGGTGGCCTTAACTTTATCCTCCATGAGGTGTAAGTGGTAGATCACTTCTCCTGCCTGGAACACACATTTGTTTCTTTTGAGATGGACACCTGCATCAGGAAATCGTCTCAAAATCTTCTCCAGGTTTGTTAGGTGCTCTTTTTCTGTGGCTCCTGTAATTAGCATGTCATCTAAGTATACAACCACCTGAGGTAGCCCTTGGAGTATGTTCTCCATCATGTGTTGTAAAATTGTGTATGCCGATGTGCATTGTGTTCCATGTTGCAGCCATTTTGTTTAGTTGTCTTTCTGTTGTTGTATGGAGCAAATTTCTACATTTTATCCACCCAAAAATCTTCATATATTTCTCTTCTCAGGTTGGTTAGCCTGCAATATCCGAGCACAATACTGCTAAGAGAGGGAGAGAGAGAAAGACACAACTCTTTGCAGCCTTTCACTATAATCCTCCAATTTCTGCTCTGACTTGGTAAACAGTTCTTAAAAAGCTTTGTTAGCTGTGTATTCCAGAAACATTTGACCAGCATGTCTGCTGCAGTTATTGTGTTGTAGAGCAGTCCTTCTCAAAGTGTGGTACGCATACCGGTGCCGGTACACGAGCCATCGTCTGCCGGTACTTGGAGTGTTTCCAGAAAAGAAAGAGACAGTAATCCTGGATTGGCTTGTTTCGCTCACCGGTCCCTGGCACATTGAAAGAAAAAACTGCCGGTACGCCACATCAGATAGTTTGAGATGCACTGTTGTAGAGCATTACGTTTTTGATGCCTCATGTCAGAAACTCGAAGCATAATAGTGTAAAAGTCACTATGAGATTGGGTCCTTTCAATAAGCGAGGATAGATTTGTAGTCAGCTTGCAGGAGCCAAAAAAGTCGACTTTGTTCCAGCACTTGACAATGTTTCTACTGCATGTTATTTGAAAATCTGACTCATGTATTACATGGTAAACAGCTACACATTGCTACCACTAATAACAGTGTTAGGTTTCGAGGCAGCGGCCACACAAGCACATGAAGGAATCAAGAAGAGGCTTTGTATAACACCAGCCAATAAAATACACTCCACTCTCCGAAGGGACTCCCGGACCCGGCCCACATCCGGGCCGGGGTTTTTATATCTGGGTTGATGCTGCGACAGAAGGGAACTCCAACCCCTTTAGTGGGTGGATCATATACCCCGAGGATTGAGGGGAACCGGATCAAACCAGTCCCGTAACCCTTGTACACATTATAACATTCCTCACCTGCCCACGTTCAAAACCAGGTCCGCCAAGAAGGGGCACGAGGCAGGACCTCTGCATTTCTTCACCTGATGGCGCTGTTCAGGTTTTGGTGGAGTGGGACTCAGCGGTGTATAACAATCGGGGGACTGACCTTCTGAGCTGATTGTCATGGTGGAATGACCTCTCGCGGTTGAATGGTTGGGCCATCGTTCCTGACCCCGTCCAGCAACTGCGTCTCCATCTCGGTTCCAAGTCATCAAGTTTGTAGATCTCAGTGTCGACATGCTCAGGGGCATGATGTGGGGCGGCACCAAAGACTGTAAAGGGCCATGCTCGAAAGGGCCATGCAGCGCAGGAGCATGGCTGTGGAGATGGTCCAGATGTCAGTTCGTCACTGTCTGTGTGGAGTCTGCACGTCCTCCCCGTGTCTGCGTGGGCTTCCTCCGGGTGCTCCGTTTTCCTCCCACAGTCCAAAGATGTGCGGGGTTAGGTGGATTGGCCATGCTAAATTGCCCGTAGTGTCCTAAAAAGTAAGGTTAAGGGGGGGTTGTTGGGTTACCGGTATAGGGTGGATACGTGGGTTTGAGTAGGGTGATCATTGCTCGGCACAACATCGAGGGCCGAAGGGCCTGTTCTGTGCTGTACTGTTCTATGTTCTATGACTCCTGGTGCGGACTGAACACGGCACCAGCTCTGTTTGCAGATCGACAATACCCAGAGCCCAAATAGCTTCGTCGCCAAAGGTTCGGACGTGGACAGTGTCCCCAGGTGAGAACCGCCAGAGCGGTATTCTTTCGCCAGAGCCATGCTCCACCCACTCCTGTCTGCGGCAAACCTTCCCGCCAATATTGGGCTAAAGGTGGCTGAAGCGAGTCGGTAGCCAGCGACCCATGATCAATTCTGCTGACATGATGCCCGTGATAGTGTGAGCTGTGGTCCGATACCGAGAAAGGAAATGTGTCAACCGGGTATAGAGAGAACCCGTCATCTGTTTTTGCATCCCACGATTGAATGTCTGGGCCACCTGCTCGGTCAATCCATTAGACGCAGGGTGGTATGGAGTGATGCAGCTGTCGTGCACCCCATTTGTCCGCATAAACTCTGCACTGGTAAAGGACATCTCGCCAACTGAGACTAAAGCCTCTGAATGCCATGGATGCTGAAAGAGAGTCAAAGCTTCTCAATTGCCACCTCAGAGGCTGTGGACGACATACGGTGTACTTTCAACCATTTCAAGTAGGTGTCGACTGGAATAAGGAACATCGAACCTTGGAAATGGCCGACAAAGTCAGCATCAAGACAAGTCCAAGAGCGCCCTGGCCATTCCCACGGATGGAGAGGTGGTGCAGGTAGGATATTCTGCTGCTCTTGGCACAGTTTGTGGTGCTAGGGGAGCCGTTTGATTTTTAAAAAATTTACAGTACCCATCTATTTCTTTTTCCAATTAAGTGGCAATTTAGCATGGCCAATCCACCTAACCTGCACATCTTTGGGTTGTGGGGGTGAGACCCACGCAGACACGGAAGAATGTGTAAACTCCACACAGACAGTGATCTGGGACCGGGATCGAACCCGGGTCCTCAATGCCATGGGGGCCAACAATGTAGCAAGGCCTGGGATGAACTTTCCAGAATAGTTCATCAGTCCCAGGAACAAATGAAGTTCCGTAGCCCCTTTTGGCATGGGGGCCTGCCTGTTGGACTGCACCTTATCAGCAACCAGGTGAAGGCCATCCCTGTCCACATGGTAACTGAGGTAAGTTATCTCTTGGCGTGGAACATGCATTTGTCTCATCAGAGTCAAACACAAGTGACCAGAAAGCGATGGAACACCTCATCGAGTTTGGCCAGTTGCTCTTGGTCCGATGTCTTGATCAGCACATCATCCAGGTAGACTGCGACACATGGTAGGCCCCATAGAATTTTCTCCATTACGCGTTGAATATTGCGCAGGCCAATGACACCCTGAAAGGCAACGTGGTAAACCTGTATAACCTAAATGGGTATTCACTGTCAGGCACTTGCGAGATTCCAGCTCTAACCACCAGATGGAGTTATGCGTGGCTGGTAAAGAGATTCATGAAAGAGAGCCCCTGCTGAGTTTAATGTGAGCTTTTTGAGTGAGCTTCTCAATCCTAGGCATGGGGTAACGGTCCAGTTTGGAGGCTCGGTTTACCGTCATCTTGTCGTCCCCACAAATGCGCATGGTGCCATCCAGCTTCAGCACGGGGACGACCAGCGCCGCCCAATCTGCGAATTTCACGGTGTGGATAATGCTGAGATTTTCAAGGTGATTGAGCTCCACGTCTACCTTAGGTCGCAAAGCATATGAGACTGGGCGGGCACAGAATTACTGTGGCTGTGCCAATGGATCCATGCAAATTCGTACTGTGGTTTTGCAAATGGTAACCAAGCTTGCCTGGAAAACCTCAAGGTATTTTGTGAGTACATCTGAAATACTTGCTGCCAACTGAGGCATTGTAGCTAGTTAAACAAACTGGGCACTGCCCTGTACCATGACGGAAGGCAGGCAGGCGGACTGCTGTCCGTATGTAACATGGATGATTGTCGTACCCGCAATTGCCAGCCATTCTCTGGTGTACGTGGTGGTCAAAAGGGCCTTCGTGTCTTGTGAAGACAAAGGTTGTGCCCCAGCCTAGATCCATTCAAACATGTTTCTGCTGATAGCCGAGATGGCAGCGCCTGTGTCTAGTTCCATGAAGATCGGGATCCTTATAGGCGCCACTTTTGTTGGTGGAGATGCGATTTTGTTGCTGGCATTCGTTCACAGATTCATCCTAAAAGTGTGCATGGGACCAGGAAGGAAAGTCTTGCCATGTGGGATGACAGACAGGTGAACTTGCCTGCGGACATTGCTCCCGTGGTTGCGCCAACCGCAAGCCTTGCAGCATCCAGAATTGGGCTCCTAAGGTTCGTGAGAGAAGTCCTGTCCAGTTCCTGGGATCCTCTGCGGTTGGTTCAACTCTCGTCGAGTGGCATCACCGCCCCCCCCCCCCCCCCCCCCCCAACCCCGCACTCCCCTCCCAGGGTTGAGGGCCGGGATGTCCCGGCCAAGGAAATGTCCTCCAGTGGTGGTGGTGGGGTGGGGGCGGGGGTGCTGCAGCCCAAATTAAGGACCTCTGTGTCCTGCAACCTTGCACGACCTGTTCTGCACTTTCACATGATAAGGCTATCGCCATAGCCTTCTTGAGGTCCAACTGTGGATGGGCTCGTAACCCATGCTGGGTCGCGGCACTTCCGATCCTGCAGAAGAGCCTGCCCTGCAGAACCTTGGGCAGCGAAGCCTCATATTTACAAAATTCTGCGAGGTTCCAGAGAACTCTGTCATGGACTCTCCCGAAGTTCTTTCAGCCGTGTTAAACAGGTAATGCTGGACAATTACGGATGGTCGAGGGTTGAAATGTTCCCCTACTAGGGTGACCAAATCAGCAAATGACTGAATTCGGTCCGCTCCGCAAGCCATGAGGAGGATAACAGTCTGCCGTTTGTCCTCAATAATGGCATCCGCCCGGAAAAAAAAACCCGTATCCATTCAACATACTGTGTCCAATTCATACTGTGTTGAACGCCTCCAGTTTCCACATGAACGTCATGTCTGTGGCCGGTAAGGTAACCTCCTGGGGCCTCTGAAAACAGAGTTGGGTCCAGAGGAAATGACGCCGTCTATAGCTCTACTTTACTCTCGTCGCCAATGTTAAGTTTCGAGGCAAGGACCACACGAGTACATGAAAGAAACAAGAAGAGGTTTAAGATAACACAAGCCGGCACAATATACTCCGCTCCCCGGAAGGGCTCTGTCAACTTGGCCCACAACCGGGCTGGGGTTTTATATCCAGGTTAATCCTGCTCCAGAAGGAAGCTCCCCCCACTTTAGCGGGGGAGGTCATATTCCCCGTCGGACTGTTCCCGTAACCCTCGTACAAGTTATAACCAACAGTGTAACTCATTTCAAACTTGAGAATCGGGTCAGAATGGAACTGTCTGCACAACTGGGGGCAGCAGGGTAGCATGGTGGTTAGCATAAATGCTTCACAGCTCCAGGGTCCCAGGTTCGATTCCCGGCTGGGTCACTGTCTGTGTGGAGTCTGCACGTCCTCCCCCTGTGTGCGTGGGTTTCCTCCGGGTGCTCCGGTTTCCTCCCACAGTCCAAAGATGTGCGGGTTAGGTGGATTGGCCATGCTAAATTGCCCGTAGTGTCCTAATAAAAGTAAGGTTAAGGGGGGGATTGTTGGGTTACGGGTATAGGGTGGATGAGTAGGGTGATCATTGTTCGGCACAACATTGAGGGCCGAAGGGCCTGTTCTGTGCTGTACTGTTCTATGTTCTATGTTCTAACCGTAATAGTTTTATTACTTAATCTCAGGACTGCTCAGACTTTACCTGCCAAAGGCGAAGCAATTTGTAGCAGCCTAACACAATTAGAATTCAATGTATTTACCATTAGGACTATTATTAAAACTTAAACTGTTGGACATGACTAATATCTTTGTCTCGCGTAATGATTTAGATGAGGGAAAAGGGAAAGCTTTTGGCTTAATTAATGTCTTAATAATATTGTTCAGGGGAATTATTCACGGTGTGAGTAAGATAATTAATATACCCAGTCAGGGAACAGAAGAAACCGGCATTGATGGATTTTTCATTCAACCACTACGGAACCATGAAACCTTTCCAGATCAAATTAAAACATTAGCAGAAACACTTGAAGAATCTAATAACTCTACAAGTTCATTTTTGCAACTGCCTGATTTTTATGAGGACACCTAATGGTGAGACTCATATGTCAACACTGATCAAACTAACCTAATATGTGTGCAGCCTTGAAGATGTCCTGTTTCATTTTAAAATAGCTTCAGGTAGTAGAGGGGAGGTATGACACACATAAATGTTCCTGTTGATCAAAGTACCTTTCTTGGGTTCAGGGCATTATATAATCCAAGAATATATACTAATTTGTCTGTTGTTGAAAATAATGCAATTGAAGGCTATCTGCATGATCAAAAAGTAAATTTACTGTTAATTATACATTAAAGCAAGAATATTGTTATATGAATACCAACTACTCGTAACCACGTTCAGTTTTAGAGTAACAATTGATTTAAGTTATTACATCTATTAATTACTACATCTATTCAGGCAGAACACAGGGAATATAGAGGACTATAATAAATTTGTCTTATTTAGACAGCTGCTTTTTGGAGTCTGGTTTGATCAATCTGCTTGGGGCGATCGTGGTGGGCTACTACACTGCCCAGGAGACCAAACATTGCTCAGACAAATACTGGATGAACGAGAAAGTTGGAGAACGTCACGTTGGCACTAATCTGACAAGAAAATGGAAAACCATGCAGGCGAAACTGAGAGCCAGCGCTTACAATTTGATGACAATACATATTCACCACACAAAATTAGTAAGCTATGATGAAACTAAAGGAAAATGTTTCATCTGATGTCTGTGAATAATGAATCTGGTAATTGAACTACACAGTAATAATCCAATCGCAGTCTCACAGATGACGTCATAAATTGTCAGCGTGAAACTTGATTTTGTTTTTCTTATCTGAGCTCAGGATTGAATTGCAGCCTGAAATTCACTCTTAATGTTTATTAGTTATCACTTGTAAGTCAAATATTGCAATCTTTCCTGTTCTAGCAATTGTCCATTTACTTGCAGGTAGATTTCCTGATGCTATCTGAATTTCAGTTCACTGTGTCTTGTATAATGTAAGATAAAAAATATGCCCAGTGTTATACTGTGTAGTTTAAGTGGGATTCCAGGTACGGGATTGACAGATTTTTTCAACTGCTTTTTTTTCTAAGTAAAGATAAACACATCATAATGTGAATGCAAGAATAATTGAGTGTCACGTAGGGATTTTATGCCAGATGCGAATCATTATTGCAACATAACAAAATCTTCACAATACTCCCAGCAATATGAATTATATCAAAATAGACCGTACATTTTTTTACAAATAGACAGTTTATGAAGTACTTCTTGTTTTTCAGTCTTTGTGATATTACAGAAGAAATATTGCCAGTTTTATTGAACAAGGAATTCATTTGCAGTGCCAGCACATTAAATGGAAGATTTAAATATTCTCCGCAGCTTTTTTAGAAAATACTTTCAAAAAAGCTTCTGACCATTCAACAAAAAATGTCTAAAATATCACAAAGGTTATGAGAAAGGTTATTGTGCGTTGGTGTTGTCATTTATTGGGTTTGGTACTGTCTACACACTGCTTTCACTTTGGAACATAGATTTCATGTTTTGTCTTCAGACCAAGGCCAGTGTGCACATCTTTACAGATGTGAACTTTAACCTCCTCACCACTGACATGCTGAGTGAGACCCCATGCACTTGAGCATTTTCATTTCATCAGAACTACTTGCAAATGTACTCATTTCTTTTCTTAAACCATACTCAGCCCTGAAGGTAAAACACAATAAAATATTTTCACAAAGTACTGAATTTAAAAAAATAACCTGTTTTTTATCTTTCGATTGTGTAGCTGACTCTTTTGCATACTTGAATAGTTGACAAAATACTGAGACGAATAATTGAAAAATTGGATGCGTTTCACTGTCATAAAAAAGGATACGATGACCTTGGTTAAACAAGAATAAGTCCAGAGATGAATACTGCATGTGAGAGCGGGGGCGTGTGAGAACAGGAGGGGCTGAGGCACTCAACTGAAATGTAGGGCACCACAACTGTCAACATTGTTATGGGAAAGTATATCATATCCTCTATGGGGTGACTATGAGTTGAAGAGGGAAAAATGCATTAAAAATCACAACATGGCCTCAATATGTTGTAGCGCTTGATCTGTGGGAGAACAGCTTCTGCCTCACTTCCATTTGATGTCTCTTCACAATGGTGGGCATGGTATTGAAAACAAACACAGCTCCATAGATGTTAGCAATTCTCAGCTGCCTTCTACACGTAAAAATGTAGAGAATGAGGACCAAAACCTGGATGCAGGTTTTTGGGCATGATGATTGTAGTTATCTTGCATCCAGTCTCATTGAGGCAGGCAGCATGTAAACTTGGGGCTGCTCCTAATTTCAATGATTTCAGAATGCAACTCAGTGCAAACACACTTCTGGTTGTCTGCCCAGTCAACAGAGGGTCCTATGCGTGTGGGGCAAGCAAATGATTCACTTAGTCTGCACCTCTTAAAGGCAGCCTGTTGTTCTTAAAGAGGAGATGCATCATTGCACAGATCACTGCTGTCTGCCGGCACTGCAAGAAGTTGTAAGGAGATAGGTACCAAGATGGAAGAGAGAGGGATCCGAGGTTCTCTGATGCCACGCTGGAGGTTTAATTCAGGAGGCTGAGAAGAGGAGAGAATCCAAGTTTCTGCGGGGGGTGGAGGGGGGTGGGGGAAGCTAGAAGGCCCTTCAGCAACATTCTGAGAAAAGAATGGAAGCAGATGACCAAGGTGGTAAATTCCTGCCATATGACCACAAAGATGAAAGAATTTTACTAACCTCACACAGGCACACAAAGGTTTCCAGCGGGACCCCGTCCACCACCAAATTAAAACAGCTTTAGAATTGCAGGTTGGTGAGAAATGGAACTGCACCATTCTAACAAAAAGAAAGAGTGAGGGGAAGCATGATTCCTTCTGGGGCTGAAAATGCAGAGAGGGAGGAGGAGGAGAGCTCACCACTGGTTGTCCTAGCCATTGAGGGCTTTCCGAGAGCATTTCTACTACTTTCTCCTCAGCCAGGAGAAATGCCTGAGCCACCTGCAATTCACAAAGGAAATGGTCACCGAAATGTGCCCCTTCCTTCAACAGGACCTACAGACTCACAGTAGTGGTATAACTTGCACTGCTCAGGGTGGAGCCCTGTATTATCCCACAGAGGGAGTCTCCAATTGGACGTGATCTGCAGCTTGCTTCATGTTCTCGCTATTATAGGGTGAAGTTATTGCCGCCAAGCATCTCATTGGAGGCCATCTCAGGTAGAGGAAGAAAAGCAGGCAGGGAGGAAGCATTGGAACCTATTCGGCACGATTTACTGCTCCCACCAGTGGTGGGGATCATGGCAGCAGGGATACAGTTTGGCATGATGGCAAAAGTCAGTTATTTGCAGGTGGGAAATTAGTTTGGAATTCTGTTCTCCAGACTTTGACAACAGTTTAAGGCGGCTCGAATTTCCCACTGATCTACACCAGAAAACGCATTTGCCTCTCCTGAATGTTCATTAAAAGGTCAACTTGCTGGAATCACAACCCGCACCAAATTAAGTATCCCACCTGTGGATTATTAGAACGGTTTGTTTCCCATCTGTTATATAAGTGGAGTGCACCTCTGAAGCTTCACTTCATCTCGAAGTATATAGACGCCGCTTTCACCTATCTTTAAGAGCGGTTCTGCAAGACTTTGGGTGCTTGTGTCAAGGCTGGACAGGGAAAGGAGTCTCACGGATGAACAATGAGAGGATGTCTGGGGAATGGGGGTGACTGAAGATGTAGGGAGGGTGTTTTGGAGATTGCCGATGGTGGTGTCGCGTGGGAAGAACTGAGGGTCAAGGTGGCAGGGTGGAACAGTGACAGTCAGAGCAGGAAGTGGGATTTGGTAGGGTGGCAGGTTCAGGGTGAGAGTCTGGTAGTTTAAAGTTGCATTGGGTGGTTCACGGAGGAGTTAAGACATTTGGCTCAGGTAACAAGTGGGGAAGGGTCAGGTTGGGCATGGGGATGGCAATGGATGTTGGATCTGAGTGGAGGAATGATAGGTGGAGGCAGATCCTGACAGGGCCCAGGGTGATGAGGGGAGGTATAAGTGTGGCAGAGGGATGAACCAAGGGTGATGGGGGGGGGGGGGGGGGGGGGGTGGGGTGATTGGTATGTTACCGAGGGAGGGTAGAACGTGGTGGAGCATGTCGGAAAAGCTACACACACCATTTTCTCAAGGTTTTTCTTGACAGCAAAGTTCATTTTGGACATATGAATCCACGGGTGGGAGGAAGTTCTTTTCGGGTGGGTGGTGTTGAAAGTTAGCAAGGTGTCCCAACTAAAGGGACACCCTAACGATTTTGAGGCAACTGGATGTCAAAGGTGCTAAGTTGCGTTCTACACTCCACGGTGAAGCCCACAGGGCAGCAGGTTTTTTCCTGACTCATGAGTCTCATAACATCGAGATCCCAGCAAGGTCTGGTTCTTGGGGCTGGTTTAGCTCACTCAGCTAAATCGCTGGCTTTTAAAGCAGACCAAGCAGGCCACCAGCACGGTTCGATTCCCGTACCAGCCTCCCAGGACAGGCGCCGGAATGTGGCGACTAGGGGCTTTTCACAGTGACTTCATTGAAGCCTACTCGTGACAATAAGCAATTTTCATTTTTCATTTCATTTTCAGGTGTGGAGCTGCCATTTATTCTGCACCATTTACCATCAGCTGCAGTCAGAGACAGAGATGAAGTGAGGGAGGAAGGTGAATGCTGCCAACGGTCAGTGTGAAATCAAAAATGAAATGAAATGAAAATCGCTTATTGTCACAAGTTGGCTTCAAATGAAGTTACTGTAAAAAGCCCCTAGTCACCACATTCTGGTGCCTGTTCGGGGAGGTTGGTACGGGAATTGAACCATGCTGCTGGCCTGCCTTGGAGTGCTTTCAAAGCCAGCGATTTAGCCCTGTGCTAAACCAGCCCCAAAACCAACACCTAAACCAGTGTTGGTGGGAGGCAGCTAACTCACGACTCCAAACCTCTATCTTTCTGGGTGACTGTTCATGGCTGACAAAGGATCATGTGATTAGTCTCTCTATGCTGCTTAGGCAATGGTCTTTCTATAGAGTTTCGAGGATAGCGGAGGCAAGTGGAAAAGTACCTGTGTGAGGCTTTTTGCACATGCCTCTCATCATCCTAGTCAAAGAGCAATGCCTCCAAACGCATTCATTCTCCAAGTTGTCACTTAACTGGAAGGGGTGGGATATCATATCTAGATGGAGGCCAGCTGAAGGGCTTAACATTTGCCTGCAGTCTTTGAAATTGAAGAAAACCTGTAATGGACATGCTCACTTAACGTATCACTTCATTCATTTACACATCTACTCAGTTGTTGTTGATGCAGGCTGCAAGCAACTATGCCTTGGTAATGGCTCTCATCCAGATGAAGAGTTGGTGGGTCCATTGCTGGTTGGCACAGGGTTGGAGCAAGCACCTAAGAGCAAGAGTCAGCAGAGTCTCTATAGAGCACGAGGCTGGTGAACATGTAGCACTGCAACGGTGACTATTGGATCAACCATGGGTTTTTTGCTGGCGATGCCCTTAACTAGAAATAAGCATGAGGCATATACCAGGATGTGTTGCTCACATTTTCAAGCTTTTCTAGTGGGAACTGCGGCCACAAGGACTCCCCGGGAGTACTGTGGACATCCTGACCTGCAATGAGTGAATGTGCATCTGGGTGCCCTTTCGATATGGAACAAAGACTTTTGACTCTGAGGTAGCAGTGGGAAAGGTGACTTCCTGCCAGCCTGCCGCAAAATGGATTTGGATTTTTGTTTGTTGTCACTGATGCACGATCAAAGACTAAGGTTGGGTACAACTGTGGCTTTATTGCAGTCAGATGCGTGGCCGCCTGCTGCAGCTGGTGACATGGCAGATCAATGGAGGACAGGCATATTTATACAGCTCCTAGTGGGCGGAGCCAGCCGGCAGGGGCTACCGGCGAACCTGTAGTATAGGTTCTACCTTACATCCCCTAATACAGGTGGACAGTGGTTCACCACATTCACCCCCTGTTAAAAACGAGTCCGGCGGGGGTGGTGTGGAACTATATACAGCATTATATACAGCATTGAGAATTATGCAAAGTGTTTTAGGAAAGAAGTGGGGGAGAAAAAAAAAAGTCAATTTTGATGGTCCGGTGCCGGTCAGAGGTTCAGTCGATCCGGTGCTTTGACGATTCGCTGGGAGCGGCGTAACGGCGGCGGCGATGTCGGTGCTGGTGGTGCGGGTGTCACCGATGGCGGTGCTGGCCTGCTGTCAGATGACTCCGGGAGCATGCCGAAATCTTCGTCCTCTTGCGTGGGCAGTGGAAGGAGGGATGGGCCTGGTGGGGTTAATGTTGGGAGCGCTGGGGGAGGGGAGGAAGGTGCCTGGGTGGGGAAGTGTGTTTGGTTGGAACTTGACGATGCCAAGTCCCTGAGGGAGACAGTACCTTGGCGGCCGTCGGGGTACTCCACATAGACATACTGGGGGTTGGCATGGAGCAAGTGTACCCTGTCCACCAACGGGTCCGCCTTGTGGGGTCGGATGTGCCTAGGGAGCAGGACCTGCCCTGGAGCTGCGAGCCAAGTCAGGAGCGACACCCCAGATGTGGACTTCCTGGGGAATGAAAAAAGACGTTCATGGGATGTGCTATTCGGAGTGGTGCATAGTAGTGACCGGATGGAGTGTAGTGCATCAGGAAGGACCTCCTGCTAGTGGGAGGCTGGGAGGTTTTTAGACCGTAGAGCCAGCTGAACGGCCCTCCATACCATCCCGTTCTCCCCCTCTACCTACCCGTTTCCCCGGGGGTTGTAGCTGGTCGTCCTGCTGGAGGTGATACCCCTGCTGAGCAGGAACTGACGCAGCTCATCACTCATGAATGAGGATCCCCTGTCACTGTGGAAGTAAGCGGGGAAACCAAAAAGAGCTAAGATTGTGTTGAGGGCCTTAATGACGGTGGCAGACATCAAATCGGGGCATGGCATGGTGAAGGGGAATCTGGAGTACTCATCGACCACACTGAGAATATACATGTTGCGGTCGGTGGAGGGGAGTGGCCCTTTGAAATCCACGCTGAGGCATTCAAAGGGGCGGGAGGCCTTCACCAGGCGCGCGCGCGGTCTGGCCGGTAGAAGTGCGGCTTGCACTCCGCACAGACCTGGCAGTCTCTGGTGACTGCCCGTACTTCCTCGACGGAGTAGGGCAGGTTGCGAGCCTTGACGAGGTGGTACAGTCGTGTGACCCCCGGGTGACAAAGGCTGTCGTGTAGGGTCCGGAGTTGGTCTACTTGTGCGCTGGCACATGTACCTCGGGATAGGGCGTCTGGGGGCTCGTTGAGTTTGCCGTGGTGACACAAAATCTCGTAATTATAGGTGGAGAGCTCGATTCTCCACCGCAAGATTTTATCGTTTTTGATCTTGCCCCGCTGTGTGTTATTGAACATGAAGGCTACCGACCGTTGGTCAGTGAGGAGAGTGAATCTCCTGCCGGCTAGGTAATGTCTCCAATGCCGCACAGCTTCAATGATGGCCTGGGCCTCTTTTTCAACGGATGAGTGCCGAATATCAGAGGCATGAAGGGCGCGGGTGAAGAAGGGTAGTGTCTCGTCCACTGCGTGCGTCCCGGCCTTGGCTATGTCTGCTCTGATACGGGCGAAGACCTGTTGTGCCTCGGCATGCGGTCGGGATCGGGCCCCAGAAGTCCGTTCTGGACTACATAGCCGAGGATAGCTAAGTGGGCCGTGCTGAACACACACTTCTCTTTATTATACATAAGGTTGAGAAGAGTGGCAGTGCGGAGGAATTTAGCGAGGTTGGCATCGTGGTCCTACTGATCATGGCCGCAGATGGTGACATTATCTAAGTACGGAAACGTAGCCCGCAAACCGTACCAGTCGACCATTCAGTCCATCTCCCTTTGGAAGACCGAGACCCCGTTAGTGACGCCAAAGGGAACCCTAAGAAAGTGATAGAGCCGACCGTCCGCCTCGAAGGCAGTGTATGGATGGTCTGATTTACGGATGGGGAGCTGGTTGTAGGCGGATTTCAGGTCAATTGTTGAGAAGACCCGGTACTGTGCAATCTGATTGACCATATCAGATATGCGTGGGAGGGGGTACGCGTTGAGCTGCGTGTACCGATTGATGGTCTGGCTGTAGTCCACAACCATTCTGTGTTTCTCCCCAGTCTTAACTACTACCACTTGGGCTCTCCAGGGGCTGTTGCTGGCCTCGATGATACCCTCCCGAAGCAGCCTCTGGACCTTGGACCTGATGAAGGCCTTGTCCTGGGCGCTGTACCATCTGCTCCTGGTGGCAATGGGTTTGCAATTGGAAGTTAGATTGGCAAAGAGGGAGGGGGGTCAACCTTGATGGTCACGAGGCCACAAACGGTGAGTGGAGGTAGGGGCCTGCTGAATTTGAGGGTGAGGCTCTAGAGAATGCACTGAAAATCCAGACCCAGCAATAGTGCAGCGCAGAGATTAGGAAGGACGTAGAGACGGAAACCGCTGAATTCTACACCCTGGACTGTGAGAGTGACCGTGCAGAACCCTCGGATCGGGACAGAATGGGATCCGGAGGCCAGGAAGATCCATTGATTGGCGGGGTGGACTGCAAGGGAGTAGCGCCTTGCCGTATCCGGGTGTATGAAGATTTTGGTGCTCCCGGAGTCCAGCAGGCAGGAGGTCGCGTGGCCATTGATTTTCACCGTTGTCGAAGCGGTGGTCAGGTTGTGTGGACGAGCCTGGTCCAGTGTCATCGAGACGAGCTGCGGGTGATCGCCAGAGGTTTCAGACGGAGAGCGTTGGTGGCCCATGTCATGGGATGTCGTTGGAATTCCTACCCTGTGGGGAAGACAAGATGGCGGCATCTTGAGGTCCTGCGGGGGAAAAAATGGCGGCGCCAATGGGGCGCACATTGCGGGGGCGGGACACGATGGCGGTGCCCATGAGTCGCATGTGGACTGAGGGGAAGAAGATGGCGGCACACAGAGTGCGTTTGACAGGGGGGAGGGGTTGATAGCGGTGACTGCGCGGGCCTGGCACACTGCGGCGAAGTGGCCCTTTTTGTTACAAGACTTGCAAGTGGCGGCGCGGGCCAGGCTGCGTTGGCGGAGGTGCTTTTGTTGGCCGCAGAAGTAGCAGCGGGGACCCCCGGGGTGCACGGACTGGCGTGTGGCGCAGGCGTATTGGCTAGGCAGGGCCCTAGCTGGGGGGGGGGTCTTTTGCGGGGTCCAGGAGGGATAGGAGGGGTGGGCCGCGTGGCGAGAGGGATAGGCCTGAACATTACGGGAAGCGACCGTCATGGAGAGTGCTAATGGTTTTGTCTCCGCTAGGTTGAGCGTGGTCCCTTCCAGCAGTCGTTGTCGGATGAGGTCCGACCCAATCCCCGTTACGAATGCACCGTGCATGAAGAGATTAGAATGTTCGGTGGCCGTAACGGCCTGACAGTCCCAGTCCCGGACGAGTGGGATTAGGGCCCGCCAAAAGTCTTCAATGGACTCACCAGGGAGTTGAGTGCGAGTGGCGAGTACGTGCCTGGCGAAGAGCGTGTTCGCTTTCTGCGAGTAGTTCTCTTTTAGGAGTGCCATGGCTTCCGCGTAATTCGGGGCGTCCTGGATCAACGGGAATACGCTTGAGCTCAACCTGGAATACTGGACATGTATCTTCTGTGCTCCGTCAGTGTGGGGTTTGCTGCGTTGATGTAAGTCTCGAAGCAAGCTAGCCAGTGATTAAAGTCCTTTTTGGCGTTGGGCGAGTGTGGATCCAGCTGCAGGCAATCTGGTTTGATTCTGATATCCACCTGTTGAAAATTTGACTGCAATAAATTGATGCACGATCAATTGCACAAAGACTAAGGTTGGATACAACTGTGGCTTTATTGCAGTCTGATGCGTGGCCTCATGCTGCAGCTGGCGAAATGGCAGATCAATAGAGGACATGCATATCTATACAGCTCCTACTGGGCGGAGCCATCCGGCAGGGGCTACCGGCGAACCTGTAGTACAGGTTCTACCTTACATCCCCTAATACAGGTGTATAGTGGTTCACCACATTGACGTGTACCGAAGTACAGTGAAAAGTATTTTTCTGCGAGCAGCTCAATAGATCATTAAGTACATGAAAAGAAAAGGAAATAAAAGAAAATTCATAATAGGGCAACACAAGGTACACAATGTAGCTACATAAACACCAGCACTGGGTGAAGCATATACGGATGTAGTGTTAATGAGGTCAGTCCACAAGAGGGTCGTTTAGGAGTCTGGTAACAGTGGGGACAAAGCTGTTTTTTTGTGTCTGTTCGTGTGTGGTCTCAGACTTTTGTATCTTGACTTTTGTAAATGCACTGAGCCCCTTGTAGGTGCATCCTCTTGCTGCCACATAGCCTCCAGAATGGAAAATGTTGCCCCTTATCTTCAGACAGCCTGTTCATGTGCACTTAATGAAACTCCTGATCCCTTAAAACATGATTCCGTCACTGCTGTGCTCCAGAATTCCATGCCTTTCCATTCGTCAGCTATGTGTCATCACACCACCCACTTGGTCAAAATCCTGCAATCAAAGCAACCAACAAAATACAATTCCACAACATCTTTATTCACCACCACCACCTTCCCAAGGCACCACACCCCCATCACTCATTCATCAGCAACTCCGAGCGCCCAAAGCTTGGGCCTAGCTTTCTGATGTTTCACTTCACCCTGTCACAATGATGCCAGACTCTCACAGCCTCCATATGTGTATTTATTCAGCTTTGGCAGGCACATCACCCAAACACCCAAACCCAAATACAATCACTGACCTCCTTCGCTCTCTCTTGCAAGACAAGGTGTTCCTGCAGGACAAGAGCAGGGAGCAGAAAAAAACTCTGGAAGGGGACAGGCACACCTGCAGGTACCTAAACCTGCCTAATAAGCTGTATTCTGCATCATGGAGCTGGTTTCTCCATTATAATGTGCCATACTTGGAACCCCAATTAATTTTAATCAGCTCCTGAGTTGACAACCCTGCCAGGTAAAGTTGTTGGAAAGCCATCCAGCTCTGCAAGGGTAAGTTTAAAACTACTGAAAAAAAAGTAGCATGCTTGTTCCTCTTTGCCCAACAAGGAACGTCTGGCCTCTGCTGTCCCAGGTCTTCTCCTCTGAAGTGATCGGAATACCCCGATCCCAGATTTACCTTGCTACTGGCAATGCAATTCTGAGTTGCTGCTTTATGTCTGAAAAAGCTGATCCGCCGTGACATTTAAGGGAAACCTGGCAGGCAAGTTCTGCTGGGCCTCTGCTTCTCTTCCCCACAAAGGGCTGTCTCTGCTAGGAGTTAATATCAACGTTATCCTCGTCCACCGATGTAACTGGATGTTGGATTGTCCGGCTTTAGTACTTAACGGAAATCTTTAGTATACAGTCACTTAATTGCAACAGAACTGAAAGGAAATAAGGAATTATTTTTGGACCACGCAAATTTTAATGAAGTGAGAAGACAATTTCCCACCCCCTTTAACAGAAAAAATGAGAGAAAAAACAAAGTAATATATCGGGACCCAGATTTCCCCAAGGTTTGTGAATCCACAGGGAACAGCACTAACTCGCTAATCATTCATCCCTAAAGTTGAGAGCCCACAGGAAACACCCTAGAATGCACTCGAGTCATTCTACCCTGTAGTCAGAATGACCCACAGGAAACAACAAAGCCATTCGAAGAAACTCAAATAAAACTACTCCCACAGACTTACAAGTTCCCACAGGATAGTACTGTCGAAGTCTATTATTTATTTTAAAACACGTCAGGTCCCAATAGATCTTGGAACGTCTGTGGGTAAACTCTTGCTGTATCACTAATGCATTCTGACTGAAATATGAACAAATCTACCCCAATGTTCTGGGCTGAGAGCTATACAAAAGGATATTTTCTTGTTTTTTTATAAATTTAGAGTACCCAATTTATTTTTTCCAATTAAGGGACAATTTAGCGTGGCCAATCCACCTAGCCTGCTCACCTTTGGGTTCTGGGGGCGAAACCCACACAAACACGGGGAGAATGTGCAAACTCCACACGGACAGTGATCCAGGACCAGGATCGAACCTGGGACCTCGGCGCCGTGAGGCTGCCGGACTAACCCACTGCACCACCGTGCTGCCCCAAAAAGGATATTTTCTGAGTGAGATTGTTGGATCGCCATTGTGTTTGCATCGTGCACAGTTTTCGGCAGGAATTCAGCTGTTGGAGAGGGCGGAGCTACAGAGTCGAGCGGTGAGTATTTAAACTAGCTGCTTCGCGGATTCGAGTCTTTTCGGCGGGAATTCAGCTGTTGGAGTGGACGGAGCTACAGAGTTGAATGGTGAGTATTTAAACTAGCTGCTTAAACAGCGGCCACAGGGTCTTTGGGGATAAATTTGAAGAGTGACATCACAGCAAAGCAGTGACCTGATAGCTGGTAAGGAGTGTGCTCCAATTAGCAGTAGCTGGGAGAAATTTAACTCTTTGTGTGTTGGTAAGTATTGTGATTGGTAAGTAATATCTTTATTACTTTCACTTATTCATTATTTGATATTATATTTGCAATCAGTTAAGGTAAAGTGTAAAAATGGCAGGAGATTCCAGACCCGTGTTATGCTCCTCGTGCTCAATGTGGGAGTTCAGGGATGCGGCAATGCCCCTGACTCATTTATGATAGAACATAGAACATTACAGCACAGTACAGGCCCTTCAGCCCTCGATGTAGCTCCGTCCTGTGAAACCCCTCTAAAGTCCCTCTACACTATTCCCTTATCGTCCATATGCCTATCCAATGACCATTTGAATGCGTTTAGTGTTGGCGAGTCCACTACTGTTGCAGGCAGGGCATTTCACGCCCTTACTACTCTCTGAGTAAAGAACCTACCTCTGACATCTGTCCTATATCTATCTCCCCTCAATTTAAAGCTATGTCCCCTCGTGCTGGACATCATCATCTGAGGAAAAAGGCTCTCACTGTCCACCCTATCTAATCCTCTGATCATCTTGTATGCCTCAATTAAGTCACCTCTTAACCTTCTTCTCTCTAACGAAAACAGCCTCAAGTCCTTCAACCTTTCCTCATAAGATCTTCCCTCCAAACCAGGCAACATCCTTGTAAATCTCCTCTGCACCCTTTCCAATGCTTCCACATCCTTCCTATAATGTGGCGACCAGAACTGCACACAATACTCCAAATGCGGCCGCACCAGAGTTTTGTACAACTGCAACATGACCTCATGGCTCCGAAACTCAATTCCTCTACCAATAAAAGCTGACACACCGTACGCCTTCTTAACAACCCTATCAACCTGGGTGGCAACTTTCAGGGATCTATGTACATGGACACCGAGATCCCTCTGCTCATCCACACTACCAAGAATCTTACCATTAGCCCATTAGTACTCTGTCTTCCTGTTATTCCTTCCAAAATGAATCACTTCACACTTTTCTGCATTAAATTCCATTTGCCGCCTGTCAGCCCAGCTTTGCAGCTTATCTATGTCCCTCTGTAACGTGTAACATCCTTCTGTACTGTCCACAACTCCACCAACTTTAGTTTACTCACCCATCCTTCTACATCCTCCTCCAGGTCATTTATAAAAATTACAAACAGCAGCGGCCCCAAAACAGATCCTTGTGGTACACCACTAGTAACTGGACACCAGTCAGAACATTTCCCATCAACCACCACCCTTTGTCTTCTATCAGCTAGCCAATTTCTGATCCAAACTGCTAAATCACCCTGAATCCCTTGCCTCTGTATTTTCTGCAATAGCCTACCGTGGGGAACCTTAGCAAATGCTTTACTGAAGTCCATATACACCACATCAACTCTTTTACCCTCATCCACCTGTTTGGTCACCTTCTCGAAGAACTCAATGAGGTTTGTGAGGCATGACCTACCCTTCACAAAACCATGTTGACTATCTCTAATCAAATCAAAAATCTCAGTATTCTCCTCGACAACTTTGTCTTTTTCCTGTGTGAATACAGATGAAAAATACTCCTTTAGCACCTCACCTACCTCCTCGTGCAGGAAGCTCCTGTTAGACTGCATGACAGCATCCGCATTGCTGAGGAGGTTGAGGATAGCACGTTCAGTGAGTTGGTCACACCGCAGATTAGGATTGGTGAGGAAGACAGGGAATGGGTGACCATAAGGCAGAGAAAGAGCAGGAAGGCAGTGCAGGTGTCCCCTGCGTTCATCTCCCTCCAAAACAGGTATACTGTTTTGGATACTGTTGGGCAAGATGACTCACCAGGGGAAGGCAGTAGTAGCCAGGTTCATGGCACTGTGGCTGGCTCTGCTGCACAGAAGGGCAGGAAAAAGACTGGCAGGGCTATAGTCATAGGGGATTCAATCGTAAGAGGAGTAGACAGGTGTTTCGGTGGTCGAAAACGAGACTCCCGAATGGTATGTTGCCTCCCGAGTGCACGGGTCAGGAATATCTCAGATCAGCTGCAGGACATACTGAAGGGGAGGATGAACAGCCAGTTGTCGTGGTGTATATAGGCACCAACAATATAGGTAAAAAACGGGATGAGGTCCTATAATCAGAATTTGGGGAGTCAGGAGATAAGTTTATAAAGTAGGACCTCAAAGGTAGTAATCTCAGGATTGCTACCAGTGCCATTTGACAGTCAGAGTAGAAATTCAAGAACAGTCAGAATGAATACGTGGCTTGAGAGATGGTGCAGGAGGGAGGGGTTCAGATATTTGGGACATTGGAACCGGTTCTGGGGACGGTGGAACCATTACAAATCGGATGGTCTACACCTGGGCAGGACTGGAACCAATGTCCGAGGGGGTGCTTTTGCTAACACTGTTGGGGAGGTTTTAAACTAATGTGGCAGGTGGATGGGAACCAGATTAGGAAGATAGAGGTCAGTGAAGAGGCAGGAACTAAAGCCAGTAAGGTACTAGACAATAAACTTATTGTGGACAGGAAAGAGATAATGAACACAAAGGGACAGGTGGTCTGAGGTGCATTTGTTTTAATGCGAGAAGTGTAGCAGGTAAGGCAGATGAACTTAGGGCTTGGATTAGTACCTGGGAATATGTTATTGGTATTACTGAGACGTGATTGAGGGAAAGGCAAGATTGGCAACTAAATATCCCAGGGTATAAATGCTTCAGAAGGGATAGAGAGGGAGGTAAAAGGGGTGGAGGAGTTGCATTACTGGTCAGAGATGATATCACAGCTGTGATTAAGGAGGGCACTATGGAGGATTCGATCACTGAGGCAATATGGGTAGAGCTAAGAAATAGGAAGGGTGCAGTAACATTGTTGGGACTTTGCTACAGGCCTCCCAAAAGCAAGCGTGAAGTAGAGGTACAAATATGTAGACAAATTATCGAAAAATGTAGGAGCAATAGGGTGGTCCAATAGGGAAATTTTAACTTCCCCAACATTGAATGGACTCATGTAGTTTTGGAGGCGTAGATGGAGCAGAATTTGTAAACAGCATCCAGGAGAGTTTTTTAGAGCAGTATGTAAATAGTCCAACTCAGGAAGGGGCTATATTGGACCTGGTATTGGTGAATGATCCCGGCCAGGTGGTTGAAGTTTCAGTCGGTGATTACTTTGGGAATAGCGATCACAATTCTGTAAGTTTTAGAATACTCATGGACAAAGTTGAGAGTGGTCCTAAAGGAAGAGTGCTAAATTGGGGAAAGGCCAAGTATAACAAAATTCAGCAGGAGCTCGGGAATGTGGATTGGGAGCAGCTGTTTAAGGGTAAATCCACATTTGAAATGTGGGAGTCTTTTAAGGAAAGGTTGATTAGAGTGCAGGACAGACATGTCCCTGTGAAAATGAGGGATAGAAATGGCAAGATTAGGGAACCATGGGTAACGGGTGGAATTGTGAGACTAGCTAAGATGAAAAAGGAAGCATACATAAGATCGAGGCGACTTAAAACTGATGCAGCTTTGGAGGAATATCGGGAAAGTAGGACAAATCTCAAATGCGCAATAAAGAGAGCTAAAAGGGGTCATGAAATACCTTTGGCTAACAGGGTTAAGAAAATTCCCAAGCCTTTTATTCGTATATAAGGAGCATGAGGGTAACTAGAGAAAGGATTGGCCCACTCAAAGACAAAAGAGGGAATTTATGCGTGGAGTCAGAGGAAATGGGTGAGATTCTTAATGAGTACTTTGCATCGGTATTCACCAAGGAGAGGGACATGACGGATGTTGAGGTTAGGGATGGATGTTTAAATACTCTAGGTCGAGTCGGCATAAGGAAGGGGGAAGTTTTGGGTATTCTAAAAGGCATTAAGGTGGACAAGTCCCCAGGTCCAGACGGGATCTATCCCAGGTTACTGAAGGAAGCGAGGGATGAAATAGCTGGGGCCTTAACAGATACCTTTGCAGCATCCTTGAGCACGGGTGAGTGCCCAGAGGACTGGAGAATTGCTAATGTTGTCTCTTTGTTTAAGAAAGGTAGCAGGGATAAAACAGGGAATTATAGACCTGTGAGCTTGACGTCAGTGGTAGGCAAACTGTTGGAGAAGATACTGAAGGATAGGATCTATTCACATTTGGAAGAATGTGCCGGTGGAGATTACATTATTTACTTATCAGTGATAGGCAGCATGGTTTTGTGCAGGGAAGGTCATGTCTTACAAACCTATAGAATTCTTTGAGGAAGTGACAGAGTTAATTAATGAGGGAAGGGTTGTAGATGTCATATACATGGACTTCAGTATGGCATTTGATAAAGTTTCCCATGACAGATTGATGGAAAAAGTGAAGTCGCATGGGGTTCAGGGTGTACTAGCTAGATGGATAAAGAACTGGCTGGGCAACAGGAGACAGAGAGTAGTGGTGGAAGGGAGTGTCTCAAAATGGAGAAAGATGACTAGTGGTGTTCCACAGGGATCCGTGCTCGGACCACTGTTGTTTGTGATATACATAAATGATCTGGACAAAGGTATAGGTGGTCTGATTGGCAAGTTTGCGGATGATACTAAGATTGGTGGAGTTGCAGATAGCGAGGAGGACTGTCAGAGAATACAGCAAAATATAGATAGATTGGAGAGTTGGGCAGAGAAATGGCAGATGGAGTTCAATCCAGGGAAATGTGAGGTGATGCATTTTGGAAGATCCAATTCAAGAGCGGACTGTATGGTCAATGGAAGAGTCCTGGGGAAAATTGATGTACAGAGAGATCTGGGAGTTCAGGTCCACTGTACCCTGAAGGTGGCAATGCAGGTCGATAGAGTGGTCAAGAAGGCATACAGCATGCTTGCCTTCATCGGATGGGGTATTGAGTACAAGAGTCGGCAGGTCATGTTACAGTTGTATAGGACTTTGGTTAGGCCACATTTGGAATACTGCATGTAGTTCTGGTCGCCAGATTACCAGAAGGATGTGGATGCTTTGGAGAGGGCTTTAGAGAGGGTGCAGAGGAGGTTCACCAGGATGTTGTCTGGTATGGAGGGTGCTAGCTATGAAGCTATGAAGAAAATTTGAGTAGATTAGGATTGTTTTCATTGGAAAGGCGGAGGTTGAGGGGGGACCTGATTAAGGTCTACAAAATTATGAGAGGTATGGACAGGGTGGGTAGCAAAAGCTTTTTCCAAGAGTGGGGGCGCAATTACAAGGGGTCACGATTTCAAGGTGAGAGGGAGAAAGTTTAAGGGAGATGCGCGTTGAAAGTTTTTTACGCAGAGGGTATTGGGTGCCTGGAACGCTTTGCCAGCGGAGGTGGTAGAGGCAGGCACGATAGCATCATTTAAGATGCACCTAGACAGGTATATGAACGGGCGGGGAACAGAGGGAAGTAGATCCTTGGAAAATAGGCAACAGGTTTAGATAAAGGATATGGATCGGCGCAGGCTGGGAGGGCCGAAGGGCCTGTTCCTGTGCTGTAATTTTTTTTGTTCTTTGTTTTGTATCACCCACCTCAAACAAGCTGATGTTTTACTTCAATTATTAATTCATCCCCCAACATTGTCCCATCCGGCAGCCACACCCATCAGATAGAGGTTACAGGCAGTTTGGACTAGTAGTTCAAAAATGTTTAATGGTGATTATGTGCACAGGATGTGCCTTTACCTCTAACTGTCTTCCATCTACTACACCCATGCCAACTTGAATGTCATCTATGTCATCTACTGCCATCCCAGGACTAACATCCACCCTCTTTTTTTCTCTATCAAGACCTCTCGCTCTCTCCTTCCATGTGTCCGAACACTCCTTCTATGTCTTTCACCAGAGAGCACATCAGGAATGGAGGTGGCCTAGGGCAGCATGGTGGCGCAGTGGGTTAGATCTGCTGCCTCACGGCGCCGATGTCCCAGGTTCGATCCCGGCTCTGGGTCACTGTCCATGTGGATGTCATAATATCCACTCATGTATATAATGAGATGCAGACAGGCAGTGATTGACACATAGGATGACCAGTAAGCATACAACACAGTACAGCCAATCACCAGACAGGACACTACCACTATAAAGCCAGAGGGCACAAGGTTCCCCGCTCTCTCGGGACCCAGCTACTGAGACAGTCAGAGTCCACGAGCTAGCTTGTGCAAACACCATGCGGTAGCCAGGGCCGGCTCAAGGCACCGGCAACTCGGGCAGTCGCCCGGGGCGCCATGTGCTGGGGGGCGCCAGAGACTCGGGTCCCGCGCATGCGCAGTTGGGCCGGTGCCAACCAGCGCATGCGCGGTGGCCGCCCTCCCCCAAGGCGCCCCCCCCCCCCCGGTCCGCCCCGCTCGGTCCGCTCCCCCCGCCCCCCCCCTCGGGTCCGCCCCCCCCCCCTCGGGTCCGCCCCCCCCTCGGGTCCGCCCACCCCCCCTCGGGTCCGCCCCCCCCTCAGGTCCGCCCCCCCCGCCCCCCCCCTCGGGTCCCGCCCCCCCCCCTCGGGTCCGCCCCCCCGCCCCCCCTCGGCCCCGCCCTCCCGCTTCCCCCCCTCGGCCCCCCCCCCCCCCCCGGCCCCCCCCCCCCCCCCCCCCCCCCCCCCCCCCCCAAGGGCGCCGAAGTTCAGCTTGCCCGGGGCGCCAGCAACCCTAGGGCCAGCGCTGGCGGTAGCTAGTAAGTCTGGCCAGGCTACTACAAGGTCACCAGTCAGATCAGTATAGTGTTGACCCATAGTTGAATATGTATAGCAGTTCTATAGTTGATTAAACAGTGTTGGATCTTTTCCAGTGTTAAACGTCTGTTTCTAACTTCCCTGCATCGAGTGCAGTCCACATCGAACCAACCTGCCTAACACATCAGTGGAGTTTGCAAATTCTCCCCGTGTTTACATGGGTTTCGCCCCCACAACCCAAAGATGTGCAGGCTAGGTGGATTGGGCATGCTAAATTTTCCCTTAATTGAAAATAATTAATTGGGTACTCTTAACTTATATAAAAATAGTTTTGCCCTATGCCCTGTGATGCCCTTGGCGGCAGTCGTCTGGAGGACTTGGAACTGGATGGGCTCAGTCAACTTTTGTGTGTCACAGGTAATGACGTGTCACCCTGTTCTGCCGACTGTCATGATATGCGCCAGTGTCAGTTGGGGGGATTTGGAAGGACTTGGGTGCTCCAGCACCTCCCCTGCGGGAGGGGCCGGCATGGGCCCCATCACCTCCTCCTCTCTCAGGGAGCAAGCCGGCTCCCGGGCTACTCCATGAGATGGAGGTGAGGTAAGAGTGGGAGGAGCCACCATCACCTGGTCTGCCAATCCTGGAGGTGCGCCCTTATCTGAGCGTGGTCTCGATGCTCTCAGCCATGGCGCACTGAGACTGGGACACATCCCTCAGCAAGTGTGACATGTCCCTCACTGTCTCTATCATATGCTTGCCACATGTCCCTCTGTGACTGGCCAAGATCCGTTAGTGCCCGGCCAATGTTGCCGATGCCCTCAGCCATGATCCTTTGTGAATGAGCCAAGCTCTGGAGCGCCACAGCAATGTTCAACTGTGCCCGGGCCATGTTCGCCTGTGACTGGGCTCTCCTGTCCTGCATCTCAACCCTGCACAGCACAGTGTGCCCCAAGTCTGGGACACCCTGACATATGACTCTGATGTCTTGCCCCAGGCCTTCCATCCCGGACGCCACCCTTTCAGTGTTGACCTGGATGCCACGCATTGTTGGCACCATCTCCTGCATCTGAAGGTGGCTAGATTCCTCCAGCCGTACTTTCAGGAACTGGAAATTTGCTGACACCCCTTCCTTTAAATTCTGGCTCCGCTTCTGTACCTGCACCAGTGATGGGATCACATTTTCTAAATGCGCGACGCCTGTCTGGATGACAGCTGTTCTCTGGAATAAGGCAGCCATCTGACGATCGATTCCCTGTGGAGCCTCTGCCTCCACCTGATGTGTTGCAGTATGTATGTGCTGCTCACCATATGATGACCCAGGAGCCTGATCACAAATGTTGAGGTGACAGTCTCTGTGATGGTAGATGGTGCTGGGGAAAGCAGTAACAACACGTTGGTGTCTTCTCCGGAGTGGTGCTGAAGTCCTAGCGCAGGCATCTGCTGGACTCCACTTGTCACATCCTGCCAATCAGATAAAGACTCATTAATGCATACTCTCTGTTTTCTGCCAGCCAACCAATCTTACCTCTTTAACTCATTCCTAATATCTTCTTATGTAGCTCGGTGTCAAAAAGCTAATGTGAAGCATCATGGGATAATTTATAATGTTCGAGATAAATATTATTGTTGTTGATAACTAAATATGGATTGCTGCTTGACACGCATACAGGAACAAGTCACAATTTTTAATCTTTAAAATAATTTCACTGCTCTCCAGGTTTTTTGATACCACTAAATTGCACAGCATTTATGTATACCTGTCCACTACCTTTAGCTCACCCATTCTCGGTATATGAGCCTGAACAGTGAATCTCAGTGAATCTTAGTGAACAAATATTCTGTTCCGAGTTCAATCTGGTTTATACTTCAAAGTCCACCCAGGTGTCAATGGATAGTGAACAGGAATGCAAAGTCTTGCCAGAACTTCTCTAAGCTCAGGGATGCAGAAGTTAACTAAGAATAAGAAATGTCAGGGACACAAAAATTAATACTCAGATAATGGGGAGAATTGTCCCATTTTGCGACTAAAGTATGGTGGAAGGCAAATATGGTGCTTCCTATCCCACCAACCAGAATGGCAGGATCCTGTGCCAGATTCTCCGCTTAGAACCTCATTAATTATGCACAGACAAGTTCCCCTCCAAATCTTCTAGTGGGCCGCCAGCTAATTCGTCCACCCACCGTCAGCTGGCGAGTTCAAAGGTCCTGGCGCCATATTTAGATACAACTACAGTACACTTACATCACTCTCTCCTGCCCACCTGTCTTCAGCAGACCATGCAGGCTGTCAGCAGCCCAGAGGGAACAAGCTCACAGCCACAAGAAGAAGTCTGTTCCTCGACTTAACAACCCTCCACCCGAGCCCATCATCTTCAAGGCGTCCATGCCCTACTTAGACCTCTACCCACGGCTTCTGGAGCCAAATCCATCCCCTTCCAGTAAACAATGTGGTCTCCCATTGACCCCCTTTTCTGTGAGTTTTTCATGCAGCCACATTGGGGTCCAACTTCTCTCCCCTCAGTCTTCCCTCTGCCTTCCTTGTTCGTCTTCTTCATCCTTGAATTTTTGCCTGCCATTGTGAGCCCTCTCCCTATGCCTCTCCTTGTAAAGTCCTCCTTCCACATTGTCTTTGTCAGGAACCAAATGGATGTGGGGATGGGAAGGGCAGCATTTATGCAGACCATAGAAGAACATGTTAAAAGAAGCCAGGTTAACCTGTCAAAAGGAATGGTACCAATGGCATTCATTTCCTTAGCATAGTCTATCAGAATAAATGTCACATATCTTTCTTCATGAACTTAAATGATCACCACTGATCATTTAAAATCATTAATCAACATGATTAATGAATAAAAAATAAATTCAGGAATAACATTTAACAATTTCTAAAATGTTCCAAGTAATTAGATTATTCATTATTCTATTCAGTAGATTCAAAATAACATTAACTGATATATATTATTCACTGAGATGGTGATGATTTTGTAAATGTGTGAAACCTTATAACTTTTTTTACTTTGATACATTATTTGCTATTATTTCAAATGGATGACCCAGCCAATCCTCCAAGGAGAGAAATCCAAGAGATATAAGAAGGGGTGGTAAAAAGCATACTTTGTGCTGGTGTTGGTGGAATTAATAGAACTAAATCATTCCTTACAATATTGGTACCAGAGAGCAATGCAACCACCTCCAAGGCATCAACATCACATAAACCCAATAATGGAGCATCTTCAAAATATGCATATACATAAACAAGATAATCATTATTTAATGAGAGTGGAGGAAATCCTTCTCTTCCTCCAGTACCGTTCCCTCTGTTATTATTAGGCATCAATGGATCAATGGAGAGACAATTTATCTTGATGAGCAGCACAAATTGGACAACAGTGACCCCTTTAGCACTTGGCCTGAATTGGGAAGAGTGGAAAATGAGCTGCACATCTGTGCAACAGATAGAAACGGAAGGTGACCTCTGGTGACGATGATGTGCTGTGCAGACGCACATCAGGTGGCTCTCCTCCAGAACACAACCAAATAGGCACTTTTAGACGACATTAGCCTTAAAATTCAGTCTTATCTCACCCAGCTTATCTCTCCCAGAAAGGGAGAGGATAGAACAACATGCCAGCAAACGGGAGCTCGAAAGGCCGCAAAGACAGCAGGAGTGGAGGAAAAGGCCACGAGCAGTGGGTGGACGAGTCGGCGGACCCACGAGGCAAGGGGTCCCTGGCCACCTCAGAGAGAAGCAGACCGCAACCTGAAAAAAGGCCCCCTCACCCCTCCCCTCACCTGGGTGGGGTGTAGAGTGAGGGGTACCTCTGCAGTGATAGTGGGGATGCTGGATCCAGCGGGTTCTAGGTCCCGGAGGGATAAGGTGTCCTGACGGCTGTCAGGAAACTCTACGAAGGAGTACTGGGGGTTTGAGTGAAGCAGGCGCACCTTCTCTACAAGGGGGTCAGTTTTGTGCATCCTGACGTGCTTCCTCAGGAGTACAGGGCCCGGTGTCTTCAGCCATGCCAGGAGTGAGGCCCCCATGGTAGTGCCCCTGGAAAAGATAAAGAGCCTCTCAGGGGGGGTCTGGTTGGTCGCGGTACATATGAGTGACCTAATAGCGTGGAGCGCGTCTGGGAGGACATCCTGCCAATGGGAGACTGGGAGATTCCTGGACCGGAGGGTCAGTATGACGGTTTTCCAGACCGTCGCATTCTCCCTCTCTACCTGCCCGTTCCCCCTGGGGTTGTAGCTGGTAGTCCTGCTCGATGCGATGCCCTTGTCGAGCAGGTACTGACATAGCTCGTCGCTCATGAAGGACGAACTCCGTTCACTGTGTACGTAGCTGGGGAAACCAACAGGGTGAAGATACTATGCAGGGCCCTAATGACTGTGTGGGAGGTCATATCGGGGCACGGGATAGCAAAGGGGAAGCGGGAGAACTCATCTACGACGTTAAGTAGTAAACATTCCTGTTAGTTGAGGGGAGCGGCCCTTTGAAATCGATCGCGAGGCGTTCAAAGGGCCTAGAAGCCTTGACCAGGTGGGCCCTGTCTGGTCTATAGAAGTGCGGTTTACACTCCGCGCAGATCGGGCAGTCTCTGGTGACAGCTTTTACCTCCTCGTTGGAGAAAGGCAGATTTCGGGCTTTGATGTAGTGGGCGAGCCGGGTGACCCCCGGGTGACAGAAGTCATTGTGGATGATTTTCAGGCGGTCGTGCTGCACGCTGGTGCACGTTCAGCGGGATAGGGCATCTGGGGGCTCGTTAAGCTTCCCCGGTCGATACTTAATATCGTAGCTATATGTGGAGAGTTCGATCATCCACCGCAGAATTTTATTGTTTTTAATTTTGCCCCTTTGCGAGTTGTCAAACAAGAAGGCAACCGATCTTTGGTCGGTGATGAGAGTGAACCCCCTACCTGCAAGGTAGTGCCTGCAGTGACGAATAGCCTTCACCTTCTTTTTCGACTGCCGAGTGTCGGAGTTCCGAAGCGGAGAGGGTACGGGAGAAGAATGCGACTGGTCTCCCTGCCTGATTTAAAGTGGCTGTAAGAGCTACCTCTGAGGCATCGCTCTCAACCTGAAAGGGGGTGGATTCATCCACCACCCGCATAGCCGCTTTGGCGATGTCCTCCTTGATGCAGTTGAAGGCCTGGCGCGCCTCAGCTGACAGGGGAAATAGTGTGGCCTTAAAGAGTGGGCGGGCTTTGTCTGCACATTGAGGGACCCACTGGGCGTAATACGAAAAGAATCCCAAGCACCGTTTGAGGGCCTTGGGACAATGAGGGGGAGGGAGTTCTAAGAGGGGGCGCATACGGTCCGGGTCGGGACCCAGGACTCCGTTTTCCACGACATAGCCGAGGATGGATAGTCTGGTCTTGCGGAAAACGCATTTCTCCTTGTTATAGGTGAGGGTTAGTTTCTGAGCCGTCTGGAGAAAATGGTAGAGGTTGGCGTCATGGTCCTGCTGGTCATAGCCGCAGATGGTAACGTTATCCAAGTACGGGAACGTGGCCCGCAGCCCGTACTGGTCCACCATTCGGTCCATTGCTCGTTGGAACACCGAAATCCCATTAGTGACGCCGAAGGGAACCCGGAGGAAATGGAAGAGGCGGCCATCGGCCTCGAATGTCATGCAGTGGCGGTCCTCCAGGCGGATTGGAAGCTGGTGGTATGCAGACTTCAGATCCACCGTGGAAAAGAGCCGATACTGGGCGATCTGATTTACCATGTCTGCAATCCTGGGGAGGGGGTACGCGTCGAGGAGCGCAAACCTATTAATGGTCTGACTATAGTCTACGACCATGCAGAATTTTCCCCCGGTCTTGACGACCACCACCTGAGCTCTCCAGGGGCTGTTGCTAGCCTCTATGATCCCCTTACTGAGAAGCCTTCGGACCTCTGATCTGATGAACACCCAATCCTGCAGGCTGTACCGCCTGCTGCGAGTGGCTACGGGTTTACAGTCCTGGGTGAGACTGGCAAAGAGAGGAGATGGGGGGGGAGATTCGCAGCGTGGCTAGGCTGCAGATAGTGAGTGGGGGTAGGGGCCCGCCGAAACTGAGGGTGAGACTCTTGAGGTTACACTGAAAATCTAGGCCCAGAGGAGTGGGGCGCAGAGTTCGGGCAGGACGTAGAGCTGGAATTTGGCATAGCTAGCGCCTTGGATTGTGAGAGTCGCAGCGGTGCGCCCTTGGATCTGGACAGAGTGGGAGCCTGAAGTGAGGGAGATAGTTTGCCGCGCGGGGAAAATGGGGAGCGAACAGCGAACAGCGTCTTACCAGATCTGGGTGTACGAAGCTCTCAGTCCTCCCGGAGTCGAAAAGGCACGGAGTGCTGTACCCGTTAATTTGGACCGTCGCCATTGAGTTTTGCAGATGCTTCGGGCGCGATTGGTCCAGAGTGACTGCGCTGAGTTACGGGTAGTCGGCGGCTCGATCAGCTGTGCTGGACTGGCCCCGTGATGACTGCCCTCTGAGTTCGTAGTCGTCGAGGTGAGTTTCAGAGTTTGAAGGTGATGGATCCCAAGATGGCCGCCCCCATGAGTCGCACATGGCCGGCCGCATGGAGGAGGATTGCCAAGATGGCCGCCCCCATGAGTCGCACATGTCGGGTGGGGGCGGAGTCGGCATACAGGCTGCAGCATTTCGGGGCCTGCGGGCCTGTGAATTCAGGGAACGAGTGCTTTGAGCCGTGGGAGGGTTAGAGGCTGGGGCTTTCTTCGCCAGACACACTCTGGCATAGTGTCCTTTTCGCCCGCAGCTGCTGCAGGTCGCATTGCGGGCCGGGCAGTGCTGCCGCGAGTGCTGATTCTGGCCGCAAAAGTGGCAGGCTGGGGCAGCATTGTGGCTGGGCGGCTGCGCGGCGCAGGCCTGGGTGAGTCGCTGGTCAGGGGCCCATTACTGGGTCCGCGGGGAACGAGGTGAGGCTGCGGAAGGAGACTCCATAGTAGTAGCAAGTTCAACAGTCGCTTCAAGATGTAGGGCCTCCTTTTCCAGCAGTCGCTGGCGCACGTAATTTGACCTAAAGCCCGCAACAAAGGCATCGCGTACAGCAAGTTCTCTATGTTCTGCCGCGGTAACCGCCTGGTAATTACAGTCACTAGATAAAGTTTTAAGCTCTCTTAGGAATTCTGCGAGCGATTCCGTGGGGCCGCTGGCGGTGAGTAGTGAACACATGTCGTGCATAGACTTCATTAACAGGCCTCACATACATTTTGTTGAGTAACGCTAGGGCTTCAGTATATTCCGGAACAGTTTAGTTGAGTAGAGATTCTGTGGCTCACCCTTGCGTGCAGTATGCTTAGTTTCTGCTCCTCCGTTATTTCGGCTGTGCTTGCTTCCGCCAGGTAGGCTTTAAAACACCGGAGCCAATGAGAAAAAATTTCTTTTGCCTCTGCATCCTGTGGGTCGAGTTCCAGTCGCTCAGGCTTGAGGGCCGATTCCATGATTGATCCTGACTGTTTCTTAAGTAGATTAAATTGATGAGACCATCAATTCACTAGACACGTGCTTTGAGATATGAACAGTGGTTTTAATCTACTTACTACAGAGCCAGCCTGTTACACGTTGAACTCCCAATGAACTGGTTGGCTGGCTCTGGGCATCGATATTTATACAGCAGTCCAGGGGGAGGAGCCATGGGCGGAGCCAAGAGTGGAGCCCTGTACAAACTCCTGAGCATTCTCAGAGCTACTCCCCCTAGTGGTCGGGCAACGCAACTGCGCTTACAATCGTACAGTCTCATATATATATCACAGTGTGAATTACAGAGTTACATTCACCACAACCCTGTACAACAGCAGAGTGAAATTTGGAATACTATTCGTAGCCAGGCTCCGGGTCTCGTTCCAAAACAAGGAACACTATTTCGACACCCTGGCAGAGGCAGATGAATTTGTATGGACAAAGCAGCGCTGAGGACGAAGCAAAGGAGGAAAGCGGGAACAAAGAACTAAGATGGCGCATACTGTGATTGAGCGGGACTGTATTGCCTCGCTTTGATGAGAAATGTCAGACCACAGGGAAGGGCGAGGGCAGGAGAGGGTGACGAGGAGACAGAGGGAACAGATATCTCATGGGCATAGGAAAAGGGTAAGATCAGCCTCAGGAGGGGGGCCATTACACTACCAGGGAAACCCAGACAAAGGAAAACCCCAGAGCGCAGGGGCACGGCCTCATGGTGAGAGTGGCGACCCTGGCCATTTTGGACAGCCCCCTAACAAAGGGAAACCCTGGAATTCAGGGGCGCATCCACCAGGTAAGTATGTTTTTATTCTTTCTTTTTTTAATATAAATTTAGAGTACCCAATTCATTTTTTCCAATTAAGGGGCAATTTAGCATGTCCGATCCATCTACCTTGCACGCCTTTATGTTGTGGAGGAGAAACCCACGCAAAAAGGGGGAGAATATGCAAACTCCACACGGACAGTGATACAGAGCCGGAATCGAACCTGGGACCTCGGCACCGCGAGACTGCAGTGCTAACCACTGCGCCATCGTGCTGCCCTCATCAAGTAAGAATGGTGATCCTCCAGGAAGTGGGGGACAAAACCTCCCCACCAGGATTATCACTGGAATATTAGGGGACTTAATGGCCCAGTGAAAGGATCCAGAGTCTTCACCCATTTGAGAAGTTTGAAAGCCGACATAATCTTCCAGCAAGAGACACACCTGAGGGAGAAGGACCGACTGCGGGTAAGGAAGGGCTGGGTGGGACAGACGTACTATTTATGTTATGGGGCGAGGGCTGGGGTAATATCCTGATTAGCAAGAGGACGGTGTTTATGGCAACAAAGATGGTCATGGACCCAGGGGAACAGTATGTCATGGTCAGCGGTATCCTGGATGGGGCACCGGTAGTCCTGGTTAACATGTACCTGCCCAACTGGGATGGCATGGATTTTATAAAGAAGACCATGGTGGAAATCTCCGGCATCGAAATACTCCGACTGACCATGGGGGGGGGGGGGATATTTACCTGTGTACAGGACCCATTGACAGACTGATCAAACTCCAGAATGGAGAAAAAGACAGGCATGGCTTGTGAACTGGGAGCACTCATGGAGCAGATGGGGGCAGTGGACCCATGGCAGTTCCCACACCCTGGTGAACAGGCCATAGGCGACTACGTCATTCACAACCAGAATGGGGAAATCTCACCTTCCACTTTCTGGGAGGCACTAAAGGCGGTGATTAGGGGAGAGATTACAGCCTGCAAGGCTCATCGAGATAGGGAAGAGATAGGCAGCCAGGCAACAACTGATCGACTCCATCCTGGAGGTCAACAGAAGGTACTCCAAGGCCCTGACTGTAGATCTTCTGTTGGAGAGGAAATAGCTGCAAATGGCCTTTCATTCACCAACTCTGTCAGACACGGGGGACTTTTTATGAACACGGAGAGAAGGCTTGACGCCTGCTGGCTCACCAGCTCAAAAAGCAGGCAGTCACGAGGGAGATAGCACTGGCGGCTGCTAGCGAAGGGCACTCTGTCATCTATGCTAACACAGGTCACCATATCGCTGATACCCAAGAAAGACAAAGGCCAAATGGAATTCAAATCATATAGATGCATTTTACTGCTTAACGTAGATGGAAATATACTCGCGAAAATCCTGTCCAAAAGGCTGGAGAACTGCGTACCAGATGTGGTCGCAGAGAACCAGACAGGCTTTGTCAAGGGTAGACAGCTAACCACAAACATCTGATGGCTGCTGAATGTGATACTGATCCCATCCGAGGGGAGAACACCAGAGGTGATCATCTCCCTGGATTCAGAAAAGGCCTTCAACAGGGTCGAATGGAAGTACCTCCTGGAGGTACTGGAGCAGTTTAGGTGAGGGACGGGGTGCACCTCATGGGTAAAACCCCTGTTGAATGCCCCCAAGACGAGCATTCGGACCAACACCATCAGCTCTGAATACATCCAGTTGCACAGGGGCACCAGGCAGTGGTGCCCACTGTCCCTGCTCCTGTTCGCTCTGGCAATTGAACCCCAGGTGATCGCCCTGTGAGACGCGAGAGGCTGGAAGGGTATTCGATAAGGAGGCAGAGAGCACAGAGTCTCACTCTATGCAGATGACCTCTCCTCTACATCTCGGACCCACAGAACGGCTTGAAGGAAATCATGAAGCTTCTGGAAGAGATCTGGGCATTCCCGGGCTACAAGCTCAACCTGGGCAAGAGCAAGGCATTCCCGGTGATCCCGAATGGGGGAGGGACGGAGCTGGAGGATCTAACATTCAAACTAGCCCAAAACAAATTTGGCTATCTGGGAATCCAGATAACCCACGGCTGGATACGGATCCACAAATGGAACCTGACCAGTCTGGCAGAGGAAGTCAAAAAGGACCTTCAGAGATGGGAAGCACTCCCGCTCTCCCTGGCAGGTAGGGTGCAGACGATCAAGATGAACGTACTGCCAAGATTCCTCTTCCTGTTTAGATCCATACTGATCTTCATCCCCAGGGCCTTTTTTCCAAGGAATAGATAAAATGATGAATGAAATTAAATTAAATGAAAATCGCTTATTGTCACAAGTAGGCTTCAAATGAAGTTACTGTGAAAAGCCCCTAGTCGCCTCATTCCGGCACCTGTTCGGGCATGCTGGTACGGGAATTAAACCGTGCTGCTGGCCTGCCTTGGTCTGCTTTCAAAGCCAGCTGTTTAGCCCTGTGCTAAACCAGCTCCTATGGCGTTTGTGTAATGCGGGGGTGGGGGGGGGGGGGAGAAGAAGCGAAGAATCCCCAAGACTAAACTGCAGAGGAGAAGAAACATGGGCAGCCTGGCCCTTCCAAACCACTGGGCAGCCACAGCCGAGAGAGTGAGGGGATGGGTAATGGAGATGAGCAAGGAATGGGTGAAAATGGAGGAGTCCTCCTGTGTGGGAACGACCCTCCGAGCCCTAGCCATGACAGCGCTCCCATCACCATCCTCTTCCTGGCAAAATACACATCCAGCCCAGTGGTGGTAGTTACATTAAAAAACCCGGAACCAGATGAGACATCATTTCGCTTAACCGGCATGTCCTCCATGGCTCCCATCTGCGGTAACCACAAATTCCCACCAGCCATGCTGGACTCCACTTTTAAGAAGTAGAGACAGGACGGGGAGACGCTAGTGATCAGGGACCTTTACATGGGGGATAGACCCGCAACCCTAGACGAGCTGACGGGGAGACTGAAGCTGCCGAATGGACAGGAGTTCCGACATTTACAAATCAAAAACCTTCCCGCAAGGAGACAACAAGGTACCCTAGGGCCCCGAAAGACACAGGGTGGGATGCTCCGTAACACATTTCTGCCTTGCCACACCAGCGGGATTCTCCGTTACACCAGCCAGCCAATGGGGTTTCCCATTGTGGGGCAGCCCCACGCCGTCGGGAAACCCCCCACTGGCGGAGAATCCCGCCCACAATGTTGGAGGAACTGCTGGACGCGGGCAGTATGGAGAGAGGGAAGTGGGGCATACTGGAGCACACAGAACAGATAGGAACAAAGGGGGGCAGCAAGGAAGGAACCCAGGGGAGTAGCAGGAGGTGACACAGGAAAGACCGAGGAGGGGGCCAGAGGGCCCCCCAACAAAGGCTTCGGGGAAATTAAACAGAACTTACAACTTCTACTGCGGAAGAAAGGACCCAAGATGGAACCTGAAGAACAAAAAGGGGAAGATGAGGGGCGGGGGTGGAGAAAGGGAGGGGAATGTGTCGATGAAAGGGGAACATGTAAATTGTACATAAGAACCGTCTTACCCACCTATTGTATACTGTACAGTTGTAAAATTCAATTAAAATAAATAGTTTTAAAAATTAAAAGTATCATTCATGGTCCTTCCAAAAAAAAGAAATGGAAGCCGAGAATACAGCAGGTTTCGGTAGTGCAGAGGCCAGGGGGACATGAAAAGTAGATTGACATCAAAGATCACCTCATCAGAACGCTGCACTGTAAGTATGTGAATGTTGTTACTTTCTCCCTGGCTCCGGGTCAACAGGCAGAAAGTCTATTCCACAAAGAATACTCCAATTTCACAGAGGGGGGAAGCTTGGTACAGTATTCTGTTGAATACTTACTTCTAATTTTAATTGCTGTTGCTTCTGCTTGTGGTATCAACTGCAACTTGGCTGGCAACAGGAAAATCTGGAATCGTCAAATATGTTTTTTGTTAATGAATGTCCAGGGCTGGGAATCTCAAATCTCTGAGGCCTGTTTATTTGTTTGTCATGTGTTGTTCCATTCCAGTAAAATTAGAACATAAAATATCCTAACATCTTTGAAGCATATGTTAACCAAAAAAAAAGAAAGATTAAAATCAGAACCCTCCACAGGGGTTCACCCAGATCTGGCTAACACCCGCCAATGCTTTCACTCAGGGTGAACAAAAGTTCATTCAGTTCTTATTGAGTCTACTGCAGGATCCTGGAAGGAGTATTTCCTGTTTTTACAGTATTTCTCCTTTTGCTTGCTTCATATATTTTTGATTTGAGAAGCATGAACTTTGCACAATTATACAATAGCATACATGAGGCTGAGTCAGTGGAGCTCTACCTCGCTGTTAAACATGGCTTCAAATCTTTATAGGGAATGCCTGCAGAAACTAAGCTCTTTCTCACAATGAGAGATAACTAGGAGGGCCAGTAACACCAGGGTGCTGCGATACACTCTTTAGTTGTTGATAACAATTTAGTCATGGAAAGCTGGGATGACTCCTGTCGGCCAAAATATTACATAATGTAGGAAAATTGTATAAAATCATAGAATTTCTACAGAGCAGAAGGAGGCCATTTGAGGCTTCAAGTCCACACTGACCCTCTGAAAGAGCACCCTATCTAGGCCCACTCCCCTGCCCTATTCCCCTAATCCTATAACCCCCACCTAAACTTTGGACACTAAGTGACAATTTAGCATGGCCAACCCACCTAACCTGCACATCTTTACACTGTGGGAGGAAACCAGAGCACCCAGAGGAAACCCACGCAGACACGGGGAGAACTCCATACAGATAGTCACTCTAGGTTGGCATCCAACCCGTATCCTGCACTATGAGACAATAGTTCAAACCACTGTGCCACCGTGCCGCCCATAAAGCATTAAAGCCAGCAGGAAGAAAACTAAAGAGATCTATGAGTGGAGAATTTACAGATGATAAGAAAATTTCACCATCTAATTTTTAATCAGATATTCTACCCTGCTGTGTATTGATACAGTATTTGTTAAAGGTGACAACACATAATTACCTACTGATTCATATACATTGACAAACAAAAATAATGAAATGAGGAGATGAGTAGGAACAGCAAAATAAAAATTTCACAATATGCAGTACTTGGCCGCTGACAGCTTAGGTTGCCAACATTGATCAAGACGATGAAATACTGTGATCACATGATTTGAGAAATGCAAGGATTGCTAATATGTCAGCTAAAAGGAAAGAAAGGAATGAAAGAGTGAGGAACGAAAGAGATATGCGTGACTCAATGACATCAAATAGTTTTTCAGACTAAATAAAGCCAATCACACTCTTCAATTGATTAAAGAATATTTACTGTTAAAGCCGCAAATCTCAGAATTAAACACGCCACACACTTTGCACAATTTGAATGATTGCTTCGCAGATGAACCTCCCAACTCGAAAATATCATTATGCAATTTCTCCACTCGCTAGCTTGGTGCAGAACAACCACTGTTCTGCATTTGTTAAAATAACACCAGCATACTTACAATGCCTATAGGATTACAAGAATTAAGGTGAATGTTCTCCACTGACATATTTGTCCATGACAGGTCAACTGCAGTAAAACTGCAAGTTGCTGTATAGCTTGGGAATTGCCAAATGGAAAAACTTGCAGCAGAGAAGCAGACCATTTCCTCTTTGTCGCTCAGCCATCAGTTAGAATCAGGTCCTGCTGTCACTTCAAAACGGACTGAAATCAAGAGATGCAAAACACCTCCAGAGGGCTACCTCACGCTATTTAAGCAACTCAGTAATATACTGTTGTGTTTTGTGCTCTCAAAGTGGGTTTTGTGTGGGTTGAGAGATATCAACTGTAATTCTCCATCCGTTGAGATTCTCTGCTCCCGTTGGCAGTGCACCCCCGCCCGCTGGTTTCCAGACTGCATTGGGCAGCTTCAATGGGAAATGCCACTGACAAGTGTTGGGAGTAGAGAATTTGTCACCAGCGAATGGGGCACCACCAAGAAACACGCGACAAGGGGATTGGAGAATCCAGCCCATTTAGGGCAGGCAGGCCCCAATGATCAGTCAGTGGCAGGAGTGGTGGAAATATGCAGAGGAGGCACTAATTTGTATGACTGGGATTCTCCATTCCCCATCGCTGTGATCAGGAACCCCAATCGGGCAGAGAATGAAGCATCTCCTGAAAAACTGGTGGGTGTGTTCGCAGACTACTTCAACCTCTCCCTCCTCCAGTCCAAGGCTCTTACCTGCTTCAAGAGGATCCCCATCATACTGGTGCCAAAGATGAATTCGGCAACATGCCTCAACGACTACTGTCCGGTGGTCTTGACATCGATCATTATGAAGTGCTTCGAGAGATTGGTCATGAGACACATTGGGCTGGATTCTCCGATTTGCAGACTAAGTGCTGACGCTGGTGTGGGAACGGTGGCGTTTTACACCAGAAGAAACGGCGCAATAGCTGCACTGATTCCGGGACCATTGGGGGGGCATGCAGCCAAGCTGGGTAAAGCTCCCGGCTCCCACGACAAAGGCGGCTAGAGACTGGCCGGGTCCATGGCCGCACATGCACATGGCGGTGGCCTGTGGCGTCACATGGCCGCAGCCAGGCGCAGACCTGGCCTGCCAAATAATGTCCCCCTGTGCCAGCCTCACCACCCCTGGATCACTCCCCACCAGTGCCCCAAGCCCCCACCAAAGCCCCCCCATTCTCCGACCAAGCGCAATCTCAGCGTTGACGACCGGAGAATCCCTCCCATCAACTCCATATTCCCAGAATGCCTAGATCCACGGCAATTCGCATACCGCCACAACCGGTCCACAGCAGATGCCATCTCCCTGGCCCTACATTCATCCTGGAGCTTCTCGACAACAAGGACTCCTACTCATTGACTGCAGCTCTGCCTTCAACATCATAGTTCCAACCAAGTTTATATCAAAATTCCAAAACCTTGGACTTCGCTCCTCCCTCTGCAACTGGATCTTCAACTTCCGAAACCATAGACCACAATCAGTGAGGATGCACCATAGAAAGCATCCTATCTGGCTGCATCACAGCCTGGTATGGCAACTGCTCAGCCCAAGACTGTAAGCAACTACTGAGAGTCGTAAACACAGCGAAACCGCTTCCCATCTATTGACTCTGTCTACAACTTCTGCTGCCTTGGGAAAGTGGGCAGCATAATCAAAGACCCCTCCCACCCAAGTTATTCTCTATTCCTACCTCTTCCACCAGGCAGAAGATACAGCAACAGAGAACAGATACAGCAACAGAGAATACGCACTAACAGGTTCAAAAACAGTTTATTCCCCGCTGTTACCAGACTCCTTTAGATTTAGAACAGTACAGCACAGAACAGGCCCTTCAGTCCTCGATGTTGTGCCGAGCAATGATCACCCTACTCAAACTCATGTATCCACCCTATACCCGTAACCCAACAACTCCCCCTTAACCTTACTTTTTAGGACACTATGGGCAATTTAGCATGGCCAATCCACCTAACCCGCACATCTTTGGACTGTGGGAGGAAACCGGAGCACCCGGAGGAAACCCACGCACACACGGGGAGGACGTGCAGACTCCGCACAGACAGTGACCCAGCCGGGAACCGAACCTGGGACTCTGGAGCTGTGAAGCATTGATACTAACCACTATGCTACCGTGCTGCCCCTGAATTACCTTCTTATGGTCTGAACTGATCTCTCCTCACATCTTCTCTACTGAGTAGTACTACACTCTGTATGCTTCATCTGATGTCTGTGTCTATGTATTTACATTGTATATTTATCGTATGTCCTATATTTTTTCAAGTGTGGAACAATCTGTCTGGACTGTACGCAGAACAATTCTTTGCACTGGACCTCAGTACAAATGACAATAAATCCAAATCCAAAATGGGTTCAGCACCGGGCACCAGTCCCGTTGCTATTCTCCGCTGCCCGCTGTAATGCGCTGCCCATCCCACGCTGGTGGAAAGATGGAAATGCTGTTTGGTTGCATGCAGTTTTGAACCTGATAGTGCGTATTCTCTGTTGCTGTATCTGTTCTCTGTTGCTGTATCTTCTGACTGGTGGAAGAGGTAGTAACAGAGAATAACTTGGGTGGATCGGAAGCCCGATTCCCCCCCCCCCCCCCAGCTAAACCATGATGCTCCGAACCCCATAGGGGAATTTGATGCGAGGCTGGCCAAGTGCAGCCCTGATGTGATGGAGCCCAGCAGTTGTCAAGGGGGTCATGGCACTGATAATGTGCCCCTCCGCCACTACCAGACTGCCAAAGGTCATGTGAGTTTGAGCTGTGGGTCAGGGGTTGACCGCAGGATCCACCCACCCCCAGGATGGGAGTCCTGTGTCTGGTCTGTTCCTTCCACCCCTGGGGAACCTGAAGATCACCCTTAGAACGGTGACCCCAGGCAGCCCTCTGCTCAACAGCATCCTCCTGGCCTGAGTTTTTAAATTCTAATGTGGCCTTCTCAACCTGAACTGCTCTGCCTGACAGCTGAAGGGCAGTCCAGGCAATTCAGTGAGTAATTGAAGCAGAAACAGTTTCCCTTTCTTAACATCTGCTTCCTCAGACAAAATCCTTAAAAACAACAGAAGTTACAAGTGTCAAAAGTTTCCTCGAATTCCCACAATGTATGAAAAAACGTCAAATCCCCAAAATCCTTTGAAGTGCAAAACATCCATTCAATTTACAGCAAAATATCTTTCACTAGTCTGTGATTGACAGTTTAATGGTTCAGGCACAGCTGCTTGGTGGATTGTTTACTTATCTTTCCCTTCATGCTTGAATGCATCTCAAGTACCCTGCTTTGATGCCAACCACAATGTTTTTTTAAACACTCTTCCTATGATTGACTGATCCTCACCATGTCAAAGGAACTAAGTGGGTTAACTTACTCTTTTCTCACAACAGAAAGTACTTAGCTGCTTTGGTGGGTGGAGAGTCATGAATTTCCTTGTGTGGGGCAGGGGCAGCCTACCGGCAGACATTTTGATCGGGCCATCTGCTCAAAATGGCAGCTCAATATCGGGATCCTGATGGAATCCAGCGAGCTCCACTATGCATAGATGTTCATGTTTTAGGAGTGAGACTTGCACCTGGGTGCTGCTCCTCGCGTCAGCAGAGACTACTCCTGATTCTTCACTGGCGGGAGCATGTGGAGAAATGGAGAATTAAATGGAGAATCCATCCCCTGATCTTTGCTCTGGTGGATGGGCTAGAAAAGAGCCGGGGTGGGAAGCTCCAGATGTAATGATGTCTTGGAGCCGGTCCCAGCACAGGTTGGGTTACTGGGGTGCAGATAAAAAGTGATCCCTCAGAGGTAGGTCATCAAGGTGAAGCCCTTATGCCTCAGAGGGGATGTCATTTTCTTGTCAGGTGAGTGTCAAAGCTGTAAATGTTGCCCAATTATTAGCTGACCGTGGAACGGATGGCCATAGGCTTTTCCTGTGGGAGAATTGCCACAGGCCTGGCAAAATTCAGGCAGGTAATAATTCTCCATTCTATATTCTTCAAAACAGAGTTATCAATTGGCACCTTACTTTGGATGGACCCCTGTTGAGGTTTTGGAAGTCTTGCCCGACAGCTGGAGAACCACTGAGAGGCCTGTTCTGCTTCTATTTAGGATGGCCTATCAAACACATGCCAATCAGGCAGTGTCGAGGCCAGTGGCAGACCTACCCCTGGACTCAAGACCTCAGGGGTGCACGTCTCACCTACTGAGAGCTGCCAGCCATCAGATGGCAGCAGCTCTTGTGCTGAGGAGCATCCCTGGGAAACCCATGGCTGCTGCTGAAAGGACAGGTACCAGAGTCCCAAGATCCAGGATCAGCCTAGACTTCTAAGTGATGTTGGAAGAATGGTGTTTCGCCAGGTAGGTGTTGTAGGTAGATGGGGTAGGGAGGTTGGCAGCAATGGCATGGAGGTGGCTCTGAGCAAGTTTATCTCCCCTTTCCAATGTCTCATCCTTCGAACAGGCACTGAGTGCCTTGACACAAAGTACACCACTGTGTACTGTGTCACTGTGTGACAAGCTGACTGCATAGAGACAAGCCTGCCTACAAACTGGGTTAATGCCAGTGATGGCAGGTTGAGGCCCTTCAGTAGTCATTAATTAGCCACTTAAGGACCTCTGTTGACTGTGGGGCGGGAAGGTTAATCATTGGATTTTCTGTTCTGAACTTAATTGTAATAGAGGCAGTGGACTCTGGTGTGCTACCATATCGCCTTAGTAAATTCCACTTTGCCTGTTAACTAAAGCCGGAGGGTTTCCATTACTAGGTTATTTTTTATGTTCTTTCACAGAATGTGGATGTTGCTGAATGGCCTGCATTGATTGCCTATGGCTCGTTACCCTTGGGAAGGCGGTGGTGGGCCGCCTTCTTGAACTGCTGCAGTCAATGTGGTGAAGGTACACCCGCAGTGCTGTTAGGAAGGGAGTTTCAGGATTCTGACTGTGAAGGAACAGTGAAATACTTCCGGATCAGGATGGACCACCCACATACCATTACTTGAAGGTCCTGCTCAAAGCCTGAGGCAACTGGCCACATCACTTCCTCCATGTCTCCTTTGGGTGGCATTCAATTAATAATAAAATTTTTAAAATGGGCTGTGAGCCATTCAGATTATTATTCACTTTTATGTGCTTTCACGCACATAAAACGTGTTGACGACTGTGGTAGTTGCCACTGTTTGTATATATCACATACATGAGATGTAATACGGTAAGGCTCCTGTACTACAGGTACGGGAGTAGATCCCTGCCTGCTGGCTCCGCCCAGTAGGCGGAGTATAAATGTGTGTGCTCACCGAGCTGCAGCCATTCCGCAGCAGCTGCAGGAGGCTACACATCTCTGCTTAATAAAGCCTCAATTACTCTCTACTCTCGTCTCGTCGTAATTGATAGTGCATCAATTTATTAAGCAGAGATTTTACAACAATGGACCTCCGCATCAAGCCAGATCACCTGCAGCTGAACCCTCAAGCGGACAACGCCACGCCAGCCTTCACACACTGGCTAGCTTGCTTTGAAGCCTACATCGGATCTGCGACGGAACAACCCTTAGAAGCACAGAAACTCCAGATCCTGTATACATGGCTGAGCTCCGATATCTTTCCCCTTATCCGGGACGCACCCACTTACGCTGAGGCCATGGTGCTTCTGAAAGAGAACTACACCCGGCAGACCAACAAACTCTACGCCAGGAACCTCCTGTCCACACAGCGTCGACTTCCCGGTGAGAGTCATTGGAAGATTTCTGGCATGCCCTGGACGCCCTGGCGAGGGACTGCGATTGCCAGGCAGTTTTGGCCATTGAATATTCCGAACTCCTAATCAGGGATGCTTTCGTTACGGGCATAGGGTCGGCATACATCTGCCAGCGCCTCTTAGAAGGGGCTAACCCCGACCTCACGGCGATCAAGAAACTCGCAACCTCACTAATAGTTGCCTCCCGTAATGTACAAGCGTACGCCCACGACTGCACGGCGCCCGCCTCCTGGACATCGTGGACCCCACCAGTGACCGCCCCATCGTGGACCCCACCAGCAACCGCCCCCAGCCAACCCCAACCCCAAGCCTGCACTGCATGGCAGCCAGTCAACACTGGGGGGGCCCAAGTGCTATCTCTGCGGGCAGACAAAGCACCCCCGGCAGCTCTGCCCCGTGCGGAGCGCACTCTGCAAGGCCTGCGGGAAGAAAGGACATTTTGCTGCGGTGTGCCAGACCCGGTCGATCGCCGCTGTAACCAGGCCCATTGTTCCTGCACCCCCCACGTGCGACCCGTGGACGCCGCCATTTTCGTCCCCGCACCCCATGTGCGCCCTGTGGTTGCCGCCACCTTCCTCGCTCCAGAACACGTGCGGCCCGTGGGTGCCACCATCTTCCCCCCATCAGACCTCGTGCGGCCCATGGGCACTGCTATCTTTAACGCCGCCCGCCACGTGCGCCCCATGGGCGCCGCCATCTTCCTTGCCTCAGGACCCCTGCTCGTCAGGCATCTCATCGGGCACCTCATAGGGGCTGGTTTAGCTCACTCAGCTAAATCGCTGGCTTTTAAAGCAAACCAAGCAGGCCAGCAGCACGGTTCGATTCCCGTACCAGCCTCCCCGGACAGGCACCGGAATGTGGCGACTAGGGGCTTTTCACAGTAACTTCATTGAAGCCTACTCGTGACAATAAGCGATTTTCATTTTTCGTTTTTTCATTTTTTATTTCATCGCCCACAACTGCCGCCAACCAGCCCGGGGCCTACCAACACCAGCCAAAGCTCGCCTCCATCACGATCGACCAGTCCCAGCTGCACAACCTCGCAACCGCGTCAATGACGGTAAAGGTCGATGGGCACAAGACATCCTGCCTTCTTGACTCCGGGAGCACAGAGAGCTTCATTCACCCCGATACGGTAAGGTGCTGCTCCCTCGCGGTACACCCCATTATACAACGTATCTCCCTGGCCTCCGGATCCCACTCTATGGTACTGCACCGCCACCCTCCCCATCCAGGGCATACGGCTCTATGTTATCCCCAACCTCTGCACTGCCTTGCTGCTCAGCCTGGACTTCCAGTGCAACCTCCAAAGTCTAACTCTGAAATTCAGCGGGCCCCTACCACCCCTTACTGTATGCGGCCTCATGACCCTTAAGGTCGACCCACCTTCCCCGTTTGCAAACCTCACCCCATGTTGCAAACCCGTCACCACCAGGAGCAGACGGTACAGTGCCCAAGACAGGACCTTCATTTGGTCTGAGGTCCAGCGGCTACTGCGGGAAGGCATCATCGAGGCCAGCAACAGCCCCTGGAGAGCCCAAGTGGTAGTTGTGAAGACTGGGGAGAAACACAGGATGGTCGTTGACTACAGTCAGACCATCAATCGGTACACGCAGCTCGACGCGTACCCCCTCCCACGCATATCTGATATGGTTAATCAGATTGCATAGTACCGGGTCTTCCCGACAGTGGACCTGAAATCTGCCTACCACCAGCTCCCCATTTGCAAGGCGGACCGGCCGTACACTGCGTTTGAAGTGGACGGCCGCCTTTACCACTTCCTTAGGGTTCCCTTTGCCGTCACTAATGGGGTCTCGATCTTCCAATGGGAGATGGACCGAATGGTTAACCGGTACGGACTGCGGGTCACCTTCCCGTACCTGGATAACGTCACCATCTGCGGCCATGACCAGCAAGACCACGATGCTAACCTTTCCAAATTCCTTCACACCACCAAACTACTGAACCTTAAGTATAACAAGGAGAAGTGTGTGTTCAGCGGCAACCGTTTAGCCTTGCTTGGCTATGTGGTGCAAAATGGAGTTCTAGGGCCCGACCCCGATCGCATGCGCCCCCTCATGGATCTCCCCCTCCCCCAACTGTCCCATGCCCCTCAAACGATGCCTGGGGTTCTTCTCATACTATGCCCAGTGGGTCCCTAACTATGCAGAAAAGGCCCGCCCACTCATTCACTTCACCGCTTTCCCCCTGACGGCCGAGGCTCACCAGGCCTTCAAACGTATCAAGGCCGACATCACCAAAACCGCGATGCACGCGGTCGACAAGATGCTCCCCTTTCAAGTCGAGAGTGATGCATCAGACATCGCTCTGGCCACCACCCTCAACCAGGCCGGCAGACCCGTGACATTCTTTTCACGCACCCTCCATGCCTCCAAAATTCAGCACTCCTCCATCGAGAAGGAGACCCAAGCCATCGTAGAAGCTGTTCGGCATTCGAGATATTACCTGGCCGGCAGGAGATTCACTCTCCTCACTGACCAACGGTCGGTTGTCTTCATGTTCAATGACACAGTGGGGCAAGATCAAAAATGATAAAGTCTTGAGGTGGAGGATCGAGCTCTCCACCTACAATTACAAGATTTTGTATTGCCCCAGGAAGCTCAATGAGCCGCCCAATGCCCTATCCCGAGGTACATGTGCCAGTGCACAATGGACCGACTCCGGGCCCTACACGATGGTCTCTGTCACCCAGAGGTCACCCTGTTCTTCCACTTCATAAAGGCCCTCAACCTACCCTACTCCATTGCGGAAGTCAGGGCAGTCACCAAAGACTGCCAGGTCTGCGCGGAGTGCAAACCGCACTTCTACCGGCCGGACCGAACGCACCTGGTGAAGGCCTCCTGTCCCTTCGAACGCCTCAGCATGGATTTCAAAGGGCCCCTCCCCTCCACCGACTGAAACAAGTACTTCCTTAGCTGCAGGAGGCTACACATCTCTACTTAATAAAGCCTCGATTACTCTCTACTCTCGTCTCGTCGTAATTGATGGTGCATCAACGGCCCCCACCTCACAAATAAGTTTCAGCTGGGAAGGAAGAGGACAACTCTATAATTGATCCTGGCATCTAGTCACTCCTGCTCTAAATGGATGTGAAGATACAAATTGATCCACACTTCAACAGCCAGTTGACATTCACTGTTCAGGATTATTTATGATGAGCAACCTATGCAGGATTGTTGCCCCTATTTGTGTACATAAGCTCAAACCTTAATAGAAGAGTTGGGGATGATGTCCATTCTTGGAGAGGAAAGGAGACTTTTATAATGAAGTTTTGGACTCGGGATCAGATTGGGACTTGACTCTAACAATATCAATTATTTTTATGAAGACGGTCTGTAAAACAATCTGTCCATCTTAAGGAAAGTCTGACACCCTATCACCTTTTGGCGACTTGGAGCAATCAAATGAGTTATGGAAACATCCTGTGGGTGTAGAGGACATTACAACCTTTTTAGTTACCTTTCTACTGAAGAGTGGACGTGTAAAGGTAAGAATGAAGACAGTGGTTGAACAGGAATTAGGTGGTTTTAAAAATATCTCTGCAAAAGTGGCTTCCAATATATTTTACCAGTTACACACAAGCTTCCATAAATGATATCAGCATCAGCATTATTCAACCGTGTGTCGGCAATTGTGAGCTGGCTGGTGATTTCTAACCTCAGCTGGTTCACATTAAGACACCATGTCGAGTCTGGCATTTGTACAGAGACTCTGCGGGGGATGCTAGAATTTAATTTTGCACAACATATCGCACACTAATTAGAAATATCTGTGCATCACTCATTTTGTTCCAATGTTGTAATAACATGCTAAAAATAGTACTCCAAGAGAGAGAAATAAAGGAACTGTTGATGAACAAAGTTTGTCCTTTTCCACATTATTGTAATTTCTTTTCAATTCCATTCCGTACTTAATGACTAGAATTCTCTCCGTTGCTGAGTGTTCGCACTGTAAATTCTATGATGAGTGCTTTGATCTTCCTTTAGTTTACCACAGATTAAGGTAGCTAAATACTCTGTTACTTACAAAATTTCACCCAGTCACCAGCAAAATCCATTTGAATCACTATAATATTTATCTATTTAAAGTAGATGGCATTGATTCTGTGTTTACGTGTCAGTTTGTCCATATCTACTTTCTTTAAATAGATTAAATGCAGACTTCAGACTTTACCCCTTGATGATTTTCAAACATTCCAAAACTAATCCAGCTCATGATATTTTTAAACTCATGGTGACACTTTAACTCCTAAGCTACAAAAATTAACTGTTCCCCAAAAAGGGTGAGGATATAATTTCTGCATTATTAACTATGTTAACAGTGCAGTTCATTGGCTGAATATTTGAAAAGAGGCCTAGTATTATCAATGACTTGCACCAGTTAAAGCTAGCTTGTCCTTCTTATAGAGGAGGTATATTGTAGCTGGAGCAGGTGCTGACATAACTGCACAAAGTGACTCTGACCTGGGAAACATTGAAGAATGGGACAACGCGTGAGTAAGTGAGCAATAAGGTTTGTGGATTCAGCACCAGAAACTTTGACAGGAGTCTTACATGAGTGGTCAAGGTCAGTGAATGCATCATCAAATGCCATATCCTACTAACTGCATCATCCGCCTCAGACAATGCTCAAATCACCACAGTCCCAGCATTGATCTACCAATAACCTCCATCAATAATGACTGTTATCATTCCCATAGAGCATTAAAGCTTTAAACAAGAGATTTGAATTCCTGGTGGCCAACTTAAAGAAATTACATTACAAAAACATTTCAAGTTTTTAGATTTTTACTGTAACAAACCAACTAAAAGCAACATTACTAAACACTACTTAGTAGGAAACTAATTCACAAAACTACTGAAAAGATATCTGCCCTGTTTTAACTTTCAACATGACCATAAACCTCCTGCTTCTCTGGGCCAGGCTCCGCTGCTGTGGGGTCTTCCTCGAGCAGCACCATCTTGTACAGTCTCAGTGCATCCCCCAGTGCAGCGGGGATTAGGATGAAGGCCACCATTCCTGTTTGGATTCCAAAGTCCATTGTCTATATGGGGTGAAAGTCAACAGGCTAACATGGAGCGTAGCCCCGTGCCCAACCAGGTGCACTGGGCTGCACAGTGGCCGCAGTCTGAACTGCAGACCCTGCCCCCACATGTCTCCCTCCCACACCCCCCCAACCCAACCCCAGATGATACTGGCCATATGGGTGCCCCAACCCCACATCAGGCCGTTCCCCCAGCACTCTGCCCTCCCCACCACTGCCCACTTTGCTGGGGCTGCTGTGGGCGATGCCTTGGATGGGCCACATGCTGTCCCGTTGGTAGTCGGTGGCTGGTTTGGACGGGGTGGGGGGGGGAGTCGTTTTGGGGTGTTGGTCATGGGGGGGTGGGGGTGACTGGGTGGGGCGGTGTCACTCTGCACAACCACGGGCCACTGATGGCAGTTGGCAGGGTGCGTAGCAAGATGGCTGCCTTGCAGGCTGCTGCAATGGTGGTCCATGCCAGGACACCGCGGTCCTGTGGGGATCACCTTGATCCCACGACCCATACCCTGGCCACCCCCTCATCACCCCCGCGGTGCCCCCCCCACCACCATGATACAAACCTGCCACACCACGGGGTGGGCACCCTTGGTTGGCAGTAACAGTGGGTATGGTCTATGGGATGGGGGTTGATGACAACCTGCTCTGCGATGAGGTTTGGTGCTCTGCAACATTTGATAATGTTTGACTCCTGCCCATGATAGCACTTATCATCATCCACATGGATGATCCTTGCATGCGAGCTGGCCATTCCATCACATGGTCCCATTGAATCCCTGGTGTGGCGAGGCGCTGAGCGCTGGCTGAACGGCAGTCCCTGGGCCAACCCCACCCCCAACATGCAGTTTTCTCCGGGACTGAAGGCCGGTCCAGACAGTGTTGCCCACTGGCGCTGACCACCTCTGCCACCTGGCTCCAGGCCCGGCGAACGGCAGCGGTTGGTAGTCTCCTTCCCACCCCGGGGTACAGGGTCATCAGACTCTCCTCCACTGCATCTAGCAGGGTCTCCAGTTCATCATCGGTTAACCTTGGGGCCACTTGTCTTCTTGCCACCTTGTTGACTGGGATCGTGTGTGTGAGGAGTGAAGTGTGTATAAATGGCTGCAGCTTGTCAGCCTCCTGAGTATTAATCACGGGCCTGACGAATCCGGCACCGTTTTTCATTGGAATCGATTCTGTTCCATGTGGTGCCAGTGCTAGACCCTTAACGGTTGCTGAATCAGTCCAAGTGCGTCACCAGTTTTGCTGTCGTGGAGGTCCATGAATTCTGCTCGGCGTTAACGCTCAATCTCAGGAATGCAGAATCCTGCCAATGGTCTTTTGAGCCAGGGTTCCATTCTATGATCTTCCCTTCCAGTTCCAACATCAACTGGGGTTGTAACATGATGTCATTGGTACCGATGTGGATTGTGACTGTTGGCTCTTCACCATCACCCGTCAAGGCACTCTGCAAGCACTCAGTCGCATCCTTGACCCTGGCACCAGTGAGTCAACATACCATCCTGAATTCACACCTGTGGCCACAGAAATGCCTATCCATTTCCCTAATTATCAAATTACCCATCACCATTGCTCTTCCTTGTGCACCTGGGCCACCTGTGGTGTCATGGGCTTGTCTCTGGCTACATTCCTCAGATATGCCATCACTCTTATCAATATTCACTGGTTGGAGAGTGAGATGCACTCAGGGAACTTCTGCTCCACCTTCCTGTTCCTTTTTGACTGTCTAGTGGTAATCCCCTCCCTCTCTCTGCCTATATTGAAACTGCAAATGATCCCCCCAACTGCCCACCCCCCCAATACCTATGCAGGACACACCCAGCTCAATCACCGCCAAGTGAAAAATGCCAGCTTGGCACTTTGGCAATGCCAACCTGGTACCTTGACAGTGCCCCTGTCAGCACCACCTGGGCAACTTGGCAGTGCCAGGGTGCCAAGCTGGCAGTGCCTAGGTACAACCTTGACTGGAGGGCACTCCATTCCCCTGGGAGGCCCCACAAGTACCATTTTGTCGGGTCCCTGTTTGTGGAGACCAGTACTGAACAGCATTTGCCTAAGGTCTCCAAGGTGAAGGCGATAGATTAGCTGCATCACCCCATTATGCAGATTTGCAAAAAAGTAATCCTGCCCACAATGGATGGGATTTACATTGTAATGTCTCGTGAGATCACCTTAGATCTCGCGAGTTGTTGTGAACCAGGTAGATCTCAGAAGCGGTGTCACCCGGCTTCTCTCTGCCACATACCGCTGTGGTTCACAGCTTGACCTTCCCATCGTGTCCTTATGTCACAGTGCACTTTTTTTTTTCAAAGTCAGAGCATTTGTGGATGTCTGCCTCTCTTCTTTGGCAGTCAGTGGTGTGGACCTCACTCCTCAGGCTGTGTGGAGCCTCTCCTAGTCGTGTATCTCCTGCAGGCCCACTCCTCTTCGTCAAAGTAATGCTTGAACCTTCGATCCTCAGATTATAAACCTGGCGCTCTACCAGCTGAGCTAACCGGGTTTCAAACTGTGGTAGTTAGACTAGGGGTATTACGGTACCTGGAAGTGTGAGCTGCCATTGGTGCAGAGGACTTGCTGCCCATTGGCCCAGGTATGTCATGTGCCTCTCAGCCAATTGGCTGAGAGGTAGGTAGTTCCGCCTACGAGGCGGGGTATAAGAACCCGTGTTCCCCGGCAGTCTGCCATTATTCTGTACGTCTGCTGCCAGGTCCACTTCTAGTGTATTAAAGCCTATCGTTCGGACTTTATCTACATTTCATGTCCATTGATTGTGCATCACAAACCACCCCCAAATCACAGCTTCACCCTTGTACCATTCTCCTTTCAGGCACCAAACTGACCATGCACGGGTGAGCAGCAAGGAGCCAATGATAATGAAGATAACTTCATTTGATTTCTCTCTGAGAGCCATTAGCTTAGCTACTGTGACTGCATGCAATATCGAGGCTATCACAGCTGTGGAATATGTATATGCAGAAATACCATGTATAGGAATACCATAGCCCAGGCAGAGGCAAGGATTTGGGAGAAGGGGTGGGGGCATTGGCAGCAGAGTGGAGGGAGCATTTCCCGATTCTCTCTTTATATCTCTACATAAATGTAACTACCAATGGTTTCTTGGCCCTTTTTTGAGTGATCTCTTTTTTTCAGTGATCTCTTTGAACACCGCTGCTTTGTCCAATTCAGATTAGTAGCAAGACAATAAATCTTGCACAATGGAAGCTGCATATATAAATTTCAGTTGGGATCCTTCAATGGCATTCGGACCCCAATTTGTAAGTGATGGATGCACATTTCAGGTGCACACTTTCTATGTGTAACAGTTGTAATAGATGCTCTTCTTCAAGGGGAGATTAGTTGCCAGAAATTGCGCCCTGGAATTCATGTCCCTTTCCTTCATTTTCCAACCCAGGGCACAGTGAAACCATGTTACACATCTCCCTTTATATTTCTCTCCTACATTCTGAATTATATCTTCTAAACCCTTTTTTTGAAAACAGCACTGAAATTGCATCCAAACGTAGTACTCAAAGGCTTCAACAAAAAATATCAGATAGTGTTATGCATTATTTTATAATGCTCCAGAGAAATGCCTTGGGACATTTCATTACTTTAAAGGTGCTATCTAAGTATCAGTTGTCATTGTTGATTTATAATATTTATTTAAAATGTTAACTGAATTAACTCAGAGATACCTTCTAGAGAAACGATATGTGGAATTGGTTTGTCAAGTACATTAACTTACTTTATCATCCAGCAGCAGTACACAATCTGCTTTTGATTGAAAAAATACATCTATTTTTCAAATTCTCATTTATAGTTTCAAAATGTTTGGGAAACTTTTGCTCACTTTCAAATCCCACATGAGTAATAAACGTCTATGAAATGTATAATAAAAATAATAAATGACCAAAAGGTACACTTCAGTAAAATATTTTCCATTCCCATGAGATGAAGCCTTTTTCCTCTGCATAATGCAATGATTTCAAATGCAATGCTTTTTTGACAGATTGTTCAATTGTAATTGTTTTAATGAAACCGCCTTCAAAAGCAATAGTTTCAACAAACAGAAATATCAAGATTGCACGAGAGACTTATTTAAAATAATAAATTAAATTTAAATTTCTCCTTTTACTCATAAACACCTTGTTTTCAAAATTCTCTTCCTCGTTTTCAAATCACTCTGATGTCTCACGATCGATGTTATCTCCTCCTGCTCTGTCCATTTTACTAAACATTTGGGCATCTGTTTTAGTACCTCCGATGCAGATTGGTGTCAAATTTTGTTTGAAACTGCTGTTGTGACTTATTTGGGACATTTTACTACACTGAAAGGAATTATATCAATGCAACTTATTTTTGTTCTTTATTTGTGCTACATTCCTTCATTTTAAAGATTTTTTTTTTCCTTCTGCTCTGCTTTAATAAGATGTTTCTTACTGTGGCTTAAATATCAATACTAGATAAGTTCAACTTTCCATTTGTGAAGTAATGAACCTAGAAACTAGGTTGCAGCTGAAAATAGACTTGTGTTGTGGGATCATGAGCAGCAGGCACATGGGAACAACACCACCTCCTAGTTCCCCTCCAAGTCACACACCATCCCAATATGGGCAATAACGTCCACAATTCATGCATCATTACCGCTTTGAACCTTTATATTTCACAGCATGGGATCGGCCAAGGTATTGGTTTAGATAATTATAGAACATTGCTGCCCTGATGTACAGTATACCTTTATTTTCATCAGAGAGATGATACAGTATTGTTTCATTGGTCTGTTTGTCTTCCAGTTACTTTGCAAGCTAGTTAGTTTGCACTGTGAGTTTAGCACCGAAGGACATAATTAAAGAGTCACACGCTGCAACTAAGATTAGAGACTAGGATCTCCTTAGGCTGGAGGGCGCGTGTAAGACTACTAGGAAAAAGTAATGAGTTATGAATCAATTGATGTCTTCTAAAATAATCAATACCTGTCACAAATAAAGAGATTGAAAAATTCTAGAGATATTGCGAGGTCATATTAAGGTGAGGAAGGCATTGTAGAGATCTCGGAAATGGTTGCAGAGTGTGAAGAAGAGGAGGTTTGGGAATGGATTTCCTCCTTTCTTACAACTACTGCTGTAACATTGCCACACAAATATGGCCTCCACGAGGCTTCCCCTGCGGTCACAACTAGCAGGAGTGAGGGGAGATCTGAGAAAACTCAGTCTCGTTAACAGCCCCCCCCCCCCCCCTCCCCCGCCCATCCATTGCATGATTGTGGTGCCCCCAAATGGATTGTGGAATCAGATGGGTGAATGAGTTTTTCTCATCCCAGGCCTTTTTATTTATGGTCGGAGAAGTGACAGGGCAAAATGATGAGACTGACAAAATAAAGTTGATGGCAAAATCCATGAGCGACAAAGCCAAAAAGCACTGAGTATTTAACTTATTTAACCCAATGACTTACAGTAAATGAAACGTAACCTTTTTGACAGAGATTTTAAATCAATTCTAAACCTGGCTTCTGTTCAAGATAGATATAGAAAAGCCATTTAAATAAATAAAGCCATTTGATTACATGCAGGCAGCATGCCAACTTGGCGCTGATTATTTATTTGAGTGATCTCTGAGTCCAGCTAGGACTAATCACATTGTCAATTAGCTGAATGCATCAGCAGGGGCAAATATTTGAGAGGCTATGGCTGCTTAAAACTAGCTTACACTGCTTAAATTCTAGTCTGCACCTCTTAAAGCGGAGGTGTACTGTGGCCGGAGCAGATTTGGAGAGCTGTGGTTCAGGATAATGTACCCGGCGCAAGAATGAGGAATGGCTCTAATTTTCTGAGACAGCACCATAGGCCTTGGTGAAAAGAAGGTGAGATGTCCGCTATGTGTAGGGATAAAATGGATGACGCAAGCCCAAATGGCAGTGGGAACAGATAACCATGGAATCAGTGCCAGGAGACAAGCCCTGAGGAACTGTATGCAGTCCACAAGATGTTCAGTGACCTCGCACGAATGGTAAAGGTTGGTGAATCCTTTCTCAAATTCCAATTTCTATCAACTGCGTCTTCAGACTCAACCCCTACTCAAAATACCACACTCCATCACTCAACAATCAGCTACCAACAATCTATCAAAACCGAACATTCATATGCTTCAACTCAAACTCACACCCACATCTCACAACTTGCACTCACTATCAACTATTCAGCCATAGCAATGGCATCAGCCAAATAGATTGTATGTCACTCACTGACACACTTGCTTCTCATTTGTAAAACAAGATAACACAAAACCTGAGGCAAGTGAAATTAATAAGGTGGGGAGGGAGCTGATGTGTTTGAATGTCTTAACATGGATGAGATGGTTCTGGAAATTATTCAGATGTCCATTGCTGAGACTGTGACCAGTGGCAGGGCTGAAAACAATATCCACATCACTGTTCTCCTCATATCTCACTTCCCCCTCATCCCATAATCTCTTCATATTTGCAAGTCATATATGGTGTGCCATGTACCTCTTACCCAAAGCATAACGTTGTCCTTTTGCTTGCTTTTTTTCAGAAACCCAGGCACTGGATTAAGAACAAGAAGACAGAGAATGAAAACAAAATACCGCCTCTTCATTTTTCACTTTCAACCACCATAGAACATAGAACAATACAGCACAGAACAGGCCCTTCGGCCCCCAATGTTGTGCCGAGCCATGATCACCCTACTCAAACCCACGTATCCACCCTATACCCGTAACCCAACAACCCCCCCCTTAACCTTACTTTTTATTAGGACACTACGGGCAATTTAGCATGGCCAATCCACCTAACCCGCACATCTTTGGACTGTGGGAGGAAACCGGAGCACCCGGAGGAAACCCACGCACACAGGGGGAGGACGTGCAGACTCCACACAGACAGAGACCCAGCCGGGAATCGAACCTGGGACCCTGGAGCTGTGAAGCATTTATGCTAACCACCATGCTACCCTGCTGCCCCAGTTCAGAAACAGACACCAACTGCACTTATCTTAGATGATAGATTAATTAATTAATCTGTATTATTGTCACAAGTAGGCTTACATTAACACTGCAATGAAGTTACTGTGAAAAGCCCTAGTCACCACACTGCGGCACCTGTTCGGGTATACAGAGAGAGAATTCAGAATTTCCAATTCACCGAACAAACATGTCTTTCGGGACTTGCGAGAAGCAACTGGAGCACCTGGAGGAAACCCACGCAGACACAGGGAGAACGTGCAGACTCCGCACAGACAGTGACCCAAGCCAGGAATCGAACCTGGGATCCCCTGGCGCTTTGAAGGAACAGTGCTAACCACTGTGCTACCGTGCCCCCCATTAAATGTGGAAAAAGCACATGGAGCAGACAGATCACATGAGTGACCTGCAGCCAAGGCAAGAGGGCAAGGAGGGCAGCTCGCTGGAGAGTGAGCTTGCACACAAATACTGCTGCAGAGGATTTAGATCAGCATTTTGGTGGGGCAGCCTATAGAAGACGCTTGATAGGTATTGCACAATGAAATGCTTTGTGCATTGGGAAGGAAGCCTGCCAGAAAACATGCGATGAATATCAAGGAACATGGAGGAAGCCAGCCATAACTTGGCACAAATCGTACTGCCGAACTTGGATTCCATCCTTTCCAGGAAGGAAGTGGTGGCCAACTCCAAGAGAGCATATGTGAACCCAAACCTGAGGCATTGGTCTGACCACCAATGTTGCAGCTTGTATTCCAGCATAAGAAACAACCACCTAATGTCTGAGTGCTCCAGTGGAAGATCAAGGTGCACCACACAGGGTCAGCTTATTGCCAAGTTAACTTAGACTTCTGCCTTTCATGGCTGTGGACTACCAAGTGTAAAGGCATTGCAGGGTGTCACAGAAATCCAACAAATGACTAGGGTTGCTGATGTATTACCTGTGAGAATGGCCACATTCAGCCTTCCACCGCTGACACTCCCTTGTCACTGCCTGTCTAGCCCAGACTGCTGTTGGCCATGCTGAAGTACTACAATATGAAGCTGCGTCTCCTAAACCCAGAACTGCACAAGGCCATTCTCCATCACTGTAAGGCAACAGCCTTCCATCAGCCATGCTGCAGTCACTGCTGTAGCATTGCATAGAAGCACTAGGACAGGCAAATGCCCAAGGAATACATACACCACAGTTGATTAGGTGACGTTTTTATGCAATATGTCATGATTTAATTTCTAAATTGGTCTGGCCGGCGAAGTCCTTTCGGCACCTTTGGGGCGGCCTGACGCCGGAGTGGTTCACACCACTCCGACACGCCAGGACCCCCCACCCCGCCAGGTAGGGGAGAATCCCAGCCCAGAAATTCCAGTAACACTTTAGGAGATTTTAAGTATTAAATGAAAACAATTATTAACAAAATAAATGTGAACTTAAACATAAAAGATTACATTTACACAGTTAAATTAGTCTTATGGAACATTCTCTCAAAAATATTTCCATTTGGTTGGACTCACAAATAAACATCCCGGGCAGGATTCTCCAATCCCGCGGCAGAGTGTTCACGCCGTCGTAAACGCCATCACGTTTTATGATGGCGTGAACGGGCCACTTCCATGACAAATCTAGCCCCTCCAGGGGGGCAGCACGGCGCTGGAGCGATTCGCGCTGCTCCAGCTGCAGATCCCGGTATGAACTGTGCGCCACGGGATCCGTGCATGCGCAGTGGCACCGGCGCCAATGGCCCTCTTCAATGCACCGACCCCGATGCAACATGGCGCAGGACTACAGGGGCCGACGCGTAGGAAAGGAGGCCCCCATCCACAGAGGCTGGCCCGCTGATCGGTGGGCCCTGATCCCGGGCCAGGCCACATCGGAGGACCCCCCAGGTCGGACCCCCCCTCCCCCCCTCCAAAGGCCGCCACCCAACCCTTACACACTGAGGTCCCGCCGGCCCAGAGCAGGTTAGAACTGCTCCAGCAGGACTCGGCTCTTTTCTTTGCTCGGCCCATCCGGGCAGGAGAATCGGTGGGCCAGCCGTGTAGAGCGGCACGCGACCTGCGCCACTCCGGCGCCAATGGCTCCGATTCTCCGCAGAGAATCGCGTGCCGGCGTCTGAATGGCGTGGCGTGATTCGTGCGGCCCGCCGGCGATTCTCCATCGTGGGGCGGGGTCGGAAAATCCCACCCCCCTTTGGGCAACAATCCCTTCCAGTAATATTACCATATGGCAAACTCAATGTTTCTGTCTGGGTTGGGTAGTGGGCTTGGGAGGGGGTGGCGGTGGTCACTCTCTCCTATTTGCCATGGAATTCAAGAAGCTTTTAAACAAAACCCTGCTTTTTAATAGAACATACACTTTCCTGGGTTGGCTGACGCTCCCTTTGCTTCCTCACAGTTCTCTTCAAGCACAGAGTACACACCAGGAGGTCTTACACTCCAGGAGGCAACTCCCCACACAACTGTTATATCTCAGTTTAAGTATTTTCCCCCTCTTTCATCTTCATTCCATTATTGTTATCCTTCTTTGAAAAGTATCTTGAAATGTGCCTTTCCCAGAATATAGAAATATTTAATGTTTCTCCTATTGCTGCCATTTTCAGGTCAAATAAAATGTACTATATGAAATGAGAAGTTCTGCCCTCAGCAGAAAATTCAGCAGGCCATATTTACTTCAAATCCACATCTGTCACACCAAGACCTCCTTAATATCCTCCCATTGCAAACAAACTGACTTCAGCTTAAATTAGTTACATCTCGAACTAAACAGACACAGGACCACAGCCATAAGCCTACTTCACTGAATAACACAATAAACCCCCAAAATATTTAAAATAATACCTTCTTTCTTCACACAAGACAGGGAAGATATAATCAGCTCTCTTCGATTAGTGAGCCTCAGTGACCACTCTTATACAACATTAAATGGCAAACTGCAAGATGTATATATTTCTCGCTCTGGCCAGGAAGGAACCGTGTGCAATTATGTTCACTCCCATTGTTAACTTGGCAGCCACCTGCACCCTCCCCTCAATGTGACATTCCTCTTTCCCCTACCACCCTGGCACTGCTCTCCGACTGCACCTGGACATCTTACATCCAAGCTAATATCCCAGCAACAGGGACCCAGGTTTGATTCCGGCCTTGGGTAACTGTCTGTGTGGAGTTTGTACATTTTCCTCGTCTCTGCGTAGGCTTCCATAGATTGGCCATTCCAAGGTGCCCTATAGTGTCCAAAACATTAGGTGGGGTTAAGAGGATAGGACGAGGGTGTGGGCCTCGGGAGGCTGTTATTTCAGTAGATTGGTGAAGACTCGATAGGCTGAATGGCTTCCTACTGCACTGTAGTAATTCTATGATTCTGCACTGTTGTGATTCTATGATGCTATGCAATGAACTCTTAGGTTGTACAGCAACCTTTGATGTGGCACCTTATTGAATATCCTTTTTTTTAAAAACAACTTTTATTCAAATTTTCACATTTTCACAAAAAAGAAAACAATAACAGAAAATTCTAAGAACAAAAAAAAACAGAACCCCCCCCCCCCCGTAAATACAAAAGAGAAACAACAAATTAACGGCCGTCATTGGCAAAAAACAGATATTCAACCCAAAACAAAAACAAAGAGACAACCCCCCCCCCCCCCCCCCAACCCGGGTTGCTGCTGCTGCTGACCTTTTGTTTTTACCGTTCTGCCAGGAGATCTGTGAATGGTTGCCATCTCCTGACCCCCTTAGGGCAAATTTCACCCTCTCCAATTTAATAAACCCCGCCATATCATTGACCCAGGCCTCCACGCTTCGGGGCCTCGCATCCTTCCACTGAAGAAGAATCCTCCGCCGGGCTACTAGGGACGCAAAGGCCAGAACACCGGCCTCTTTCGCCTCCTGCACTCCTGGCTCCACTGCAACCCCAGCCTGGATTGACCCTGGATCCTACCACCCTCAATACCGTCCTTGCTACACCCTTCCAAAATTCCCCCAGCGCTGGGCATGCCCAGAACATGTGGACATGGTTTGCTGGGCTCCCTGAGCACCTAATACACCTGTCCTTGGTCCCAAAAAACCGGTTTATCCTTGTCCCGGTCATATGAGCCCTATGCAGTACCTTAAACTGTATGAGGCTAAGCCTCGCACACGAAGAGGAGTTCACCCTTTCTAGGGCATCCGCCCACGTCCCCTCCTCAATCTCCTCACCCAGCTCCTCCTCCCATTTATCTTTCAGCTCCTCCACCGAGGCCTCGTCTACCTCCTGCATCACCTGGTACACTTCCGAGATCCTCCCCTCTCCAACCCATACCCCCGAGAGCACCCTGTCCTGGACCCCACGCGGTGGCAGCAGGGGGAACCCCACCACCTGCCGCCTGACAAACGCCCTTACTTGCATGTACCTAAAGGTGTTCCCCGGGGGGAGCCTGAACTTCCCTTCCAGCTCACCCAGGCTCGCAAACTTCCCATCTTTGAACAGGTCCCCCAGCCTCCTGACACCTGCCCTGTGCACCAACTCAGGAACCCGCCATCAATTCTCCCCGGAACAAACCGGTGGTTCCCCCATATCGGGGACCCCATCGAGGCCTACACCTCCCCCCTGTGCCGCCTCCATTGCCCGCAAATCTTGAGGGTAGCTGCCACCACCGGGCTCGTGGTATACCTCGTCGGAGGGAGCGGCAGCGGCGCCGTTGCAAGCACTTCCAGGCTGGTACCCACACAGGATGCCATCTCCAGCCTCTTCCATGCCGCCCCCTCCCCGTCCATTACCCACTTACGCACCATCGCTGCGTTGGCAGCCCAATAATACCCACAGAGGTTGGGCAACGCCATCCCTGCCCCACTCCAAGAACACCCGTCTCACCCTTGGAGTCCCGTGTGCCCACACAAACCCCGTAATGCTCCTGTTAACCCGCCTGAAAAAGGCCTTCGGGATAAGGATGTGGAGGCACTGGAACAGGAACAGAAACCTCAGGAGCACCGTCATCTTGACTGACTGCACCCTACCCGCCAAAGACAGCGGCAGCATGTCCCACCTCTTAAACTCCTCCTCCATTTGCTCCACCAGCCTTGTGAGATTTAGCTTATGCAAGGCCCCCCAGCTCCTGGCCACCTGAACCCCCAAGTACCTGAAGCTCCTCTCCGCCCTTTTCAGTGGGAGCCTCCCAAACCCCCTTTCTGGTCCCCCGGGTGTACCACAAACAGCTCGCTTTTCCCAAAGTTAAGCTTATACCCTGAGAAATCCCCAAATTCCCGGAGAATCCCCATCACCACTGGCATTCCCCCCCACCGGGTCCGCCATATACAACAATAGGTCACCTTCATAGAGCGACACTCGGTGCTCCTCCCCACCCCGGACCAGCCCCCTCCAATCCCCCGACTCCCTCAGCGCCATAGCCAGGGGTTCAATTGCCAGCGCAAAAAGTAGGGGGGGACAGGGGACACCCCTGCCTCGTCCCTCGGTATAGTCGAAAATATTCCGACCTCCTCTTATTCGTGGCCACACTCGCCATCGGGGCCTCATACAACAGCCTCACCCAACTGACAAACCTCTCCCCAAACCCGAGCCTTTCCAGCACCTCCCACAAGTACCCCCACTCGACCCTATCAAAGGCCTTCTCCGCAACTAGCCCCACCACTATCTCCGCCTCCCCTTCCACCGCCGGCATCATAATAACGTTCAAGAGCCTCCGTATATTAGTGTTCTGCTGCTTCCCCTTCACAAACCCCGTTTGATCCTCGTGGATAACCTGCGGCACACAATCTTCTATCCTCGTGGCTAAGATCTTTGCTAACAACTTGGCGTCCACATTCAGGAGTGAGATCGGCCTGTATGACCCACATTGCAGGGGATCCTTGTCTCGCTTAAGGATCAAGGAGATCAGCGCCCGAGACATCATCAGGGGCAAAGCCCCCCCCCTCCCTTGCCTCGTTGAAGGTCCTAACCAACAGGGGGCCCAACAGGTCTGCATATGCCTTGTAAAATTCAACCGGGAACCCATCCGGCCCCGGCGCCTTCCCCGACTGCATGTTCCCTATCCCTTTAACCAGCTCCTCAAGCTCAACTGCCGCCCCCAGACCCTCCAACCGTCCCTCCTCCACCCTCGGGAATCTCAGCCGGTCCAAAAAGCGCCCCATCCCCCCCTTCTCCGTCGGAGGTTCGGACCGATATAGTCTCTCATAAAAGTCCCTGAAGACCCCATTAATGTCTACCCCCCTCCGCACCACATTTCCTCCCCGGTCCTTAACTCCACCAATCTCCCTAGCCCAATCCCGCTTACGGAGCTGGTGTGCCAGCATCCTACTCACCTTCTCCCCATACTCGTACACCGCACCCTGAGCCTTTCTCCATTGAGCCTCCGCCTTTCTGGGAGTCAACAAGTCGAACTCAGCACGAAGGCTGCGTCGCTCCCTCAGCAATCCCTCCTCCAGGGCCTCCGCGTACCTCCTGTCCACCCTCACCATCTCCCCCACCAATCTCTGTCTTTCTCTCTGCTCCCTTCTCTCCCTGTGGGCCCGAATGGAGATCAACTCCCCCCGAACCACCGCCTTCAGCGCCTCCCAGACCGTCCCCACTCGGACCTCCCCATTATCGTTGGCCTCCAGGTACCTCTCGATGCATCCTCGAACCCACCCCCTCACATCCTGGTCAACCAGCAGCCCCACCTCCAAGTGCCACAACGAGCGCTGGTCCCTCTCCTCCCCCTAGCTCGAGGTCCACCCAATGTGGGGCATGGTCAGAAATGGCTATCGCCGAGTACTCAGCGTCCACTACCCCCGCAATCAGCGCCCTACTCAAAACAAAGAAGTCGATCCGGGAGTAGGCCTTAGGCACATGGGAGAAGTATGAAAATTCCCTGGCCCTCGGCCTCGCAAACCTCCATGGATCCACCCCTCCCATCTGGTCCATAAACCCCCTCAGCACCTTAGCCTCCGCAGGCATCCTACCCGTCCTGGAACTGGATCGATTCAGTGGCGGATCCAGCACCGTGTTGAAATCCCCCTCCATTATCAGGCCCCCCACTTCCAAATCTGGAATCCGGCCCAACATGCGCCACATGAAACCCGCATCATCCCAATTCGGGGCATATACATTGACCAGCACCACCCACTCCCCTTGTAGCTTGCCGCTCACCATCACGTACCTCCCGCCGCTGTCTGCCACCAGACTCGACGCCTCAAACGACACCCTCTTCCCCACCAGGATCACCACCCACCGGTTTTTTGCATCCAGCTCCGAATGAAATACTTGGCCCACCCACCCCTTCCTCAACCTGACCTGATCCGCCACCTTCAGGTGCGTCTCCTGAAGCATAGCCACGTCCGCCTTCAGCCCCCTCAGGTGCGCGAACATGCGGGGCCATTTGACCGGCCCATTCAGTCCCCTCACATTGCAGGTGATCAGGCGGATCGGAGGGCCACCTGCCCCCCTCCCCCGTCGACTAGCCATCACCCTTCCGTAGTCCGTCACGTGCCCGCGCCCCCCACTCAGCCCGTTCCCCACAGCGACAGACAGCCATCCTGATCCCCTCTGCATGCTCCAGCTCCTTCTTGGCCATTCCAGCAGCAACCCGGTATCCCCCCCCCCTTTCCCCCCCCCTTTCCCCCCCCCCCCAAACCTCCCCATTCCCCCCCCCCCCCCAAGCTAGGGCCCCCCCCCCCCAGCTGCGTACCTCCGGTCATTGTACTTCTGTAAGTCAGCCGACTCCTGCTGAGCCCGGCTGCTCCTGCCACCCCAATTACCCTCCCCAGTGTCCCCCAACCATTCCCCCAATGCCGACCCTGCCCCCTGCTTCTCCAGCGCGGGAGAGAGGCCCGCGCCCCCCATCCCAAGCCCCGCACCCCCGACCCAAAATGCGGGAAGACAGGCACATGACCCAACAGGGCCGCGAACCCCACCCAAACCCGTAACCAGTGAAATAATAAAAATCCCAACATGATATGATAAAACACCCAAGTAAACAGATAACAGTCCCGAAAAGCAGAAAAGAAAAGGCAAGACAGCAAAAAACACTTATTGAATATCCTTTGTAAATCCTAATATACCACGTCTACAGGTTCCGCTTTATCCATCTTACTTGATACTTCCATGATGAATTTTCTTTCACAAAACCATATTTCCTCTGCCTGATTGAATTAAATGGTAAATATGTATTTCTCCCGAGAATGCTTCTTGACCTTTTCTTTCTGCTTCTTGCAGAAGCTTGACTTGCTCTGAATAGCCTCCAGATCATGCTCTATTCCAGTCAATATCCGACAGTCATATTTGGGAGCGACTGGTTTGTGTAGAAGTCTTGAGGTTAGTAAAAAGGCCCCAGCACCTCCCTATAGACCACTGAAAGTTGAAACAACTTCAAAAAGCATCAATCACTTCTCGAATTGGGGAAACAAAAGAGAAGAAATCAACCAGCAACTAACTTGAAAGTAGCCAATACTCCTTTTAAATAATGTGTATATGACTGGGAGGGATTGTTGCTGCTGCTGAATGTGCCTTATCTGTGCAAGCTTAAGAGACTTGGTTTGAGCGTTGAGCTCCACAATGTCTCTGCTGGTGTCAAATCCTTGTTACAGATGATTGATGTCACGATCTGCCTCCTCTGCACACTTCTGGCACACATTCAATGCATGTGTGCTGATACCTGCACCAATATGCAGGCACTGACACAATTTGCCTCACGAGTGGACACACATCACAAATATCGTTTCAGAGCTCTGGTGGCATTTGAAGCAGACAAAAACTAGGCACTAATTCCTCATCCAATGTCATCTATTTATTGCATGCCCCAAGGCAGTTTTCCCAAGAAACTTTTATTGGCAAATAAACTTAAAAACTGACCAATTAGCATAATTTCCTGTTGCTAAAATGCATTTTAGGGGTCATCTATTAAATAATGCCCTTATTTTCTGTTGCATCTCAAACAGTTGTATTAATTGCCAAGCTAAACTCGCAGATGAACCCTTTTCCAGCATTGGAGACGATAAAATCTCTCCAGACATAATGGCAAATTATTATTCTAGTGAAGGAATATTGTTACAATTTAATGAGACAGACTTTTGGGATGAACAAATGTTCTGTGAGATATATAATTTCAGCTTGGAACTAAACCTGCTTTAAGTAAAGGGATTGAGACACTGAAACAATTTTCTGCGCTTTGATTTTGCTTTTGTTGTTAGGAAAGTCTAAAACAAATGAACAACCAGAAAATATTGCCAAACTCTTAAGAGAATTGCTGCACAAGATTCAAGGAAGGCGTAGGGATAAAGCAAGAAATAATAGTCAGCTGAATATCGGAGCTGGGGAAATTATCGGAATCCTCTCTGATGAAGGATCATCGTCCGATAACAACAGACTGCTCCTCTCTGGAGATGTTGACTGACCTGCTGCTTTCCTGCATTTTCAGTTTCTAGCGCTACATCGGAGGCTTGTTAAGAAGATGGAAACCCATGAAATGTAGGGGAAAGTGGTGGTATGGATTCAAATTTGGCTCAGTTACAGGAAGCAAATCTGTTGCTGACTGACGGAAGTTTTCAGACTGGCTGGATTGCTGCGATGTTCCCCAAGGTTCAGTTTTGGATCCATCACACTTCGCAATTTTTATAAATGACCCAGCCATAGATGAACGGAGCAGCATAATAAAGTTTGTAGATTATATGAAACTCGGCAAAGTAGGAGATAGATGGTAGGGTAGTTTTAAGCTTCAAGGTGATAGGCAGAAATGTGCCAAAACATGGTCGTTGAAATTCAATGCAGAAAAGTGTTAATTGGTGCACTTTGGGAGGACTAATCTGAAAACAGAGTGGGCGTGATTTAATCAAAATAAATTAGAGTCTGTTCTGGGCTGGATTAGTGGAGCTGTTCCCGTCAGACCCCGCTATCTAATGGCACTTTGTTGCTATTCAACGACCAGAGGGGATAACCTCTCCGAGACCGCATGTAGTGTTATTTGCAACACTGAGGAGTTCTGCCAGGCAGAGCCTGCACACCCCACCTCACACGGACAGGGCAATCCCGGGCCTGATCCCCAGTGCCAGCATGGCACCCTGTCAGTGCCCCTTCCAGTCTGGCAATGCCACCTGGCCACCCGTGCAGTGCCAGGCTGGCACCCAGGTGGCACAGCCCGGGTGCCATGGTGACATTTCAGGTTGCCAGGCTGGAAGTGCCAAGGTGCCATGGGGGGCACCAGCAGTGCCATGGTGCCCCAGAGGCTAACAACCCACGGGCCTTCAATCACCTGGGAGGCCCCTCCCAAGTGCTGTTCCACCTTTTCCCCCTCTGTGGGGACCAATGCTAAACGGCATCTGGCTGAGGTCTCCTCAGCAATGGTGGTAGATGCCGGGTGGCCGTTTGATCCGACGTAGACATAGTTAAGATTTTTAAGCTCTCTTAACTATGAAAGGCTGGGTCCTGCCCATTGAGGGTGGCATCCAGATCGCAATGTCACGCGAGATCTGGTAAGGTTTTGGTGTGCGAGGCATAATGACCATCTGGAATCCTGGGGGAAAGCAAAGAGATCAGGCTACAAATCACTGACTAGGCCTCAGCTTCCACATTTCCACATTTCAGGAAAGGTGTAAAGGCATTAGAAATGATACAGAGGAGATTTATCAGGATATTACCTGGGATTCAGGATTTCAGTTCCGAGGAGAAAAACTAGGACTACTCCTTGTAAAGAAAATGGTTAAGAGGTGACTTAATAGAGGTTTACAAGATGTTGGGAGGTTTTGATCGAGTAAACAGGGGAAAAATATTCCCTCTGAAATGAAATGAAATGAAATGAAAATGAAAATCCACTCTGGAAAGTGGATTTAAAATAATTGGGAAAATGTCTAGAGGGGAGATGGAGAGAATTTTCTCAGTGTGGTTAGCATGGAAAATGCTCTATTTGAAAAGGTATTGCAGGCTGATTCCCTAGAAATTGCGAACAGGAGTTTGATACGTTCTTGAGGATGAGGAAATTATGGGGTTCTGGACTGTAGACCAAGTGGTCACAACATGATGACCTGGTTAGTGAAGGAGTCACGAGGCAGAAGCATGGGAGTTCTCACGAGAGTGCAAACATGTCATAGCTGCTCAGCTGGTGACTAAACTATCGTTTGTTGTAAGTCCTTGGTCACCAGTATTTGGGAACCCAACACTTTTACATGGGCCAAATATGGGACTAAGCATGCCTGTTCTTTCAAAGTGTGAGCACAGACGTGAATAGTTTTTCCTGTATTGTAATTTTCTTTGATTTTATAAAATTTATTTTAAATTATTTTGACAATGAATGATGTTGATGCTCTCATACAAATATGCTCACTATGTATTTTTGCTAAGTTTGAAATAGAAGCAAGCAGCCAAGTTGGAGCTCATTTGATGCATCTCTTCCTGCACACTAAATGTAGCATAAACCTCACTTTCCACTCTGCTGCACATACACAGATATGTTCAATACAGATTGAAAAACCAGTCGACACAATGGTCATTTCTTAAGGCTGGATGAGCGATGAGCAATATTACAGCCTATTGAGGAACTAGTTGCAGATAGAACACCACAATCATAATATGTTTTGAAATGGAGCCCCTGGCCCATTTGCATACAATTTCTGACACAAACAACACTCTGAAGCCAAGTGCTCCACGCCTCACAAAATAATTGAATAAAAGAGTTCAATGAGTCCATTGTATTAATATCTGGCCAAAGAACACTGAATCATTGAAGAAATATGGTCCACTGTGGCAGCCACAATAACATACTGGTAAATGAAAGTCTGATTTAACTATTATGTTCTTGAGTGAGATTGTATTTGTACGTAAAGTAAATGTACACTGAAGTAGATAACTGATAAAGGAAATCAACATATAGCAGCAAACAGAATTTAGCTTAAAAACGGATCATAGAAACATGGGAACATATGATTCAAGAGCTGGAGTAGACCATTCAGCCCTTCAAGCCAGCTCTGCCATTCAATAAAATGCATGGTTGATCTGATTGTGGCCTCAAATAAATTTTACTGTCAGAAATCGATCTAACTCAGCCAATGGGAAGGATTGTAAAGCAGTCCACCCCTGATAACTCAAAGGAGATTTTTTTCTTTACACCAACATTTTCAATTATCTAGTAATTTGGTTAAGCAATTGGGAATTTGGACCATGGAAGCATTTGATAGAGTTGTTGTGATGGCCCCAAGGATAAACAAGGCCCACGCGCCCAAAGTCAGTGACAAGTGAATTCAGAGCCAGCAAGATGTCCTCTACCCCAGAGATGGCAGCAGGAGATCCATCAGCCTCACCACACCAGCTTGGGGGAGGCCGGCAGGGAGGTCATCATATGGGGAGCTCAGAAGAGGGCTTTGCCGCAGTACAGGAAGAGGATGAATGACCACATCCTCTCCACCAAGTCAACCTTCTCCTCATTCTGAACTCGCATTCTCATAAGGCCTTCAGGCATTTGCATGGTTACACTCCACAGGGAACTAACACACTACTAGCAGAAGGGACATCACCGCTGATTCTCTCATACAAACTTTAACATCATCATCCTGCATATATAACGTCTTCATCCCTTAAGTAGGACCACTCACCACACACAGCAGGCTCATATGCTTATCATTTGATCTTGCATCTATGCTGCTCACAGTCTATCCATCTGTCCTTTTGCAGGACAAGATTGCATGCAACAATAAGGAGAGATCCCAGGCTTTAGGAAAGCTGAAAGAGTTGAAGCCACTCATCCACTTTGAGAAGCAGGTGACTGGTGAAGACAGGGATCATTACTGCACTGAAGGGTGAGATCAGTGTCTCCCAATAAGCCAGTGAAACTACATCCAGTAGTAATTGCCCAACTACTGATACTGTGAGTGCTCTTTAACGTAGGTGGTTGTCTAGCCAATAACTAATTATCTCTTCTCTGTATTACAGCCAGCAGCAAGAAAAGGAGGAAACATTCTGCGAGCCAACCCATCAGTCCCAGTCCCAAGAGCACCTTGGTTTAGGAGACTGAGGAAACATCCGATGAAGATCTGTTACTGCGTTCCCCTGCAAGCTCCATCAACACAGAGTCGTTCACTCCAGTATGTCCCAGTTCTCGAACAGGCTGGGGTCACTAATTGGTGAGCACAGCACAGAAATATGCCCAATGCAGGCATTGACAGTGACATCGACTGCTGGAGGCCAAATCTCTCTTGAGTCTGACTCTGATGATCAAGTCTCTGGCATAATCTCTCAGGAAATGTTGGAGCTGCAAAGGTAGTCAGGGGAACAGCTGGCAGAGTTTCCAGAGGCAATCACCAGATTAGAATGAAGAATGGAGGTACCCATCCATATTCTGCCTGACATTGTGACTCTGGCAGCTTATGCTGGATATGCACTCAGACCTGCACACCAACACTGCAATCCATCTAGTGATCACCTAGTGGCTAGGTGAGAGGCGGACTGGGTACCTCAACCTCCCACCATGCACCCTTTCTTGTTAAGGAGGGGCCATCGGGCAAGCTGTCTGCTGCCTGCATTCTGCACTCTCCTTGTGATTGTAGAACATTAGTAGAGATACATGATTGGACCTTACCCTGCAATGATCACCCTCCATCACCAAGTTAGAGAGTCATTGTGAAACGTTTGGACTGCCCGCATTCCAGATGTGGGTGGGCAATTACTCTCAAATTGAAGAGACCAATTTTCATAAGGATTTAAAAGAGGCTAGGAGATTTGCCTAGCCTAGGCTCAAGGACGGAATCTCCTCACAGTTTAAGTCATTTCTAGGATTAAAAGTTACTCAGTGAGAAATGAGGCAGGAAACAAACTATCAGGGCCTTTGAATAATATTTGACTGGTTCCTGGAGAATGAAGGGACAGTGTAAAGTATAACTACATACAGCAGGAATTTTTCAGTTCTATTAAAAATTAAATGGGGAATTAGTAATGTGTAGTTTAGAGTATAAGTTGTCATCCAAATATTGTTTATTTCATGTTGCTTTTAGTTGTTTGTTACAGTAAAAGTCTTAAAACTTGAAATCTTGTTTTGTGTCCTTTCAGTCAGACACCAGAAATTCAAACATCTTTTTAAAATATACTGGACTTTACTGGGATGGTGGCAGCCAGAGTTTACCTTCAAAACTTCACCTGTTTGGCAGGTGGGATGGTGGCAGCCAGAGTTTACCTTCAAAACTTCACCTGTTTGGGGCAGCAGGGTAGCATGGTGGTTAGCATAAATGCTTCACAGCTCCAGGGTCCCAGGTTCGATTCCCGGCTGGGTCACTGTCTGTGTGGAGTCTGCACGTCCTCCCCCTGTGTGCGTGGGTTTCCTCCGGGTGCTCCGGTTTCCTCCCACAGTCCAAAGATGTGCGGGTTAGGTGGATTGGCCATGCTAAATTGCCCGTAGTGTCCTAATAAAAGTAAGGTTAAGGGGGGGGGGGGTTGTTGGGTTACGGGTATAGGGTGGATACGTGGGTTTGAGTAGGGTGATCATAGCTCGGCACAACATTGAGGGCCAAAGGGCCTGTTCTGTGCTGTACTGTTCTATCTCATACAGCCAACTTTCACATTCCACACAATGTGCAAAATTCTTTGCCTCACAGCCAGTAGCAGAGTTCCTGGTGAGGCAGAGAATCCAATGTTGGGGAGAAAATTAAATCGGCACTGGGCGCTGATCCATTTCCGATGCTATCGGCAAAAGCTGACAAAAGCTTCAAAAAGCACAGCCTCGAGAAAATTAAAAACTCAACACTGAAGCTTATGAAGTATTTGTTTGGTGCTCTGTAATTTAAATAATGCGTTTGCCCAATACTCCTTCATTGTAAAGGGGAAGAAAACCTTTATAATTACATTTGGAGAGATAAATTCAAATGTTGAAAGGACAGAACTGCCTGATAAAAGGTATCAGGGAGAAATGTTACTCCAGATAATTAAAAAATTCACTTAGAATTTAAGCGTATTTATATTTCATAAAGGATAGATTTTTTGGCAGCAAAATTCAGCACTTTAGATACCATGAGCGGGATTCTCTGGTCTGCCAACTGGGATTTTCTGGGCGGCGTGCCCTTGCCGGCAGCAGATTAACCCTTCCCACCATCTTCCAATGAGACATCCCAATGTGGCCACCCCATGCCTCCAGGAAATCCATGGGCATGGGTGCGCTGCTAGCACAATAGAGAATATCATAGATTTGGTTGTATTAATTCATGGGATGTGTGTTGCTTGTCCCTTATTGTCCTCGATAAAGTGGTGGTGAGTTGCCTTCTCGAACCAGTGCTGTATTTATGATATAGATAATCCCATAGTGCAGTTCAGAAGGACATTCCTGGAATCTGATGCAGCGACAATGAAAGAATGAAGTTTAAAGTCAGGATGGTGTGTGACTTGGAGAGGAATTTGCAATGATATTGTTCCCATGCATATTCCGTCCTTCTCCTTCTATTGGTAGAGGTTTCAAAGTAAGCTTGATCAGTTGCTGCAGTGCATCTTGTAGATGGGAGAGTAAGTGGATGGGGTTGCATTGATATCCAGGGAAGTGGAAAGTATTCCATAACACTTGTGACTTGTGCCTTTTAGAAGATGAGAGGCTTTGGAGAGACAGGGAATGAGTTACTCGCCACAGAATTCCAAGCCTCTGACCTAATCTTGTGGCCACAATATTTATATGGCTTGTCCCATTAGGTTTTGGGTCAACAGTGATGGGTCACAAATGATACTCAACACAGTGCAACCATTGTTGTGCATTTTTGACTTTATGCTGGAGGGAAGATCATTGAAGAAGCAGCTCAAAATGGTTGGCCCTAGGAAACTACCCCGAGGAATTACTGAAGTGACGTCCTTGGGACTAATTGACCTGCAACAACCATGCTGTGCAGCCTGCACCAGCTGTCATTTTGTGGAGGTCAGTAGTACTGGTGTTAGAAACATATGTTGACTGTATGAAGAGCAGGGAGGCTGTGACATCAGTCAGCTGTTAATGTTGATGTAGTGTAATTGTAGCGTACATGTCAATTACATTTTATGAAGGAGGCACTCACAAAATTCTGTCACGCTTTGCAGCCAGACCTCTAGCCTCAGACCAAGGCCAGAATGCATAAGGCACAAGAACGACTGTGGCCTTGAATTTCTTTGTGTCAGGATCCTTCCAGTGAACAAACTGCAGGTAACTGTGGCTGCTTTGAAACTGGCCAACCGGTTTGTCAGGGAGCCCAAGATACATTTCAGCAGTTGAGAGAAATTTGACGGACAGGATCTATTAACTTGCCTCTGAGCCTTCTCTGTCCCAGTGGAAAAATTCCTGCCATTTAAATGTCTCCTGAATCATTGTTTACATTCCTGGAATCATTCTGGTTAAAGTGACAGTAGACAGGGTCCATGTTCCCTTACTTCTCATGACAAATCTCAGATCGGAGCAATGCTAGGAGGGAGGACATGAAAGAGGGAGAGGAGAAAGATGTTCTGTAAATGGGGTAGAGTCTGGAGATGGTAAAGTCATTTTTCAGGTAAATTCACTCAATTTAAAAGCAAAATACAGTGGATGCTGGAAATCTGAAATTAAGACAGAACATGCGATAAATACTCAGCACCTCTGACAACATCTATGGAGAGAAAAACAGTTGTTGATCCAGATCAATGATCTTTCATCAGAACTGGCTCTGTAGTTTGACCACTGACCCAGATTTTGCTGTATATACAGCCATTTGACTTTACATCAAACCTGAAAGAGTGTTGAAATGGACTTCAATTTAAATAGCATTATTCCATCAACATTAATTTCTTTTTCCTTTTCATTTAGCCCCACTCATCTTTTAGAAAATGATGTATTCTTTCCCTTCAGCATAGGCTCTCCTGTTGATTTATGACTCCTTTAAAATTTGTATAACTTCTCCACTTGTGACAATTTCTCTCTTCACTAATTTCAGTAGATAAAGTAGATGTATATTCTAAGCAGGGAACCATGTTTCATATTCTACTGTGTTCTACTGTATTGATCAATGTAGTGAAGGAAATACACCTCAGGATCTTCCCAGTTGATAGATATAAGACTTCAATAACAACAAATGCTGCAACCTGCATGAACCCTGCGGTGGAAAGGGCCTTGCCATGCAGAGAGTTCATTGGAGTTGCTCGGAAGCTTGCTGCTGTCTCACTCCTTTCTCCCCCATGGCTCCCACCGTGTGACACCCTACTGCCATCACACACTATGCCTATGTTCCTCGGTGATCCTGGGCTTCAACTGGGTGATTACTGTCAGCAGCCCCTGCTGAGCAATGAAGATCTGCTGGCCTCTGATTGGCCAGTATCTCTCAGTAGGGTCTCTGGGGTCCTTGATCACTCGAAGAGGTGACGCAAGGGTCTCGCCTTTTCTTCAGTCGGGGGGAGAGACTCCCGTCGCCTACATTAAATTCAGCCTTGTGGCCTGGCCTTTTCATTACGGTGAGCAATGAGGTTAAAAATATTGACATTTGTTTACATGCTCGTGAGTGATTTTTTTCAAGGTGACTTTTGATTATATTTTAGTATCAGTTTGAATCAAGTATAAAAATTGCACTGCTATCTATAGTGCAAATCTTCGCTTGGCATCTCTAATGAAAGTAGAATTATCAGTTGGTCAGGTAATCAATGAAGGAGAGCACAAAATAATTTAATCGTGTCCTTATTGAATATCCACCTTCTCAGCACATTCTAGAAATGGTCACATCATTGGCTTCAGCTGAAATAACAGATTAAGGAATTGAACATGAATGCATTCAACATTTCTATATTGATATTTGGACATACATACTTTTGTAAGGTGAATTGAATTTATCACTTTATAGGCTAATTTTTCCGGTCACAATTCCTGACCAAGGTCAAGGGACCTTTAAATAGTCCACCTAATTTTCCGTCCCACCCGCGGCGGTACTTTGATGGGACCTGTACGTTTACCCTTATATGTATTTTGTTTCATCTGTTCTTCCCTTTGTGAAAGGGAGAGTACGTTGAGATTGAGATTCTATATTTGTTTATATGGTACACTGTGGGCTATTTATTTCATCAAATGGCGAACTGCATGAGTTACATACTCCTTTGGGCTTCATTCGAAAGTAACAGCTCACAGATATTCGGATTCTTCCAACGGGCGGCTAAGTGCCGACGCCGGAGTAAAGCAGGGCTGGTTTAGCAAACAGGGCTGGTTTAGCATAGTGGGATAAACAGCTAACTTGTAATGTAGAACATGGCCAGCAGCGCGGGTTCAATTCCCGCACCAGCCTCCCCGAACAGGAGCCGGAATGTGGATTTTCACAGTAACTTCATTGAAGCTTACACGTGACAAGCGATTATTATTATATGAACAGGAGTGATTTACTCCGGCGTTGGCGCCTGTTCCGGAGTCCCATTCTGCGGCCCACAGGGGGCTCGAACGGCGCTGGAGTGGCCTCTGCTGCCCCTGCTGCTGATCCCGGCTCCAACCCAGCGCCGTGGGGTCCGCGCAAGCGCAGTTGACTGGCGCCAACTAGCGCATGCACAGTTGGGCAGGTGCCAATTAGCGCATGCGCAGTGGCCTTCTTCCCTGCAGCGACCCCGACGCCAAATGGCGCAGGGCCACAGGAGCCAGCGCGGAGGAAAGGAGGCTGGGGGGCAGAGAGGCCAGCCCGCTGATCGGTGGGCCGCGATCATGGGCCAGGCCACTACGGAGGAACCCCTCGGGGTCAGAGCCCCCTCTCTGCACCCAGACTCTTCAACACCAAGATCCCGCCGGCTCAGAGGATATTAGAACGGCGCCAGAGGGACTCGGCTTTTTGTTGACGGCCGCTCGGCCCATCCGGCCCAGCGAATCATTGCGCCAGCCCATGCAGAGAGTCAGTGCATACCCCGACCGGCGCATACCCCGCCCCGCGCTGGGACGGCGTGGCGCGATTCGTGCGGCGCCGCGCCAATTTTCCAACCCGGCGGGGGGTCGGAGAATTCCGCCCACTTTGTATCATAATACAGTTCACTAGTTTATTTCACATTTCAATGGTTTCTGGCTTTTCTTTTCTTTTATTACAGATATTGTTGTAATACCAGCTGGAAAGACCATTAAGTAATTTCAAATGGAAATACTTCTATCAAATTATTGCCACAGACGTTTGACAGTTTTTAGATTGAAGCTAGCTTTCTAAGCTTGTGACAAAAATTTCCTGTTTTTATGCAAATACAAGTTAATTCAACTTCAAAAATGGAGGCACTCAAATATGTCTCGAAATCACCCCTCTTGTCACAAAAATTAACGACAGCTTCGCCAAATACCTACGGGAATATTAAACTTTTTAAGGAAGACTTGCATTTTTAAAATCCCTCAATGCCAGCAAAGCTAAAGAGCTGGTCATTGACTTCAGGAAGCAAAGTACTGTACACAACCCTGTCAGCATCAACAGAGCCGAGGTGGAGATGGTTAGCAGTTTCAAATTCCTCGGGGTGCACATCTCCAAAAATCTGTCCTGGTCCACCCACGTCGACGCTACCACCAAGAAAGCACAACAGTGCCTATACTTCCTCAGGAAACTAAGGAAATTCGGCATGTCCACATTAACCCTTACCAACTTTTACAGATGCACCATAGAAAGCATCCTATAGGGCTGCATCACAGCCTGGTATGGCAACTGCTTGGCCCAGGACCGCAAGAAACTTCAGAGAGTTGTGAACACCGCCCAGTCCATCACACGAACCTGCCTCCCATCCATTGACTCCATCTACACCTCACGCTGCCAGGGGAAAGCGGGCAGCATAATCAAAGATCCCTCCCACCCAGCTTACTCACTCTTCAAACTTCTTCCATCGGGCAGGAAATACAGAAGTCTAAGAACACGCACGAACAGACTCAAAAACAGCTTCTTCCCCACTGTCAACAGACTCCTAAATGACCCTCTTATGGACTGACCTCATTAACACTACACCCTGTATGCTACATCTGATGCCATTGCTTATGTCGTTATATCTTGTGTTGCCATGTTATGTATTTTCTTTTATTCCCTTTTCTTCCCATGTACTTAATGATCTGTTGAGCTGCTCGCAGAAAAATACTTTTCACTGTACCTTGGTTCACATGACAATAAACAAATCCAATCCAATCCAATCCAAGAAGGATCAATAGTCTAAGTCAGCCCTGCAGAACAAAGAAGGCGATCTCTCTCTCTTATTGGAGGCAAATATATTTTAGTAGAGACAGACCTCAAGCAGGAAGAAATAGGACAGTCTCCTCAGTCACCACTGCAGAGACAAGCAGGTTATCTCTCCCTCTGGGAACAAGCCAATAAGTGACTCCAACAGGTTGCAATACAGACAAGGGCAGCTCTAAATTTCAACTGGAATCGCCCAACTTAATGGCTGCAAAGTACCACCATCAGAGTTCCACCCTCACGAACCAGTGAAGGACATATTCATAATTTCTTTTTAACTTATATTTGGACTCTTAACTTCCTTATTTCTGTCCTGTGTGTATGTTTCAAGGCTTTGATTATATTTCCTTGGGTGTTGACTTAAGCGAACCTGGTAATGATTGGCACCTTATAGGAAATTAAATATGTTTACATTCGAAAAAAGTTTCCATTGGGAAAGAATTTTAAACAAACCTTTGTTACAACCAGCCGAGAGAGTTGAATAAAAAGGGGAGCCCCAGCTCATTCTTCCTCACCCTGTCGTAAAACTCTGAACTGATGGTATCTTGTTGACTCTTGGATAATTGAAATCTGAGCTAAACTTGAAAATATGAGTACTAGAGATTCTGAATACCCAGCATGGATTTCCCGTCAACGATTGTCAATTAATCCAATTAAGCAGGAATTCTGACCACACCATTTTAGATTTTGGAAAATCTATTGTTTTTTTTAATTGGCAGGAGAAAGAGAACATTGCATTGGAACTTATTATTTTTAGCCAGCACTGGGTAGTTTTCTTGGTTGACAGAAATTCTGTGCAAGGCTAAATTGCTTCTTGGCAGTATTCATGGTGTGATTTGACCAGAGCACAATACCGTTTGATCATTAATACCTCTGAATTATATTGAGCTGTTAAAGACATTGGGCTGGATTCTCAGGTCCCTGAGCTATGAGTTTCTCAGTTGCGCTTTGCTTGCTGGCAGCAGGGCCGGGGGAGTAGTGGTGGGTGGTTATGGGGTCGGGGTGGACGGGCACGGAACACCTTTGGCGCAGCTGGCAAGGCAGCCATGCAGCTGCGTACGCCGCCAACAGCCCACTTTGAACTTAGTGCCAAGGGACGCATAGGTTCCCCCCCGGGGCACACCCCCCCCCCCCCCCCCCCCCCTCCCGTGTTCCCTCTGGCCCCAGTCGACCGATCAGCTGCATGGGCATGCTCCAGTGCCATCGTGTTGGCTGGGATGAGTGTGTGTGGGGACTGTAATGTGTATGTGTGGCTGCAGCTTATCAACCTCCCATGTAAATCACAGGCCCATTTTTCATTGGAATCGATTGCGTTCCATATGGCACCGGTATTAGCCACTTAATAGTAGCGGAATCGGTCCAGATGTGGTGCCAGTTTTGCTGTCGTGAAAGTCCATGAATTATGCATTGGCATCAACACTTCTCAGAAATGGAGAATCCCGCCCTATGTGTCTCCATCAGAGGAAAGGTCTGGGGAGTACGATACAGTGAATAAGCTATATTGATTGCTTTGAGTTAGTATAGGAGGCTTACAGATAATTTTTTTGAAATGTAAGGAAACAGTCTAGGCAGACTTATATTGAGTTTGAAAGTGTTAAGCAAAGTAATTTTGATAGGCGGTGTGGTGAACCACATTCCGCGTAATTCACACTGTTGTTATATGATGTGCTGTCTTAATGTTAGCTCGGTATACGAGCAGTTGCGCGGCTCCGCCCATAGGGGGAGATGAGGAGTTTGTACTGGGCTCCACCCTTGGCTCCACCCATGGCTCCTCCCACTAACCGGAAATATAAAGCTTTGCAGTCGTGAGCCTGCCTGCCAGTTCATCATGTCGCAGTCAGGCTCTGTTGTAAGACTGCTAAAACCACTGTTCACTTCCAACCACGTGTCTTGTGAATTGATGGTCACATCAGGCGGGTGGGAGCATTATAAATAGAAGCAATCTATGAGGCCCTTAGAGAGGTAATTATGTTGGAAGAATTTAAAGATTCATTACCTGTAGTGATAAAAATTACATGGAGGAACAAATAGTTAAAACCACAAGACAAATGTGGAGCTTGCTGACGACTATGAGTTGGTTCATGGGTCAAAGCCTTATGTGTCACACTTTTAAATCTGAGAAAGATAGAAAATGGAAAGGTGTGAAAAAAACAATAAAGCAAGAGAGGGAGTGGTTTAAAATCCCAAGGAGACTTCACCTCAAAATAAAAAAAAGATGGTGCTGAGGGAATGAGAGATATAAGGAAAATTAGATGTTTTCATTGTAATAAACTGGGTTACACCAAATCATTATCTTGGTGGCTAAGTGGAAAGCTAGGTTAAGGCTATAAATCCTTAGAAAGGAACAGCTAAATCCGAGACTGGAGAACAAGAGAAGGATTTGCACACAGAAAAGACCAAACTACAAGGGTGAAAAAGTGTGTACAAATTGTACAGGGGCAGAGTGACCAGCAGGTGGCTGATGTGTTTAGGAATTTTGGGTTCGAGTCAACCAAATGGGAGCAATGTCCCATAGACAGAGAACGCGTTTAGCCGCGTGTTTCCTGGCATTCACAATGCCAAGAAGCACATGGCTATTTAATGCAACTCGTAGAATATAGGGGACCTCAACGAGGAACGCATGGCCGAGGCTGCACGTCGCCCCATTTTGTACAGTGGGGAGCTCCACTCAGCAGAACTCCCCAGTGTTGCAAGAGATCGGGATGCCATTTTCAAATGGCCCCAGAAGTGATCTCCGACCTCCGCACCCCAGCCCGAAAGCACGATTGGAGGGTCCTCGAAACCCCCCCTCCCCTGCATCCCTCCCAACACCCACGCAGGACACCAGCCCGACGGCACGTGCAAGGAAATGGCAACCTGGCACCCTGGCAGTGCCCCTGCCAGCTGGGCATCCTGGCAACACCTAGGCAAGTATTGTTGAATTACTAATAGCTACTTGGGCGCAGTAAGGTAAGTTAGGGTAATATTCACTAGTAGCTGTATGGCAATACACCCTCTTCTGTGGCAAGGCTTACTGTTTAGCAATTTAAAAAAAGTAAGTGCTGGAAAAACTCAGTCAAATATGACCCTTCTTCAAAACATTTATTTTCCTCTCCATAGATGCTGCTTGGCAAGCTGAGTTTTACCAGCACTTTCTGATTTCATTTCAGATTTCTAGTAGCTGCAGTATTTTGCTTTTATCTCATTATTTTGCTTTGTGACTGAACCTCAGTTATAAAGCCATTGGCTCATTTTTCACATTGCAGCGCATTGCCTTACTTCACAAAATGGAGGAAGGGCCATTTGACACCCATTTTGCAAACATTAAGTTATAGTCAGGTGTATACAGGATACTATTACCTGGCATTGCACCCGTGATCTTAGTTAGTGCTGGATTTACTGTGCGGAATTGAGGTTAGGTACATTACAACTTATGTATTGCTTTTAGATTAGATTTAAAATTCAGTGGAGGTAATTATGTTCTATTTTATCCTGAATTAATAAACCACTTTATTCTCCATAATTGCTCATTACAAAACTAAAATTGACAATTGTAGTTTTTTTTAGCTATCTTAAATACATCAGAGCACAATTAGGGCATGTTGTGAAATTATTAATAAAGGCACTTTTCTATTTGTTGTGAAGCTGATTCTTAGCATTCAAAGTATTACGAATAAGATTTTGAAGGGTGAAATTTTATTTGCATTTGATGATCATCAACATTTTACTTCAGCTTTGTGAAAGGAACTAACAGTAGATTAATTATCTATCAGCAAGAGACGGGGGAGGAGATCTAATTTTCTGGCATTTATCCTTTGAATAAGTCTTTTGAAACAATAAAGCTATAAACCAAACTTCCTGGGCGTGACATAGTGACCACATTGTTCCTGAAAGGCACCGCTGCCGGTAGATGCCGGGAGATCCCTCTCCCGGAATCTGCCTGGCTCGCCACTTTTGTGAAATCCAATACAATCTCACGAGACGTCGCAATCAGAATCCCACCCATTGTGGGTGGGTTCACTATCTGGCAAATATGCATATTAGAGCAAGACAGTTTGTCTCACTCTAATATGCACTCGCCAGATCTACCGAGGCCCTGGGATCTAATACCTTTGTCTTGGATATCTTGGCTGAGTGCTGATCAGTGCCGGCCCCCACAAATGGGGACCAGATGGAATGGCACTTGTGGAGTTCTCCCAGGGGATTGGTGGACCCAGGTGCTTACCCTCTGGGCAGGGAGGCACCCTTGCACAGCTGGTGCCACCTGGACCCTGTGTTGATCCTTGTGTCTTAATAAAGCTCGTAGTCTCAAAGTTGAAGTAGATGCTTTATTGTGAGTTTGTTCTGTCTTCAGTGCTTAACTTACAGTTACCTCGATGCTGCTTGTCTATGTCCTGCTACCAATTCCCCCTTCTGTGAAGTGTGGTCTGACTTCCTGTTTGTGTTATTTATAGCTCTCCCATGCTCCCTCTAGTGCATGCTCAGTTATATTGCATCTACACTGATATACAATCACCACATCCCCCCCTTTTTTCTTTACATATTTTCTGTACATTGTTAAAGAAAATTGTATAAAACAGTTAGATTACTTACGATATATGTATCTATACAAGTGATGGTGCTATTGCATATTTTACAAAGCCAATTTATATTTATGAGTCCAATCTTAACTAAAACATTTATGAGTCCAAACTTGATGAATTTGTTCATTGAGTTTTTTCTTTTTCATTGTTGACGTGGTGATATTGCTATTGCAACTCTGTTGTGAATGTTGTCGGTGTTCGTGTTATTTTAAGTAACCAATATGGCATCCCGAGGTGTTTGCATGGTCGAACCACTGATGTTGACTGAAATTGACTTTTTTCTGTGCTTGTGGTATCGATTTAGTGTGTCATGTGCCTTGAAAGCTGGTGTGCTAGCTTGTTCTGGAGCAGATATGAGTTTGTGAGATTTGATGTCATCCCATGGCATGTTCGTAGTCTTGTCATTGTTTTGCAGTGTGCTGTGGCATTGTCCTTCATGTGCAGAGTTGTACCATTTTGTACAAGTCGTAGTTTCATTGTTGTTGTTTCTGTCTTTGTTGTTTTCGTTGTCGTTCTTGTTGCTGTTTTTGTCATTTCTGTCTTTGTTGTTTTCATTGTCATTCTTGTTGTTTTTATCGTTTCTGTCTTGGTTCTTGTCATGCTTGTTGTTGTCTTTGTTATGCTTCTTGTTGTTTTTGTTGTTCTTCTTGTAGTTTTTGTTGTTGTTCTTGTTTCTGCAGTGCTTCTTGCGATTTTTGTGATTCTTATTGCGCTTCATGTTTCTTTTGTTCTTGCTGTTGTTGTTCTTGTTTCTGCTCTGCTTCTTGTAGTTTTTGTTTTTCTTGTTGTGCTCATTTCGTCTGAGGCTGCTGCTAAATCATTAGCTATGATGTATATATCGAACACTTGTTTAAATCTTTTCCAGACATTACTTAGATTACCGGTTATGTTCAGCTGAGGTGGGGTTCCAACCCACCTCATCGAATAAGCGAGGTCTTCCCAAGTCGAATGTCCGGGAGGAGTTTTCTTTGCCATTTTGGTCTTTCTGTGTCTGCAGCTTTTCCTTGAGTAATCTTGTAGTAAGCGTCTTAAGCCACTGCTGGTACCATGTGTTGATCCTTGTGTCTTAATAAAGCTCATAGTCTCAAGATTGAAGTAGATGCTTTATTGTGAATTTGTTCTGTCTTCAGTGCTTAACTTACAGTTACCTCGATGCTGCTTGTCTATGTCCTGCTACCAATTCCCCCTTCTGTGAAGTGTGGTCTGACTTCCTGTTTGTGTTATTTATAGCTCTCCCGTGCTCCCTCTAGTGCGTGCTCAGTTGTATTGCATCCACACTGATATACAATCACCACAGACACTTAGAACTTAGAACAGTACAGCACAGAACACGCCCTTCGGCCCTCGATGTTGTGCCGAGCAATGATCACCCTACTCAAGCCAACGTATCCACCCTATACCTGTAACCCAACAACCCCCCCATTAACCTTATTTTTTAGGACACTAAGGGCAATTTTGCATGGCCAATCCACCTAACCCGCACATCTTTGGACTGTGGGAGGAAACCGGAGCACCCAGACGAAACCCACGCACACACGGGGAGGACGTGCAGACTCCGCACAGACAGTGACCCAGCCGGGAATCAAACCTGGGACCCTGGAGCTGTGGAGCATTTATGCTAACCAACATGCTACCGTGCTGCCCCGACACCTTGGCATTGCCAGCCTAATACCCTGGCGGTGCCATTTGGGTGCCTGGCACTACTAAGGTACCCAGGTGACATGTCAGTTGGCAGGGGTACTGCCAAGATAACAGTGCCAATGTCTCATGCTGGCATTTTTCCATGGTGGGGATTGAGCATGGTATTGCCCTGCCAATTTGAGGTGGGGAGCCTGAGTATCCCCTTATAGATGAGTTGGGTGGTTTGGAGGTTGTGACGGGGTGGGTTGAGAGATCGGGATGCCATTTAAAAATGACCCAGTCTCTTCCTGTATTGAGGAGTTCTGGCGAGTGGTGCTCTTCAATTCAGGAAACGGGATTAAGTGCGGCCTCGATGGGGGCCCCGAAATGAAGCCCCGAAATGAAGCAGAGTCCCAATAGACAGTGTGGTGTTTCTCGACGCTACGAGCGTCGGGAAACACCCGGCTAAACACGCTTCTCACAGGACTACGTTCCAATTTGGTTAGATCATCCCCCTGTCTTTTTCAAAATCTTTTAAAATACTGATACTATTCTAAACAATATTTTGATATAGCTGTGTTGCATTACAATATTTTTGCAACGCCGGGCCAGACACTGGTTGGGCTAGCTGGGGTGGGGTCGCCCTGCCAGGGCAAAGGGAGGGAATGGGTGGTGGGGGTACAGGCTGAGTGGCCGGGGTGAACCCCCCCGGACTGGGGCAGTGTCCAGTCCTGGACTGCCATTACCACGGCCATCTTACTGCTCACCCACTCAACACCCACCTTGCCCCTGGTTCTGCACAGTGACAGTGGCCATATGGACCACCCCCCCCCCCCCCAGCTGCCTTCCATTGGCGGCCCACCAAGGGCTACGCCCACAGTAGCCGTACGCAGGCAGCGGTGCCCTGGCGAGGGCAGTGCCAGCCGATGGTACACCTGGCATAAGTGATGGGTGCCAGGTCTGGAGGCTCCAATGGTGCCGGCCACCGAGGGGCTAGGGGTGCAGGGATTTGGGGGGGGGACTGGACATGCGGACTGGGTCCAGCGTCGCCACAGTCGGGGGAGAGCCGATCTGCTGGAAAGCGGGGGGCTTTGGCAAAGGCTGGGGCCACTGGTGGGGGGTGGTCTGGGTTGGTGAGCCTGGCGAAAGGGAGACACTACTTGGTAGGCCGGGTCTGTGCGTGGCAGGCGCCATGTTGCATGGCGCGGCCGCTGCAGGCTGTCACCGTGCGCATGCGCGGCCAAGGACCCAGCAATTCTCCAGCTGTATCCGCAGGTAGAGCTGGGTGCTCTACGCTGCATGCCCGCTAACCCTCCACCAGATGGTTGATCAGTAGCCGTTTTGCACCATTTGTTTGGTCGTAAAAGACCATCTTTCCCATGCCGGCATCAGCACTTAGTTTCAGAATCGGAGAATCCAGCCCAGAGTCGTGAAAATCCACAAATTCTGCATTGGCGTCAACACTAAGATACAGAGAATTCTACCTCAATGACAGCCAATGATGCGTAATGTGCAAAGATTTAAAAAATATATTTCCTAGTTTTATGAAAGAGCCCTTTAAGTGCCACAGCTTGAATACTATAACACCGGCAAAGTTCTCCCAACCAGCCCCTGGCAGATTTGGTGGTGGGCGGGTGCGAGTGAAGAACTCATGCACTTGTTGTTATAGTTACTCAATAAACCTTTGTTGTTACTGGGTGAGTTCGAGTCTTCTTCATCGAGATTCAGAATACCTCACCATCAACCAAGGATTGAATGGCACGAGTTACCTACCACACAGGTAACAAGACATGGTACCAGGCGTATTGCCTTTAAAGAACTAGTTAGATAAGGTTAGACAACAAGAGAAGAAAATTTTGGTTAGATATTCGACCAAGGCAGTCTTCGCAGCACTCGGACCTCTCGGGCAAGAAAAAAAACCCAGTAAGATAGATTCACTTCCAGCACCACAGCAACTCAGAACCTCTGATAATCTCCAGTATAATTGGAAAATATTCCTTCAACAATTTAGTCTATTTATGGAAATTAAGGACATGATCGCTGCGCCAGATTCTTAAAAAATTGCCTACGTCTTATCTGTGGCAGGGAAACAGGCTATTGATATATATAATTCATTCACCTACGCGGAAGGGGAGGACAAGGACAAACTGGACATAATTATGAAAAAATTTGACAACCACTGCAAATCTGAGGTTAATGAGACATTTGAACGCTTTAAATTCACCTGGTGGCGACAAAAACAGGGAGAATCGTTCAGCAGTTTTGTCACTGACTTAAAGCTGCTGGCCCAATCCTGCAATTATGAAAACCTCCGTGTCTCCCTCATCAGAGACCAAATTGTCAGTGGCATCTCTGATGAGGGACTCAGAAAGTCTCTCTTGAAACACAGAAACCTGACCCTTGAAATGGCCATTCAAAAATGCTCTGCTAATGAAATTACTGTATGAACAATTTACTCACTGGGAACAAGGCCTCCAACATGAGGTTGGATCCGTCAAAATGGTGGCCCAGGCACCTGGAAGGCGTTCCTCCACCGGCAATCCCGCACACGCGAACCTGGAAGTGGCACACAGACATGCGCAGTTCGTCCGAAGATTGGAACCGGATGACAAAACTACTGCGCATGTGCAAGCGTTGCGGTACAGCGTGATGACGTGTCTTCACTGCGGACACGCACATTTAAAAGGGCAATGTCCGGCTTTTGGCAAACGGTGCCCGAGGTATGGAAGATACAACTGCTATGCCTCTAAATGTAGAGCTGTCCTACACATGACTTCCACAGGACAAAAACTGAGGCCCTGCCATGTTAGGAACGTTGCATCAATGGAACACAAAACAACCTACGGTGATTACTTATCGGAAAATGATGATCTAGCCTGTGACTGATCATACGGCATGGACACGGTTGAATCAACTGAGGAACCTTACATAACAGTCACCACGCCTCATCCAAAATGTCCAAAAGTAAACAACAAGCGTTTTAAAGTTACAAAACACAAAAATGTTCCCTCCAACAACAGAATGAAACCCGAGCCTCCACGCACAGTTAAACATTACCGCCGCACCACCCTGGAACAAGCAGCTTGCAACACCCAAAGAGGAGAGTGCAATGACAAATCCAGAGCAAAAGACTTGTTCATTGACGATGACTACTCAGGAGATGAGTTCCTCATTGGACAAATAGAGCACCATGACACATTCTCAGCAGGAACAGATGATTTGCTTGCTGACAAATGCTACGCAGCCATGGACGAGTTCGTTGGATCTGATGATCATTGCAGCAGCAACATGGGTGCCAAGTTCAATATGAGTCTCATGGTAGAGGAACCCAGTACAATGACGTCATGGCAGATCGTCGATACAATGGATGACAGCCACATGGCAAATATCCGAGAAGAAGGCAATGCCATGCAGAGAGCACAGATTGACTCCACAGTGATACCAGCCTCCTCAGCGAGCTCATTGAGAATGGACGCAATTAAAGACTCCGGAGTGACAGCAATGCATGAGGAAGACTATGACGGTCTATCCGCCTTATATATGAGCAACCAGCAGCAGACTATAAAAGTCCACCCAGCTCATGTAACCAACAAGAAGACATTGAATGTCTACCCACTGTATTTAAAAACAGTGACAAAGTGATCACACTCCACATACAGAGTATGCAGGATCATAGCGAGACTGGCAGATCTCAGCTCGTCTGTACAGAAGCAGAGTAGGTCTACTCTTGGGTCTAGAGAGACTAAGTCATTTGAAATCTTGAAAATTTTGACTCCAGTAGAGGAGCACCAAGAAACCAAAGGGGATTCAAATGATGTGGAGAGCATGGTCCCCGGCTGTCGAGAGGAAGAGAGCAAATAACTCCTGAAGGGGAGCATAAAGAGATCACAGATGATTCCAATGCACCGGAAATGTCTCCAGAACAGGAGCACCAAGGAAGCAAAGTAGGACAAGCAAATCCACCACAAATGACTGATGTCACCAACATCAATGCAACATCAAATCATTCTCACAATTCTAAAGAAATTGCTCAACGTACCAAAAAGGGCACTGACACAAGCACCTTTGAGTATGACTCGAATAATACACATGGTACAGTCAGTGAGCAAAACTGTAAAAACAACAAGACCAACAACGGTATCAACAATGACATAAGCCACAAAAACTACAACAATGATATAACGACCTGTACATCATGTCACAACTCCACGCATAAAGGACAATGTACCAGCACAGTTCAAAACAGTGGTAAGCCTACAAACATTACATTCCGTGACAACAAATCTCTCGATTTCATATCTGCACCACAGCAAGCAAGCAACCCAGCTTTCAAGAACGAGGACGTATGGAGTCAATACCGCAAGCACAAAAAAAATGTACGGGGCTGACGACAAGCTGTTTCGACCATTCGAACAGCTCATGATGACTTGCTGGTCACTTACACACATGAACACTGACGATGTTCACAATGAAATGACGTAATCAACATTGCCACCTCGACGACAGAAGAAGAAAGCAACCGAACCGATCAAATTCATAAAGTTTGGACTCCCAAATGCTCTTGTTAAGATTGGACTCTTTAAACATTGATTGGCTTTGTACGGTCATCATTACCATCACAGATTGTGCACAGCGTTATTTGTCTTACCTGTCTCCAGTTAACTGCATTCATTATGTTTGTTCAATTTTCTTTACAACATACAGAAAATATGTAACACAAGAAAGAGGGGGGGATGTAGTGATCTCTGTATGTGTATGTACACAAGGGGTTAATGAATAATCAGCAGCACCACATGATCACTAGTGGGCCGGACCAACGGGGGTAAAGAAGTCAGCCACATTGTGTCTTGAACAGTCTCTCTCTCTCTCGGGTGCACTGTGATCAGGGCAATATCAGATTAGTTCAGATAGTTAGTGGAGTTACATACAGTCACTGTTGTTAGATCTTGTTAACCTTATCACTAGTATCAAAGTTAAAGTAAAGAACTCATGCACTTGGTGTTATAGTTACTCAATAAACCTTTGTTGTTACTGGACGAGTTTGAGTCTTCTTCATCGAGATTCAGAACACCTCATCATCAACCAAGGATTGAATAGCACGAGTTACCTACCACAAAGGTAACAGACAGCTGCTAGCCTTTCCTTCTGGGGTGCTGATATTCTGCACTGTCTGGTGAAGACAGGTGGGCAGGAGAGAGTGATATGAGTGTGCTGGACTAACATTTAAATTTGGTGCCAGGACCTTCAAACCCGTCAGCTGAGGGCGGCGGTGGGGGTGGGGTGGGGGATGTGGGGGTTTGAGGGGGGGAATGAACCAGCTGCTGACCTGCCAGGAAACTCGGCGGGGATGCTTGTGCATAATTGATGAGCTTCCAAGAATCTGGAACGTGAATTCTGTTTCTGGTCAGTCGGACACGTGCCGCTGGCACTATCCGCCACCGTACTTCATTTTAAAATGGCAGAATTCTGCCCATAATGTTGAATTATGGTTTTGTGATCGCTTTCAAGCCATTTCTAGGCATAATCATGATGGCAATAACTGGAATACCTTGTCAAGGTTTGCTAATACAATTATACGCTTGCACTTCTAATGTTTTGGGCTGAAGACAAATTTCTGGGCAGAGTATCAAACATACATCCTGTTTACTATTTCCAGCTAATGTATCATGTCTCTGGTGTAAAAATAACACTGAGCCTTGTGAGCAATAAACAGAACTACTTTGTTGGTCGAAGCAGTGGGTGGGGGGGGGGGGAGGCAGAGATTTTCTCACACAGTAATGGAACAAAGCTGAACAACAGATATATTGGATTGGGCAGACATATCAGAAGGAATAAATCATGACTTGATTTGGCTAGAAGTTTGGCACATTGGCAACATCACCAAAAATGATTATATCATTTTGGGATTGTTTGCTTTTCTCAATTCAGATTGCAACAAACAACTCAACTGATGAAAATTTGGATTTCCTGCTATAGGATTTATGAAAAGAAATCCACAATAAATAAAAATAACACTGATCTGAGAGAATGAGGAAATGGCCTTTTCCCACAATTACAGCTATAGAATTCTAACCACAAGTTCCCATCATTGTTGTTTTCGATCAATAAGCTCACCACTTACACATCTCCCCAGGTTGTTGCCCTGGAGCAGGACTGCCATCTTGATATGTCAGCAGATAGTACTTGAAATACTCAGCATGCCAGGTAGCATCTGTAGAAAGGGATGCAGGGATGATTTTACAGTCAATGGCAAGAGAATGGTGCTCGCCGCTGACTTCGAAGAAGGCTGACCACAAACAGTCTCTGCAGCATGGATTTCTGGATGGCCGTTTAAATCTGGCTCCAAGTCAATGCAGTGAGTGTGCAGCCACATTGATTTCAGTAAGCAGGGAAGCAACTAATAACTCACTGAAGTATTCACACACAGCTAAGGAGAAAGATTAAAGAACTGAATTGCATTGCTTCTAATTTAATTTTTCAAATAGTAAAGTGAATGGGTGTGATTGAATTAAGGTAGAAGCAAAAATGATGCTAAAAAATTAGATACATGTGGAATTATTTTCATCATTATTGTCATAATATACACCAGTAATCATGGTGCAGACACATACTGATGGACATACACTAGGACCAATCAACATGCACAAACACCGCAGCCAATCACCAGTTAGAATACACACACTATAAAGGCAGAGGGCACCACGGTTTCCGCTCATTTTGGGTGCTGCCTCTCAGTGTAACAGGAACTTATTCAGCCCAGCACAGACTCACACCACGTGCTGAGAGAATCAACTGGTTCGGACAGGCTTAGGTCTCTAGTTTAAACTAGCATTGTTTAAACCCGCAGTTCTCGTATGCCGATTAGTTAATAGTTAGTTAATAAAATAGAGTTGAACCTCTTCAGTGTTGGTGGTATATGTTCACCTCGCAAGCCAACACTATCCAACACTTCATGGTACCAGTAGTTGAGGGATGTTAGTACTTCTGAGACCTATCTACCAGTGATCAGCCTTCCACCAGTCTCACGCCATCCTACAGAATGGACTCCGTTCGCCCGCCACCGCCCCTCGGCATTGCCGGGAACCTGGGCTCAAATTGGAAAATGTTTGAACAGCGCTTCCAGCTGTACCTCGAGGCCATGGACCTAGAAGCTGCCTCAGACGCACGGAAAATTGCTCTCTTCCTCTCGACAGCCGGGGACCATGCTCTCCACATCGTCAACTCGCTCACCTTCGCTGAGGGGGGAGGACAAATTGAAATTCAAAACAGTCCTCTTAAAGTTCGACAGCCACTGCGAGGTCGAGGTTAACGAGAGCTTCGAGAGATACATGTTTTAACAGCGAATTCATTGTAAGGACGAGCCTTTCCAGTCCTTTATCACCCACCTCCGTGCCTTGCGCAGTCCTGCAACTATGGGTCCACCTCTGACTCCATGATCCGTGACCAGATAGTTTTTGGTGTCCAATCTGAGCCCCTGCGCCAGCAGCTACTAAAAGTGAAGCAGCTCACCGTGTCCATGGCCATTGAGACCTGTGTGCTCCATGAACATGCCGCCACGCACTACTCCCACATCCAGGCCACTGAAACGGCGCAGCAAGCTCCCTACGAAGCAGAACGGGTCCAAATAATAATATCTTTCCAGGGTCTGGATCTGGACGATGGCAGCCATTTCGCGGACTCCCGCACTGACACGCAACGAACGTGGTGATGTCGTGGACCATTTTGCGTAGGCGTGCACCTCACTGGATCACCCCGCGCATGTGCAGTGGTGCAACAAATGTGCCGACGCACCGGCGTGCGGCAACTGTGGCTCCGCCCACTTAAAGCGGCAATGTCCCGCGAAGACCCGACGCTGCCTGCAGTGTGGCAAACTGGGCCACTATGCTACTCTGTGCAGGTCCTCCCTGCCTGCTGCTTTTCGGAGGTCCACCCAGCCCCGCAGAGATGTCAGGGCCATTCAGCCTGCCATCAACGAACCTCCTCCAGATCTCTCTTCCGACTTTGCCTGTGATGTCCCACAGGCCCCATTCCAAGTTGGCATCATAACCACGAACAGGATGTCTCCCAAGCGTGGCACCAAACCCGTCCACATTCACAGCATCGATCCGGATGATGAGTGGTGTGCTACCTTTATGGTCAACCGGTCCCCTGTCAGGTTCCGCCTGGACACTGGCGCCTCCGCCAATCTCATTGCGTCGTCTGATCTTCGCAAACTCTGTGTCCAGCCTGCCTTCCGCCATCTGCATGTCAACTGCTTGACTACAATGGCAATGCCATCGCTGCCAGCGGATCCTGCAGACTTGAGGTGACACATCGTGCTCACACAGCTGTTCGCCCGTTTGAAATCGTTGCCGCCTCAAAAACCTCCTTGCTTGGTGCGCAGGCATGCAAGCTGCTCAACTTAGTGCAGAGGGTTCACTCTCTCTCTCCCAGCAACGTGTTTGCATCTTCTGACACAGACTTCAGGGCGCAATTTGACTCCATCATCCAGCAATACTACAATGTCTTCGAGGGCATGGGCACACTCCCATATACATACAAGATTCTACTCAAGCCCAACGCCATGCCTGTCGTTCACGCACCTCGCAGAGTTCCAGCGCCCCTTAAGGTCCGCCTCAAGCAACAGCTCCAAGACCTCCAGGACCAAGGGGTCATCTCCAGGGTCACGGAACCGACCGACTGGGCGAGTTCCATGGTCTGTGTGAAGAAACCGTCCGGCGAGCTAAGGATTTGCATACATCCTAAAGATCTTAATCAGAACATTATGTGGGAGCACTACCCGATTCCGAAACGTGAGGAACTCACGTCTGAGATGGCCCACGCCAAACTCTTCACAAAACTCGACGCCTCAAAGGGTTTCTGGCAAATCCAGCTAGATGAGTCAAGCAGGAAGCTGTGTACATTCAACACACCCTTTGGCAGATACTGCTACAACCGAATGCCATTCGGCATCATCTCCGCGTCCGAAGTTTTCCATCGAATAATGGAGCAGATGATGGAGGGAATCAACGGCGTCCGGGTATATGTCGACGACATTATAATCTGGTCAACCACCCCGCAGGAACACATCACCCGCCTCAAGCGCGTCTTAAAGTGCATTCACGAACATGGCCTCTGCCTCAATGGGGCCAAATGCTCCTTCGGCCAGTCGAACATTAAGTTCCTGGGGGATCACATCTCCCACCTAGGGGTGCGTCCGGATGAGGACAAGATTGCAGCAATCACGTCCATGAAACAGCCGAGGACAAGAAAGCGGTCCTCTGGTTCCTGAGCATGGTGAATTTCCTCGGGATGTACATCCCGAATCTCGCCTCACATATCACAGCCCTCAGAGACCTGGTTCGCAAAATTATGGACTTCCAGTGGCTCCCTGCCCACGAACTCGAGTGGAGGGAACTGAAGGCCAAGCTTTCCACGGCCCCAGTGTTGGCTTTTTGCGACCAGAACAAAGAGACTAAAATCTCCACTGATGCCAGTCAGTCTGGAATTGGAGCCGTACTCCTGCAACGAGACGGGGCCTCGTCATGGGCCCGCGTTGCGTATGCGTCATGGGCAATGACCCCCACAGACTCACACTACGTGCTGAGAGAATCAACTGGTTCGGACAGGCTTAGGTCTCTAGTTAAACTAGCATCGTTTAAACCCGCAGTTCTCATATGTCGATTAGTTAATAGTTAGTTAATAAAATAGAGTTGAACCTTCTTCAGTGTTGGTGGTATATGTTCACCTTGCAAGCCTACACTATCCAACACTTCAATTATGAAGAAACTTTAAATATTAAATTGATTATCAGAGCCTGTGTGAATACGTAACAGAAATATTGACGTTAGACTGGTATTAAAAATGAAGGTACACCTCATTCAGTCAGTTGTAAATTTGTCACAAATGTTTACAGTGCAATTAATAGCATTAGAGTGAAAGTTTTGATTATTTTAATTGACTTCCCATTGATTGCAGTCTGACGCTGGTGGAGTGGGGGTGGTTCAACATTGCACCCTCTGGAGAAGTGTAGAATCACTGCCAGCAACCTCTGGGGTTTTGTTTCTTCCTGCGCATGTGCAGACTCTGGAATTTGATGCCAGTTTCAGCATGGTAATGGCAGGGAATGCTGACACTCTGGCCATCGCTACCCCGGCAAAATCTAGGCCACCATGTCAAGTCTGTGACCTTTTGTCAGAGCTGGAAAACAATTCCCATTCAAGATGTAACATGTTAATGAAATGAGCAGCTTTCATTGCCTGGCACACCAGCTCAAAGTCACAAGTCAAGAAGGCAGCATTCCATCAGCTCAAGGCTGATGCTGGACGATGAATCTGGATGATAAACAGTGGGAAAAGAAAATTCAAGCCATCTAGCAATATGCGGAACATCATGACATGTTTTTTTTTGAAGCTACAAGGTCAAATGGGCAAAATCATCCTTCACTCACAGGATAGGGTTCCTCTTCTTAAGGATAACATGTGCCACACATCAATGCTGCAAATAACCTTTTGAAGAAATGTGAATCCACGGTGGCAGCTGCTACTCTCCAAGTTATCCCCAAGCACCCTGTGTAGAATCTACGGGTGAACCACCACGAATGGGTGATCCAAGCTGAGGTTTTTAAAGCTGGTGGATGTTTGTTCACATCCAGACTTCATGCACACGTCAAATGGATTTGGGTAGGAATGAAACTCCCTGAATCACCCACAGTACTTCCTGTGGCTGAGGACATTCCCCCAGGGATATAATATGGCTTTAGATCTTCCAGAGGGCACTCCAAAATGGTCTTTATCGCCAGACAAATCGAAGGAAAATATTTAGAAGTCAATATCAGGGGCTCTTTATTCGCTTTATCGACCTGACCAAAGCATTTTATCCAGTAAATCATGGGGGTCTATGGTTTGACCTCCAAAGATTTGGATATCCAAGAAATTTAATCACAATCTTGCAATTGTTTCATGATGTCACTGACTTGAGTTGAAGACCTGAAACAGGAACCTTCAAGATTTGGATCAGAGTCAAGTAGTCTGTGATAGCTTCCATACGATTTACAATCTACTTGACAGTGACTATTCACCTCATAAAAGATCAATGGCCCTCTGGTGTCAGTATTAAGTACCGTTTGGCTAAGAAACTCTTTAGCCTCAGTTCCCTCCATGCCAAAACTAAACAGACCACCATAGATATATATAACCTACAGTTTGCAGATGATTGCAGTGTCACTTCCCATCATTAAATTGGCAAGACACACTCATTCTATTTTCAATTCTGCATACATGAACACGGACTATCCTTGAATTTTGTCAAAACTCATATCAACCATACCTGGTCAGCCAAATATGCCACCCCCATGCAAGTTAAAGGAGAGACCCTGGAATACATTGAGTACTTTTTTGTGCCCAGCCACCTCTCTCAAAAATCCACATTTCTTGAGGAGATACATCACTGGATCGAGTGCAAGGTCAGCCTTCTGCAAAACACAGCAGCAAGTGCTTGACAACAGAGACCTCAACATGTCAACAAAAATCCTAGTGTGCAGTGCAATTAGCGTCACCACACTCCTGAACTGCAGGAAGACCTGGATTGTGTATCACCACCACATTCGAATGCTGGAGAAATTCCATCAGTAATGCCTCCGTCAAACCCTTTGGATTCAATGGGAGGACCAATGGACAATCGCTAGTATCCTTCTTAAAGACAGCTTCACAAGCAATCAGTCAAAACTCCTGTAAAATCAACTTTGATGGACTGGACAATGTGTCTGGTTTATTGAAAAATGTCTGCCTTGCCAAGTTCTGTTCTCTCAATTCTCAAATAGCCAGTGTTCCAGGGAAGCATAGAGTGGCAGTTGAGGGGGCAAGGACAGGAAGGAAATTCCAGTAATCCATGGGACATCCTGTCCCATCTTCCCAAAGATCTGCCAGCTAAGAATCAACCAATAGCACAGTGGTTAGCACTTTTGCTTCACAGCACCAAGGTCCCAGGTTTGATTCCTGGCTTGGATCACTGTCGGTGCAGAGCCTGAACGTTCTCCTCGTGTCAGCGTGGGTTTCCTCCGGGTGCTCCGGTTTCCTCGCACAAGTTTCGAAAGACGTGCTATTAGATAAGTTGGACATTCTGAATTCTCCCTCTGTGCACCCGAACAGATGCCGGAATGTGACGATGAGGGGCTTTTCACAGTAACTTCATTGCAGTGTTAATGTAAGTCTACTTGTGACAATAAAGATTACTATTATTATTACCTGTCCAGTCAGATGAAGACCCATGGCAGAAACATTCAAACCAGAGTAGATGCCCCTTGACTAAGGGACAGCTGCAATGACAACTGCCCATCCTCTCCAATTTAGTGGCATCCACAGTAGTTATTCCTGAACCCACCATTTTCATTGTATCTGAAACAGTATGAGTTTGGCATTTTAATTTTGCCTCTAAGAACAGGGTCAGAAAGAGTCCTTTCCAAACTTCCAAACTTCCAAAGTTATGAAATACAGAGAGGAGAAACCAGCGAATAAGAAAAATAGAAAGGATAGAGTTGGCTTATTTGGAACTAATGGGGTGAATTGCGAGATTTATAGAGTAGCTGATGACTGACAGAATATAGTTTGGAACATGCAGTTTAAAGAATTGAAAGTATTTGAATAGCGCCTGGGGAATGTCAGAAATTCCTCATGTTCTGGGCATTAAAAAACATGTGAATGAAGAATAAACTGTTCAACTATGGCTATGGGAACAAAGTAATTTATGTATAGATGTCAATGTTGCTACCACTGATATATCGATCGTGTTATCAAGAAGGCCAGTGGAAATTTTTGCACCATTTACACCACGTTAGCACCTGAAATGATTACTCATGATAGAGAACATTTATTTGAATGAACACCAAGAAGTAGGATTGCTCCTTTTATGGTCATAAGTAACTGGAGAGTAAGATCTGTACAACTTTAAATCAAGAGCAGTGAACTTAATAAAGTAAAATTTCCAGTCTAATGTGCTCACTAATTCCATAAACCTAGGTACTTACTATCCTTTTCACTTTCTTCCGTAACATAGTTATTTGTATGTCGATGGAGCACCTGTTTACTTTTGATGGATTTTAACAGGTCCATTCTATTTGCTTGCATTCCACTCCTATTTCTCCCTGACTTTTGAAGTTCATCCTCCCATGCCATATGCCATTCCCAAATTAAGGCTTTAACTGGTGACCCAAACATTGCTTTTTGATGGCTTTCCTACTGATGGGAACCAATTTTCACTGTGTTAAGAGGGAGATAAGGGCCCTGTGGTCAGGAGCCTTACAACCCGATGATCACTGAAGAAAGTGGCAATGTGCATTTAAATGTAAATTAAGTTTCAATGATATATGTGGGATCCTGATGGCCATTTTAGTATTGAACTGGCTGGAGTGTGCACCACGTGCATTTTAATCAGCTCCATAGCGTAGAAGTAGGAGAAGCTCTAATTTTCCCTCCTTGTTCTGATTTTCCCTTTTTTTTCCCTTTATTCTTTTCTGGGATGCGAGCATCATTGGAACTGTCAGCATTTGTTGCCCATCCCTAATTGCCTGGAACTGAGTGGCTTTTCACGGCCACTTCAGAGGCCATTTAAGAGCCAACCTGTTAGCTACAAGCCTGGAGTCACACATGTAGGTCAGACCAGGTAAGGAGGCAGGTTTACTTCCCTAAATTTCATTGGTGAACCAGATGGGTTTTTACGACAGTCGATGATAGTTGTAACTGTAACTAACTTTTATTTATGTTCCAGATTTTATTAATTTGAATTTAAATTCAAACAATTACCATGGCAGATTTGAACCCAAGAACATTAGCCTGGGCCTCTGATTTAATATGCAGCCAAAGGCTAAGATAATTTAAAGGGTTAGTTTGAAATGATTTTGTAAATCCTGAAAGAGCAGGGCCACAATTGGATGTAAGATTTGGTGAACAGGTGCCTGACCCAGATGTATGTAAAATTGCGTGAAAACACATTGGGGTGCATCCTGATGCCATTGTGCATTCACGCAACATTCCAGTTGGCAGGCGCACATGAAAGTTGGAAGTGAGCCCACCAATAATCAAGCAGGAAAATTAGCCTATTAAGGGGCTAAGTGACCTGGATTTTACGTGGCCTGTCTGCTTTTTTAGTTGGAGGGTGGGCCGATGAACCAGGTGACCTTTACTTTCAGCTGCAACTTTTAAAAGGTATGTGGGGACTGAGGTTAGTGTTTGAATGTGCTGTCTAGACACTGCATAGTTTTCCCATCACTATTTACTTTTTACAGGTCTGCAGCTCCCTGAGACAGCTCCACAGCAGCTGTCCCCCCTGAGGGAATTCATTAAAGCGGCAGCCCAGCCTCCCCCTTTTCTTAACGCACGCCCTCTTCCCACTGTGCCGGGCAGCGTTGAGCCTTTTCCAGCACGCATTTCATGCTGGCTGCTTGTTAATTGGCCAGCCAGCGTGCAATTACATTCCAGGGCTGCTCATGGCGGGAAGTGCGTTTCGCACCCATCTGAGTCCCGCCGAGTGCTCGCCACTGCTGGTCTAGGCTCAGCCTCCAGTGTTCTGCCAATTTTAAACTCTAGTAGTCTGTCACCCAAGTCATCACCGACCGCAGTGTGAGAGCTATCCTGTTTAATTGTTTTAAATGGTACACAAAATGCTTTAAAAAATATAATTCAAAAAACACCTTTAAACATGTGTTACTATTATAGAGAAAATCAGCTGTACAAGTACCATCAGGAACTTGTTTAATTAGGTGTTGATGTAATGGTTAGGCAAAGTAAAGCACAACTGTAAAGATGCGCTTTCACAGACTTCATTACTGAATTACTGAAAAGGTAGTATTTATTAATAAGAATTGTACAGCAGCCTCATGACGGTAACCAGCTCCCAAAAATGTCTCTTTGCCTAAGAAGGCTCCGTTCCCTGGGGTGATCTCACATTCTGACTCCCCATTGCCATTGATCACACTGACCATGTGAATCTTACCCTGCTGGGTAGCATTTAAAGGGACAATCACCACAGCAACTCAACCTTAACACCTATCAGGTTGAATTCTTAGCTCCTGAACATACGAACACAACACAATGGGTGCGATTCTCCGTTTGGAAGACTATGGGTGGGATTCTCCGTTGCCTGACGCCAATATTATAATCGGCGGTCGGACGGAGAATCAACCCAACACCCAAATCGGGGCTGGCATTGGTTTGACACTGGTCAGCCATGCTCCGTCCCCCTCGGAAATGGCACCATTGCGTTGCGCGCTGCATGCCATTTCAACGGCGTTGTCGTATCATCAGCATTCAGCAGGTCCGGCCATGATGCTCCGCCCCCGATGGGCCGAGTTCCGACTGCACGGGATACATGTGGTCTCAGCAGTTGGAAACTCGGCTTGGCGGCTATGGACTGTGTCCAGCGCCGCCACACTCAGTCAGGATCCGTGCCACTGGTGGCAGGGGGGCTTCCGCGAGGGCTGGGGGGGGGGGACTGCTGGGGTGGCCAGGGGATGGCCTATGGGTTTACGGTGGTGGGTATGGTCCATGCACGGCCAGCACATGTTGTATGTATGGCGTGATTGCTGCAGGTCATCGCCATCCGCATGCAAGGCCAGGGACCCGGCCATTCTCCAGACGTTTTCTGAGGGAGACGGAAGTTTCACCCGGAGCTGCTGCTGGCCCCTCACCGGTCCCGGAATAAGTGAGGGGTTGTTGCCAATTTTTTGGTCGTAGAACTCCCGCAAATTCTCCGTTCGAGCCGGCACTTACCCGCTGAAACGGAGAATCCAGCCCTAGGTTCTCCTACCGGAAATGAATTGTTACTGATTTGTGCCCACAAAGTAATTCAGTGAGCAGGTGACCCGATAGCAAATCCCAGGGTCTCCCCCTCCCACACCTAAATCCTCTGGGTGCCACCCATTTCCCCATGTACAGGGGTGACCCAACCCACCCTTCCCCCCAGTATCCACTAAATAGAGGGACCCCATAAATAGGGAGACCACCCACATGGAGCCCCTAACTATCGGGGTCCCCACAGGGAACCCCGAACTAAAGGGACACTCCGCAGGGACAACCTAACTCAAAGAGAATTAAGTGTATTCCAATCATGCCCCTTTACACTTGACTGATTTTAAAGTGTCAATCTGGAAATTGACAGCACTTAACTCTCTTTGATGTGGTTGATGTTTGTAAACATTATGGTTACAGCACTTAGGGTTATCATCCATGAAAAAGATGATTGAAGCAAGGCTCACAGCTGGTTTTTGGAAGCTGTCAAAGACTGCCTAAACTGGCTATTTTGGTTCTGATATTGCAAAAATATACCGATATGGCGATACAATTATTCATCCTATTGAGATTCTGACTCTGTGCTGAAAAGAACTATAAATCATATCTTCTCTGCCGCTCTTTCCTATGATAGCTGGCATGGTAGCACAGTGGTTAGCACTGTTGCTTCAAAACCCGAGGGTCCCAAGTTCGATGCTCGGCTTGGGTCACTGTCTGTGTGGAGTCTGCACGTTCTCCCCGTGTCTGTGTGGGTTTTCCTTCGGGTGCTCCGGTTTCCTCCCACTGCCCAAAGATGTGCAGGTTAGGTGGATTGGTCGTGCTAAATTGCCCTTTGTGTTCCAAAAGGTTAGGTGGGGTTACTGGGTTACAGGGATAGGTTGGAAGTGTGGACTTAAGTAGGGTGCTCTTTCCAAGGGTCAGTGTAGACCCGATGGGCCAAATGGCCTCCATCTACACTGTAAATTCTATGATTTTATGAATTCTATGATCTCTGACAAGCACATGATCCATTGAGATGCTTTGATTACTCATTAAAAATGCCTTATATGGCTTTTTCAAGACAATAATAAATATAGAAGTGAATTTTTATTTTTAAATGTCTTCTTTTAAAAAAAATCCAGTATTTAATAAAGTGTGAAAACACATGTGATGCAATCATAATCAGTCACACAGTTATCTCCAGTAGATTTTGCTGTTGTGCAACAAATATACACATTACTCTCTGCTTCTACAAAACACTAGTTAGTACTCAAATCATTACTGGATCCTGATTCCACCATAACAATACATCGCCCTGACACAAGGTGGGAAGCACATGCAAAGGCCACTTCAGCCATGGTTGAGAGTTATGGTTCAATTATTGGTGTTCTGACTCATCGTCATATTGATTCCATCAAAAAAGGTGATACCAGGAGAAAGGCTGGGATTCTGCAGGAGAGAATGGAGGAATTTGTATTCATGTTAGAACACTGGGATCGTTTTTATTAGATCAGGTCCATAAAACCAGTCAGGCCCAACAGGATCCACAAATAGCTCTTAACACAAGTGCAAACCTCTCTCACTTCTTGAAAGAGACCTGAGAAAGCTTTGACGAAATTGAACTCAAAGCAAAAGAAAACTGCTCACTGCAGATGACAAATGTGGTGAATAGAAGGAAAAGAGTGAGAAAAACATCAGTCAATTATGGTGCTGCAACAAATACTGATGAAACACTTTCTCCATGAGATAGGTTTCAAGTGAAATCCTTTCTTCCGATGATGGAGGCACTTAAAACCAACTTGAAGAAAAGCACAGCCATTCTAAGTAAAAAGCTGCAAACATTTTATTTTGATTTTGGTTGATTTTGATGCCTCGGAAAAACAGCTGGGAAAAATGATCCTGATGATAGAACATAGAACATAGAACAGTACAGCACAGAACAGGCCCTTCGGCCCTCGATGTTGTGCCGAGCAATGATCACCCTACTCAAACCCACGTATCCACCCTATACCCCCTTAACCTTACTTTTTTTAGGACACTACGGGCAATTTAGCATGGCCAATCCACCTAACCCGCACATCTTTGGACTGTGGGAGGAAACCGGAGCACCCGGAGGAAACCCACGCACACACGGGGAGGACGTGCAGACTCCACATAGACAGTGACCCAGCCGGGAATCGAACCTGGGACCCTGGAGCTGTGAAGCATTTATGCTAACCACCATGCTACCGTGCTGCCCCTGTTGATGGAGAAATAAAGCACTTCCAAGCTTATATCGAGGAAGATTATTCAGATAAAGGAACATTATTCAACCAGGATCTGTATCAAGCCATAGTCCAAGGTAAAACCCGACTGGCTTTCCCTCATGGAGAAGCAACATTGTGACACTTTCTGAGTCTAATGGCAACAAACTGCTCAGGAGAAAGGCCATTTTTGTGGCTGAAAAACACGAGGAATGAACAGCGGTCAAGAATGCTACAAGAAAGGTTGTCTGCACGAAGCATTATGTGCATAGAAAATTATAAACTATACAGCTTATCATTTAAGGACACTATCAGTGTTATGGATGCCCAAAAATCACAGGAAAAATGTTTTACATATTGTGCAGGTTGTATCGCTGCTTCCGCTCAGTAAGTGTTCATCGCGTTAATTGGTCTTGCATTTTTGCAGATTAAAAATGTTCATACATGCTAATTTAAAAATCTGTAATTATTTTGTAATGTATAATCTTATTGCAAGCTATGTATTTTAGTTAAGTTGTTCATTTTTTGTTGCACCTTACCTATGTATATGTGTAAAGAACAAAAGAACAAAGAACAAAGAAAAGTACAGCACAGGAACAGGTCCTTCGGCCCTCCAAGCCCGGCCGACCATGCTGCCCGACTAAACTACAATCTTCTACACTTCCTGGGTCCGTTTCCCTCTATTTCCATCCTATTCATGTATTTGTCAAGGTTCCCCTTAAATGTCACTATCGTCCCTGCTTCCACCACCTCCTCCGGCAGCGAGTTCCAGGCACCCACTACCCTCTGTGTAAAAAACTTGCCTCATAATCTACTCTAAACCTTGCCTCTCACACCTTAAACCTATGCCCCCTAGTAATTGACCCCTCTACCCTGGGGAAAATCTTCTGACTATCCACTCTGTCTATGCCCCTCATGATCTTGTAGACCTCTATCAGGTCGCCCCTCAACCTCTGTCGTTCCAGTGAGAACAAACCGAGTTTATTCAACCGCTCCTCATAGCTAATGCCCTCTATACCAGGCAACATCCTGGTAAATCTCTTCTGCACCCTCTCTAAAGCCTTCACATCGTTCTGGTAGTGTGGCGACCAGAATTGAACACTATACTCCAAGTGTCGGCTAACTAAGGTTCTATACAGCTGCAACATGACTTGCCAATTCTTATACTCAATGCCCCGGCCAATGAAGGCAAGCATGCCGTATGCCTTCTTGACTACCTTCTCCACCTGTGTTGCCCCTTTCAGTGATCTGTGGACCTGTACACCTAGATCTCTCTGACTTTCAATACTCTTGAGGGTTCTACCATTCACTGTATATTCCCTACCTGCATTACACCTTGCATTACCTCACATTTGTCTGAATTAAACTCCATCTGCCATCTCTCCGCCCAAGTCTCCAAATGATCTAAATCCTGCTGTATCCTCTGACAGTCCTCACCACTATCCGCAATTTCACCAACCTTTGTGTCGTCTGCAAACTTACTAATCAGACCAGTTACATTTTCCTCCAACTCATTTATATATACTACGATCAGCAAGGTCCCAGCACTGATCCCTGCGGAACACCACTAGTCACAGCCCTCCAATTAGAAAAGCACCCTTTCATTGCTACTCTCTGCCTTCTATAACCTAGCCAGTTCTGTATCCACCTTGCCAGCTCACCCCTGATCCCGTGTGACTTCACCTTTTGTACCAGTCTACCATGAGGGACCTTGTCAAAGGCCTTACGGAAGTCCATATAGACACCATCCACTGCCCTACCTGCATCAATCATCTTTGTGACCTCTTCGAAAAACTCTATCAAGTTAGTGAGACAAGACCTCCCCTTCACAAAACCATGCTGCCTCTCACTAATACGTCCATTTGCTTCCAAATGGAAGGAGATCCTGTCTCAAAGAATTCTCTCCAGTAATTTCCCTACCACTGATGTTAGGTTCACTGGCCTGTAGTTTCCTGGATTATCCTTGCTACCCTTCTTAAACAAAGGAACAACATTGGCCATTCCCCAGTCCTCCGGGGCTTCACCTGAAGACAGTGAGGATCCAAAGATTTTTGTCAAGTCCTCAGCAATTTCCTGCTATCCTCCTTCAGTATTCTGGGGTAGATCCCATCAGGCCCTGGGGACTTAACTACCTTAATATTTTTCAAGATGCCCAACACCTCGTCTTTTTGGATCTCAATGTGACCCAGGCTATCTACACATCCTTCTCCAGACTCGACATCCACCAATTCCTTCTCTTTGGTGAATACTGATGCAAAGTATTCATTTAGTACCTCACCCATTTCCTCTGGTTCCACACATAGATTCCCTTGCCTATCCTTTAGTGGGCCAACCCTTTCCCTGGCTACCCTCTTGCTTTTTATGTACGTGTAAAAAGCCTTGGGATTTTTCTTAACCCTATTTGCCAATGCCTTTTCGTGACCCCTTCTAGCCCTCCTGACTCCTTGCTTAAGTTCCTTCCTACTTTCCTTATATTCCACACAGGCTTCATCTGTTCCCAGCCTTCTAGCCCTGACAAATGCCTCCTTTTTCTTTTTGACGAGGCCTACAATATCTCTCGTTATCCAAGGTTCCTGAAATTTGCCATATTTATCATTCTTCCTCGCAGGAACATGCCGGTTCTGAATTCCTTTCAACTGACACTTGAAAGCTTCCCACATGTCAGATGTTGATTTACCCTCAAAATTCCGCCCCCAATCTAGGTTCTTCTGTTCCCGCCTAATATTGTTATAATTAGCCTTCCCCCAATTTAGCACATTCACCCTAGGACCACTCATATCCTTTTCCACAAGCACTTTAAAACTTACTGAATTTTGGTCACTGTTCCCGAAATGCTCCCCTACTGAAACTTCTACCACCTGGCCGGGCTCATTCCCCAATACCAGGTCCAGTACACCCCTTCCCTAGTTGGACTGTCTACATATTGTTTTAAGAAGCCCTCCTGGATGCTCCTTACAAACTCCTGCCCCGTCTAAGCCCCTAGCACTAAGTGAGTCCCAGTCAATATTGGGGAAGTTGAAGTCTCCCATCACAACAACCCTGTTGTTTTTACTCTTTTCCAAAATCTGTCTACCTATCTGCTCCTCTATCTCCCGCTGGCTGTTGGGAGGCCTGTAGTAAACCCCCAATATTGTGACTGCACCCTTCTTGTTCCTGATCTCTACCCAAATAGCCTCACTGCCCTCTGAGGTGTCCTCCCGTAGTACAGCTGCGATATTCTCCCTAACCAGTAGCTCAACTCCGCCACCCCTTTTACATCACACTCTATCCCGCCTGAAACATCTATATCCTGGAACGTTTAGCTGCCAATCCTGTCAGTCCCTCAACCAGGTCTCTGTAATAGCAACAACATCATAGTTCCAAGTACTAATCCAAGCTCTAAGTTCATCTGCCTTACCCGTAATACTTCTTGCATTAAACCATATGCACTTCAGGCCACCAGACCCGCTGTGTTCAGCAACATCTCCCTGTCTGCTCTGCCTCAGAACCATACTGGCCCTATTCCCTAGTTCTCCCTCAATGCTTTCACCTTCTGACCTATTGCTCTGGTGCCCACCCCCCTGCCATACTAGTTTGAACCCTCCCGTATGACACTAGCAAACCTCATCAGGAGTCAGGATACCATACCTTTTCGACAGTAAGGAGCAATTTAGCATCGCTAATCCACCTAACCCGCATAGCTTTCGACTGTGGGAGGAAACCGGTCCTCCCAAAGGAAATCCGCACAGACACGGGGAGAAAGGGCAAACTCCAGACAGTCACCCAAGGTCAGAATTGAACCCAGGTCCACGGGCACTGTGAGGCAGTAGTGCTAACCACTTGGCCACCATGCCACCATCTAGCTTTAGCTTTAATATTTATTTTTTCGTCATCTTTTCTGTTAGAATAATGCACTTATTTTGGTAATACCATGAGGTCTCCTAAGCTAACATTGCTTAGGGCCTCAGCATGTCAAAATCCATGCTACTGATTTGCTTGTGGCGTCCACACTGGATAACCACGGCAAGAGACTGAAAGTAAAAGTCCACACCACCCCAGAGATTTGGGTTGGGAATTGGATGGTGTCTTGCACACCCTCTTTTCATTCATTCTTACACAGGCATGTGTACAAATAAGTTGCATAGCTGAGATGGAGTCCCAACATCAATCGTTTTCCTATCATTGTAGACCAGGTGACCAGAACAAGACAGTACTTCTCAGCATCCTTCTCAGCACTATTTTCATCAAGATTTGTTCCTCACTTTCTGAAGATGTCAGTTTGTGGAGGCAGCACTTGCTAAGTCTAAATGCATAAGTTCTCTCTGAACCCAGAAAGAGCATATGGGCTAGCTGGAGAACGCCTGATGCCTGTGTTACTTGAGTGTACCTCATGAATCTGCCACTTGGAGAAAGACACAAGAATTGAGGGAGGTTGTTTGGCTGCTTTGGGTTAGGTGGTTGACAATCCTCTGTCCCAAAACATGAAACCATAGTTCAAAACTTTATTAAATCTTCAGTGATCCACCACAGTGACCTAGGGCTGGCTGGCAACCAACACGCCTGCTTTCTCTGGGCATGCTAGGCTGTCAGTAGATTCCCAGGCTAGCAAGTGGAATCTTTAGCCTGGGAGTACCTCCCCCTTGGCCAGATGCTTCTGAAGCTGCAGACCATGGTTGGAGTAGAGGTTCTAAACCAAGTAAGATCTCACACAAACTGTCGGGAAATCCTGAGATACGTAGAAACATGCATAGAAAATAGAAGCAGGAGGAGGCCATTCCGCCCTTTCAGCCTGTTCCGCTGTTCATTATGACTGTGGCTGATCATCAAGTTCAAAACCCTGATCCAGCCTTCCCCCCATAGCCTTTGATCCCATTAGCCCCAATAGCTATTTCTAAATCCTTCGTGAAATTACACAGCGTTTTGGCCTCAACTGCTTTTTGTGGTCGTGAATTTCATAGGTTCACCACTCTCTGGGTGAAGAAATTTCTCCTCACTTCAGTCCTAAAAGTATTGTGTGCAGTCCGTGTGCGGGATTCTCCGACTCCCCGCCGGGTCGGAGAATCGCCGGGTGCTGACATCAATCCTGTCCCCGCCATTTCCCAAAGTCTCCGGCATCAGAGATTCGGCGGGGGCGGGAATCGCGCCACGCCTTTCAGCAGGTCCCACCCCGGCGATTCTCCGGCCCGCGATGGGCCGAAGTTCCATCGCTGTCATGCTGGTTCCACCGGCGTGGATCAAACCACCTACCTTACCGACGGGACCAGGCGGCGCGAGCGGGCTCCGGGGTCCTGGGGGGGTGGGGGGGGGCACGTGGTGATCTGGCCCTGGGGGGTGCTGCCACAGTGGTCTGGCCCACGATCGGGGCCCACCGATCGGCGGGCGGGGGTGCGGTACGTTTCAGCGCCGCCGTTCCAGCGCAGCTGTTTCAGCGCTGCCATTTCAGCGCCAGGACATTTCAGCGCCAGAAAAAAAAAATTCTCCAATGTTGTCATATAGTTATGACAGAATTTCTTTTGGCACTAAGCAATTTACAAATCTGTAAGTTCATAAAATGAAATAAAACTCAGGTGTTAACAAAATGTTTTTATTGTAAAAGATCCACTTATAAAGATCCAAAAACAGTACATTTAAGCTGGTATACCTGTGTCATACCTGTGACCATACTCAAGAATGATTTCTGAATGAATGAGCGCTGAAACGTCCTGGCGCTGAAATATTTGGCGCTGAAACGTCCTGGCGCTGAAACATCGGCGCTGAAACGTCGGCGCTGAACTGTCCCATTCCCGGCGGGCGGGCCTGTGCCGTGCGGGCACTCTTTTCCTTCCGCCTTCGCCATAGTCTTCACGATGGCGGAAGTGACCCCCTCCCCTGTGCACGCGTGGGGATCACGTCAGCAGATGCTGACGCTCCGGCGCATGCGTGGACTTCCGCCGGCCTGCAAAGTCCCTTCGGCCCCGGCTGGCGTGGCGCCAAAGGCACCTTCCGCACCTTTGGGGCGGCCCAACGCCAGAGTGGTTCACGCCACTCCATCACGCCGGGACCCCCCGCCCTGCCGGGTAGAGGAGAATCCCCAGATCCTCAAGCTATGACCCCTAGTTCTGGACTCCCCCACCAGCGGGAACATTCTTTCTGAATCTACCCTGTCTAATCCTATTAGAATTTTGTAAGTTTCTATGCGATCCCCTCTCACTCTTCTAAACTCCAATGAATATAATCCTAACCGACTTAGTTTCTCTTCATATGACAGTCCCCCCCCCATCCCAGGAATCAGCCTGGTAAGCCTTCACTGTGCTCTCTCCATAGTAAGAACATCCTTCCTCAGATAAGGAGACCAAAACTGCACACAAAGTCCAGGCGTGGCCTCACCAATTCCCTATAAAATTGCAGTAAAATGTGTATCTCCAGGTCCTGGACCTATTCCCAGCCCTTCTTCTTGACTCCCACTCAATATGAGGTGGGAGTGCTCATCCTTCAAAGATGGTTTTCATGATTGTAGGTAATGCTGTGCAGGTCCAGGAATTAGAAATTGGGCCGCTGCTCAGAACGAGTGGAAGAGAAATAAATGGATGAACAGTGAAAATTGTGGCAAGACTTGTTTTCAACACTGAGCAGACAGAACAGAAGCTGGAATTCCCTGCTCCCCACCATACTAAATCCTACCAGTGGCGGAGGTTCACCCATCACACCTTTATGCCTTTGGAGTTGTGGCGAGGGTTATTTCAGTAACAATGGGCAAAATTCTCCGACCCCACACAGGGTTGAAGAATCGGCCGGCAGCGGCTTTAATCCCGCTCCCGCCAGGTTTTTTATTCTCCGAGCGGCCAAAAACCGGCATTGTGCAAATCCCGCCGACAGCCTCTGAAAACAGCTGGCGCCGGCGGGATGTCATTATATTTTTCTTTCCCCAAATCTCCGGCCCGGATGGGCCGAAGTCCCGCCGACGTGGCCACGGGTCACGTCGGCGAGAAACAGAGTAGCTTTAAAACGGCGTCAACCATTGATGATGGTTGACGCCGTTCAGTGTCCGAGGGCGAGTGCGGGGGGGGGGGGTTGCGGCGTTGGGGGGGGGGGGGGTTGCGGCGTTGGGGGGGGGTTGCGGCGTTTGGGGGGGGTTGCGGCGTTTGGGGGGGGTTGCGGCGTTTGGGGGGGCTGCGGCGTTTGGGGGGGGTTGCGGCGTTTGGGGGGGATTGCGGCGTTGGGGGGGGTTGCGGCGTTGGGGGGGTTGCGGCGTTGGAGGGGGGGTTGCGGCGTTGGAGGGGGGTTGCGGCGTTGGAGGGGGGGTTGTGGCGTTGAGAGGGGGGTAGGGGTGGTGGGGAGGGGGGTAGGGGTGGTGGGGAGGGGGGTAGGGGTGGTGGGGAGGGGGGTAGGGGCGTTGGAGGGGGGTAGGGGGGGTGGGGGGGTTTGGGGGGCAGCGGCGTGCCAGAGAGGGGGGGGGCGACGGATGCCCGGGGCCAACGCACCATCGCCCCCCCCTCTGCACGCCGCTGCCCCTACCCCAACCACCCCCCCCCTCACCACCCCTACCTCCCTCCAATGCCCCTACCCCCCCTCACCACCCCTACCCCCAACCACCCATCCCCCCTCCAATGCCCCTACCCCCTCACCACCCCTACCCCCCTCCCCACCACCCCTACCCCCCTCCAATGCCGCCCCCCCATCTCTCGCAATGCCGCAACCCCCCACCCTCAATGCCGCAACCCCCCACCCTTTCAACGCCGCAACCCCCCCCCTCAACCCCCCCTCATCGCCGCAACCCCCCCCTCAACGCCGCAAACCCCCACCCTCTCAACGCCGCAAACCCCCCTTGCAACGCCGCACCCCCCCTCCCTCCCTCCCTCCCTCTTCCCCTCTCCCTCCCTCTCCCCCTCTCCCTCCCTCTCCCCCTCTCCCTCCCTCCCTCTCCCTCTCTCCCTCCCTCCCTCTCCCCCTCTCCTCCTCTCCCTCCCTCCCTCTCCCCCCTCTCCCTCCCTCCCACTCCCCCTCTCCCTCCCTCCCTCTCCCCCTCTCCCTCCCACTCCCCCTCTCCCTCCCTCCCACTCCCCCTCTCCCTCCCTCCCTCTCCCCCTCTCCCTCCCTCCCTCTCCCCCTCTCCCCCTCTCCCTCCCTCCCTCTCCCCCTCTTCCTCTCTCCCTCCCTCCCTCTCCCCCTCTCCCTCCCTCCCTCTCCCCCTCTCCCCCTCTCCCTTCCTCCCTCTCCCCTTCTCCCTCCCTCCCACTCCCCCTCTCCCTCCCTCCCTCTCCCCCTCTCCCTCCCACTCCCCTTCTCCCTCCTTCCCACTCTCCCTCTCCCTCCCTTCCTCTCCCCCTCTCCCTCTCTCCCTCTCCCCCTCTCCCCCTCTCCCTCCCTCCCTCTCCCCCTCTCCCTCCCTCCCACTCCCCTCTCCCTCCCTCTCCCCCTCTCCCTCCCTCTCACTCCCCCTCTCCCTCCTCCCTCCCTCTCCCCCTCTCCCTCTCCCCCTCTCCCTCCCTCCCTCTCCCCCTCTCCCTCCCTCCCTCTCCCCCTCTCCCTCCCTCCCTCTCCCCCCTCCCTCCCTCCCTCTTCCTCCGTCCCTCGTCCCCTCTCCCTCCCTCCCTCCCTCTCCCCCTCTCAACTCCCCAACCCCCCCCCAACAAACGCCGGGTCTCTCTTTCTCCTCCCCCCCCCCCCCCAAACGCCGGGTCTCTCTTTCTCCTCCCCCCCCCAAACGCCGGGTCTCTCTTTCTCCTCCCACCCCAAAGGTCGGGTCTCTCTCTTCTCCCCCTTCCCCCCCCAAACGCCGGGTCTTTCTTCCCCCTCCCCCCCCCCCCCCAACGCCGGGTCTTTCTTCCTCCTCCCCCCCCCCCCAACGCCGGGTCTCTCTTCCTCCTCCCCCCCCCCCCCCCAACGCCGGGTCTCTCTTCCTCCCCCCCCCCCAACGCCGGGTCTCTCTTCCTCCTCCCCCCCCCCCCAACGCCGGGTCTCTCTTCCTCCTCCTCCCCCCCCCTCCCCCCCCCCAACGCCGGGTCTCTCTTCCTCCCCCCCCCCAACGCCGGGTCTCTCTTCCTCCTCCCCCCCCCCCCCCAACGCCGGGTCTCTCTTCCTCCTCCTCCCCCCCCTCCCCCCCCCCAACGCCGGGTCTCTCTTCCTCCTCCCCACCACACAAACGCCGGGTCTCTCTTCCTCCCCCCCCCCAACGCCGGGTCTCTCTTCCTCCCCCCCCCCAACGCCGGGTCTCTCTTCCTCCTCCCCCCCCCCCAACGCCGGGTCTCTCTTCCTCCTCCTCCCCCCCCCCCTCCCCCCCCCCAACGCCGGGTCTCTCTTCCTCCTCCCCCCCCCCCCAACGCCGGGTCTCTCTTCCTCCTCCTCCCCCCCCCCCTCCCCCCCCCCAACGCCGGGTCTCTCTTCCTCCTCCCCACCACACAAACGCCGGGACTCGCTTCCTCCTCTCCCCCCCCCCCCCCCCCAACGCCGGGTCTCTCTTCCTCCTCCTCCCCCCCCTCCCCCCCCCCCAACGCCGGGTCTCTCTTCCTCCTCCCCCCCCCCCCCCAACGCCGGGTCTCTCTTCCTCCTCCTCCCCCCCCCCTCCCCCCCCCCAACGCCGGTCTCTCTTCCTCCCCCCCCCCAACGCCGGGTCTCTCTTCCTCCTCCCCCCCCCCCAACGCCGGGTCTCTCTTCCTCCTCCTCCCCCCCCCCCCCCCCCCCCCCAACGCCGGGTCTCTCTTCCTCCTCCCCCCCCCCCCCCAACGCCGGGTCTCTCTTCCTCCTCCTCCCCCCCCCCCTCCCCCCCCCCAACGCCGGGTCTCTCTTCCTCCTCCCCACCACACAAACGCCGGGACTCGCTTCCTCCTCTCCCCCCCCCCCCCCCCCCCAACGCCGGGTCTCTCTTCCTCCTCCTCCCCCCCCCCCCCCCCCCCCCCAACGCCGGGTCTCTCTTCCTCCTCCCCCCCCCCCCCAACGCCGGGTCTCTCTTCCTCCTCCTCCCCCCCCCCCCCCCCCCCCCCCCCCAACGCCGGGTCTCTCTTCCTCCTCCCCACCACACAAACGCCGGGACTCGCCACTTCCGCAGTGGGTGAAACTGACGCGTATCGCGTCAGTCCGCTGCTGGCCCTTTCGGGAACGGAGATTACCGGCTTAAAAGAAGGCCCTGACGCCGGAGTCATCCGCACCACTTTTTCACGCTGGAAATGGGCGTCACGTCGGTCCGCGGAGAATTTCGCCCATTGAGCGTAAATTTACCTCAATCACAAAATAAAGAAAGGCAAACTTGCATTTACATGGCATGACTTCAGAATATTGAAAAATGTTCTTTACAGCCAATGGAATGCTTCTGAAGTGTCGTCACTGTTCTAATGTTGGAAACGTGGCAGGCCCACAGTGAGGTCCCACAAACAGCAATGTCATAATGACATTGTTTCAATGATGTTCGTTGAGAGATAAATAGTGGAGGGAAGTTTGCAATAAAATGTGAATTTGTATCACAATGCTGAGGATTAGTCAAGATGTACATACAATCCCTGGCAATCTGGTGATGAATTTGTCACTTGGAGCTGTCCAGAGTTTGAATTCCAGTCTGTGCAGTAGTAGATCAAAACCAGAATGGATTGGAAAAGCAGGTGCTTTTACTGTCTGGGGCTCGGCTGATGAGAAATGATGTCTTCTAGCAATCTTGAAATGGCTGTCCCCTGTTGTTGTAATTTAAACTTTAGAGTTGGATCCTCTGAATTCCAGTCCAAATGGTTTTTAACAGTCTTCAATAATCAGTGCATGTTCCAGCATCCAGTTCCAAACACTAGGGATCCATTACTTCAGTAACACATAGTTAAATATGGGCAATCTCTTTAGGTCCAATGGTCTGACAGTTATTTTCAGCCCAACGAGACTTGCTCCATGCATTTGGCAGAATACCAAGAAAAGTTTCTTTGTGTGCCAAGAAGGAGGCCATAAATGGCTTTAAGTTACTGCTATTTTCAGAGACCAATTTATGTCTTAATTTTGGGAACTACACCCATTTTATGAGAATCTTTTCCCCCAGCCTTCTGATGTAGCTTCCCCCAAATCTCCACTTTCTATTAAACATTTATCAAAAAGAGGGATAATATTTCATTCACTTGGCCCACAAGAACGAGCAAGGATCTTAAATAAGTTGCCTTGTCAGTTGCACCCATTGTTATCATGCTGGTCACCATTTTAGCTACATACTGTATTCAGAACCAGCTGCTGCCTCTTCCATCAGAACCACCTGAGCACTCTCAGGGAACCCCAGAGCTCGCTTCTGACTGATCTTTCGGTTTCCGTCACTAAAAGGCAGTACTGTCAATAAAAAATGCAACAGTAAAACCAATCTCGGCAATAGCGACCATAATATTATACGGTTTATGTTAATAATTGAAAAGGGCATAAATATGTCAAAAACACGGTAGTAGACTGGTTTTGAGTGGTATAGAATAGAACTTGGGAAGATGAAATAGGCAAAAGTATTGGCAAACAATAATGTAGAACAGCAATGGGCAACATTTCAACACCTTCCAGGAAAAGCACATTCCACTCAAAAACAGGAACAAACCGAACAGCAGTGAGAGGTATTGAATGAATAAAAACATAGAGAAAAACTGAAGGTAAGGAATTAAGTTCACAGGCAGCAGAGGAAAGCATGGTGTGGGAGAAAACATGCGAAGGGGCTCGGAGAGAAGTCAAAAAAATTATTAGGGTGCAAAGAGCAACAGAGAAACTTAGCACAGTGGGCTAATCAGCTGGCTTGTAATGTAGAAAAAGGCCAGCAGCGCGGGTTCAATTCCCGTACCGCCCTCCCTGAACAGGTGCTGGAATGTGGTGACTAGGGGGTTTTCACAGTAACTTAATTGAAGCCTACGTGTGACAATAAGGGATTATTATTATTACAATGTGAATAGAAATCAAACGAGTACCTCGAACATAATGCACAGAAACAGGCCATTTGGCACAACCTGTCTATGCTGGTTTTACGTTCCACTTGAGACCCTTTCCATCTTTCCTCACTTAAATTTACCAAAGTTAACCTCTATTCCTTTCCGTCACAAATACGTGTCTCGTTTCCCCTTAGATTTATTTACACTATTCAGGCAGGGATGTCTCGCTGGCATAACTGAAAACTGGGGCGGAAAATCTCCCCACTGTTCCCTAAATGTAAAGAGTGAGAGTCCAGAAGGCTGAGTTGGTTGCCAGGTGTCAGAGCTTGAGACGTCTGTAGACGCTAGTGAGAAACCTACAATGGGAGGGGGAGGGTCGGGTTGCCATGTTCCATGTTGGTATCAATAAAATAGGCAGGACAAAGAAAGAGGTTCTGCATAGTTAGTATGAGGAGCTAGTCACCAAATTAAGAAGTAGAACCTCAAAGGTAAAAATCTTTGGATTATTGCCTGAGCCACATGCAAATTGGCAGAGTGCAAGCAGGATTAGACAAATGAGTGTGTGGGAGAAGTGGGTTCCTGTGTGTGTGGGGCACTGGCACCAGTACTAGACATAGAACATACAGTGCAAAAGGAGGCCATTCGGCCCATCATGTCTGCACCGACCCACTTAAGCCCTCACTTCCACCCTATCCCCGTAACCCAATAATCCCTCCTAACCTTTTTGGTGATTAAGGGCAATTTATCATGGCCAATCCACCTAACCTGCACGTCTTTGGACTGTGGGAGGAAACCGGAGCACCCGGAGGAAACCCACGCACACACGGGGAGAACGTTTAGACTCCATACAGACAGTGACCCAGCAGGGAATCGAACCTGGGACCCTGGAGCTGTGAAGCCACAGTGCTATCCACTTGTGCTACTGTACTGAGGAAAAATGCACACGCCACACAGACTTTCACCCAAGGCCGTAATTGAATCTAGGTCCCTGACACTGTGAACATCATTTCTGAGTGATGATCATGATGCTCTCGGCAATCTGCAGGGAAATGTTGCACAAATCACCCTGTGAGTTCCAGGCCCCTTGATCATAAGGCTGAGTGGCTTGTATTTAGAGGGTGAGGGCTTTGGGAATCAGATAGTTGATAGCCAGTTGTTTTCTTTTTGTCTATTTACTTATAATGACTGTTAATAATAAAAGCTTACTTGTGTTTATTTTATAAATCTGATGACCGTAGTCAATTTAATTGAGCCAAAGTCATGAGTATTAATATGAAATCGAATTTCAATTGCGTTGCGACTCTAGGTCAAGTGGGGCTGGAACACACCATGCACTAGCCAAGGGTGTCGTAACAACATTGTTTAGTCTCTAGAACCTGAGGTGATTTGCATTTGGGCCAGGTGGGGGGGGGGGGGTTGGTTATTGCAAACAAGTGAACCCCATAAAACGTGGGGGGGAATTCTCTGATAATGGGGCTATGTCCCCACGCCCACAAGAAAATTCTGGAGAAAATCCAGAGTGATTCTCCATTTTGAAGGGGGCTAGCAGGGCCCCAGAGTAGTTCTCGCAGCTCTGGCTGCCGATATGGGACCCTGGTCGCGGGTCTGCGCATGCGTGCGGCGGCTGCCTGTGGTGGCGGCCCCGTGCAACATGGCGGCCCCACGTAGCGGGCCGGCCCCGTAAATATAGAACCCCCAGATCACGTGCACCCGCCAATCGTGGTACCCGATCACAAGCCTGGCCGTCCTGGAGGCCCCCTCCCGGTGACGGATCACCCCTTCCGCCGCCACCACTCCGAGCTCTCACCAGGTAGAAGCATGAGTGAACCACGCTGGCGGGAACTCGACCAGTTGTTGGCGAAGAATAGCCACGGGAGCCTCTTTCAATGGCCCCCGACCGGCGCCGCATGAACGCACGCGCGACTGATGATGATTCTCCGGTCCGCGGACAATCGCATGAAGGTGTCAGGTCCGATCGCAGGTCTGATGCCCCATTCTCAGCCCGCCCCCCCCCCGTCGAGCACAATTTCGGCACGGAGGCTCGGAGAATCCCGCCCCTTAGTTAAGATAGATAAAAAAGAACAATTATTAATAATCAAGTGTTAATATGTTTATAATTATAAAAGCTATGTACATGTGTTCTAAATTACATTTTCAGCCTTTCTGACATATCTATTAATGAATTACCTGTTCCTTAATTCTCTCAATTCTGTCTACTTAACTAATCTGGCTGGTTTAGTTTTTATTAAAATGGCTTCCATCAATTTTAGCAGAAAATGCTAAAAAACATATTAATTCAAACTATAAAATGTGACTATCACCAAAACTATTGATTTTGAAACATTATCTCAGGGAGCCAGACAGGGGGGTATAAGCTGTTTAGCAAAGTTACTGTGAAGAGTTGGGAGGCATGTGACATTGGCCTCAAGCTTGTGTAACCATTAATAATGCCTTGCTGCACCGCAAAATCTCAGGCTGCCATTTTACCTGATACAAGCAACCTCACAGAAAAGGGACTCTGCTCAGATGGAATATCCAGTCCCATCCGCACTGAATCTGCTGGAACCTCTGTACCATCAGCTACAAAACTAATGCGTTCTGTGTCTGTCCATTCATGTGAAGTCAACTCCTCCAGAAAAATTAAATATATAGCATCGATTTTTAGCTTGCCGACATCCATGAAGGAATATTTCATTGGATTTTGATTCTGGACTCTGGAACCAAGTGAAACAATGTGGGTTGTGAGTGTATTTGATTGATTGATTGTTTGATATTTAGTGTCACATGTACCGAAGTACAGTGAAAAGTATTTTTCTCCGGCCAAGGGAACATACACAGTACGTACATAGTTGACAAAAGAATAATCAACAGAGTACATTGACAAATAGTACAACAACTAAGTGTGCAAATAAACCAACCTGATTGTAATAATTTGGCCAAGGGCAGTCTTTCAGGACCAAACCCTTCAATTAAAGTAATGAAAAATGCTGACGCTGCAGCTTATGGCACACAAAACCAAGCCAGGGTCCTAAGGGACACCGGCCCAGGTTGTAGCAGCGGGTTTTAAACTCTTACTCTACATTTCCTATTGGGCGAACTACCGACCATTCATATTCCACAAAGCTCACAGGCAGATTGATTGACGACCCCCAAGTCCTACATGACCACCATAATAGCTCTTCCCCCTCAAATCCATTTCTCTGTCAGTACTCCAGCGGCTAGGAAGTTCCTTCCGCCGATTGGCAATCAGTCTAAGATCAGTTAAGGGTGGAACTGGATCTGGAGGTGTGAACCAAATTGGAGACCTTTGCTTTTGGAGGGAGCGTCGAAGAATTAGTGAAGTGGATTCCTTCTCTGGCACCAGCTTCTTCTGCTTCCATCTTGGAACCCATGTTTTCATTATCAGGGGAGATGGACTCGCAGTTTGCTTCAGCCTGTTGCCTGGTACTAGCGATAGCTGCCTCCATGGCCAGTAACAAGGCTGCTTGGGGATGGACTCCCTACTTCAAAGGTGATCCAGATGCTTCCTTACAACCTTATCCTTCATTTTGTATGACGCTGGTCTCGTTTTCTCCATTATGATTCCAGGGACTTAACTGCAACCATCTCTGAAGTTCCTCATATAAACCAGATCACCTGTCTTGAATGTTCTTCCGGTCCTTGCAGAGTCATAATTTATTTTCTGGTTAGCTTGTTGGGACTCCATCCTCCCCTTGAGGTTTGGGAATAGCAGGCTTAGTCTCATACAAAGCCGCCGTCCCATTAACAGTTCCGCTGAGGTGATTCTAGTCGTTGTATGAGAAATGGTCTTGCAATCAAATAAAAACCATACCATTTTGGTCTCTATGGATGCTGCTCGTAGTTTCTTCATGCCGATTTTAAAGGTCTGCACTGCCCGTTCCGCCAGCCCATTTGACAATGGGTAATAGGGTGCTGTTTTGATGTATCTGATGCCATTGGATTGCATGAAGCTTTAGAACGCACAAGTGGGGAAAGCAGTACCATTGTGGACTTCTGGTATTCCATGTGTGCCAACAATGTCTTAGTTTCTCAATTGTAGCACAGGAGGTCATAGAACCCATTCGGTGTCCCTCCAACCATTTAGAGTGCTCATCTATCAGGATGCAAAACACGGAACCCATAAAAGGTCCGGCAAAATCCACAAGCACTTCCACCCATCGCCTGCCTGGCCACTCCCATGGATGTACGGAGGCGGAAGGAGGGAATTTTAATTCTCCTGGCACAAATCGCAATGTAATAATAATCTTTATTATTGTAACAAGTAGGCTTTCATTAACACTGCAATGAAGTTACTGTAAAAATCTCCTAGTTGCCACATTCTGGCACCTGTTCAGGTACACAGAGGGAGATTTCAAAATGTCCAATTCGCCGAACAGCACGTCTTTCGGGACTTGTGGGAGGAAACCGGAGCACCTGGAGGAAACCCACGCAGACACGGGGAGAATGTGCAGACTTTGCACACCAAGGCTATGATATATGCGTCAAGACCGGGTCACCAGATATACCTCCTGGCAAATATTTTCATTTAGATACCCCAGGATGGCCATTATGTATTGATGCACTATCAATTACGCAAAGACGAGAGTAGGATGTAATCGAGGCTTTATTACAGTGAGATGTGTGGCCTCCTACAGCAGCTGATGAAATGGCTGCTGTACAGGGGGCACACATATTTATACTCCGCCTACTGGGCGGAGTCAGCAGGTAGGGATCTACCCCCATACCTGTAGTACAGGGGCCTTACTGTACAGCACCTACATATACAATATATACATCAGTGGTGACTACCACACCCATTACAATTGTGCACCTGCCCCCTGCTCTGGTTTCCTCCTGGCACTTAGTCATGCTGGAGGGGGCATGTCCGCTGGATGCGCTCTTTCTTTTGTTGCTCTGTGTCCATTACGGCTCTCTCCCCTTCTACCTACCCTACCTTTTCCTTTGGTGCTTTTACTCCCTTTCCCCTTTCCTGCTCTTCCCTCCCCCTTTCTCTTCCTTACTTGCTGGCCTGTCCTGGGTCCCCCTCCACCCTCGTCCCCATCCTCCCTCTTTACTTTACTGGGCGCTGGTAACCAGGTCCTGGGGCAAGTTGGTGAACAGCCTCCATGTTTTGTGGGGGCTTTCCTATGATGGCATATTTAATTTTCTTTAACCTGAGAAATTCTGGAAGGTTGGACAGCCAATCTGCAGCCTTGGGCAGGAGGCTTTGGCAGGCGATCAGGAAAGCAAAGGCTACTGCGTGGCCTCTCTCCTCATGAAAAGCTCTGGCTGTTCTGATAAGCCGAAGACCCTCACCAGCAGGCAAGGACCCACCCTCACCCCCACAACCCTGGACATAGCCTCAAAAAGGACATCCAGTACCCGATGGGGAAAGACCAGAACATGTGGGTGTGGTTGACCGGGCCTCCCTGGCACCGCTCACATTTGTCCTCCACTTCTGGGAAGAACCCGCCCACCCTGTGCACCACATTTAGTTGCGTTAGGCTCAGCCCTGCGCACGTGGAAGTGAAGTTTGCCCTGTGCAGTGCTTCGATCCAGGTCCTTCTCCTTTCTCTCTGCCTAGCTCTTCCTCCTATTCTTCCCTTGTCTCATTTGGGGGTGAGCTTATCTCTTTCAATAATTGTCCATACATGTCCGCACAGATCCCGTCTCCCAGCTCGCCGCAGTCAGTAATTTGTCCAGTAGTGTGTGTCCTGGTATCTGGGGGAATGTCGTTGTTTCCTTTCGGAGCAGGTTTTTGACTTTGTTATATCTTAGTCCGTTCCCTTTCGCGAGCTGTAACCTGTCCGTTACTTTCCATAGGAACTACTCTCTCTTCTATGTACATGCCTCCATCTGTCAGAGTTTCTTCGTCCTGTCTCCACCTTTTGAAGGAGACGTCCATTGTCGCAGGGGTGGACTTGTGGTTTTTGCAGATGGGAGCCATGGTCAGCCCTAAGTGATGTTACATTGGGTTTCAGGTTCAAAGTGTGGCTACTACCACTAGGCTTTTTGAGTATCTGTCCGGGGGGGGGGGGGGGGGGGGAGTGCAGTCATGGCCAATGCTCGGAGGAATGTCCCTGTGCAGGGATTCTGCTCAATTCTGACCCATTCTGCTCCCGCCCCTGCCACACATAAACACTATGGGGATGAAAAGGGTACAGACACACCCATAGGAGATAATGTAAAACAGATTCAGTGGGTGATACCAGGACTGTGAGATTATGCTTACCAGGAATACGTGGATGGTTTGAGTTTTTTTCTCTTGAAAGAAGAAGGCTGAGGGATGACTTAATATGGACCTTTAAAACCAAGGAGTGTTTGGATAGAGTAGGCACAGAGAAATGCTCTGTAAATTTACTTTAATAGGTACATTCCTGCTTTACAAGGAGACCTGCTGGAAATTGGACTTAGAGAATGCACAACTTTTGCGATCTTGATGGAAATAGATGAGAAAACCAACAGTCAAATTTAAATGTGGTATGGGATATAAAATCCCCAAGACCTAAAACCTAGGCTGGCAAATGTGTCTTGCACTCATTCTATCTAAACCCACCTAAAACAAATGCGGTGTTGAAATCAACCCCATAGTCTCCTACACTCCATATATATTGAGACACGGCAGTATAAGTTCTGTGCACCTGAGTATTGCAGTTTTAATTGTAAATGAAATAGAACCGGAAAGTTTGAAGGAACTTATGAAATATTTAGAACAGTGCTCAATGTCTTAGAAAATGCAGCTATTTAAGTCAGGATCTACATTCTGTGCAGATGTTTATAAATGAAATATCCTGTTATCCTCTGGAAAACAGTCTAAAAGCTTTCACCTCATAATGCCCTGACTTAGAAGCAAGTAGCATATTTGATCGTAAATATTTACAATGAGTACATCTGGCTGAATCTTAGAATACAATGTCCAATACTATTCACATGAGGAGACCTGATTAATTTTAGAATCGCCAGCGAATCCCATTTGGTTGTCTCATGGTAAGTTTGGGCAGCTTTATAACAGAAGATATAATTTTGAGCAGGTCACATGCACAGCTTTTATTGCTGAGTCTGTGTACATACGGCAGAATAATCGAGAGTCCTTGGAATATGTGAAAGAAAGGAAAGAGCAGCTTTCATAACTTCAGAATGTCCAAAGCATTTTGCAGCTAATTAAGAAATACACGGGAGCTGTCACAATAGTAGCATGGGAAACATGGCAACCAAAGTGTCCACAGCGAGTTCCCATAAGCATCAATGATAGCGATCAGATGATCTATTTTAGTGATGTTGATTGAAGGATAAATATTGTCAAATTCTGGGCTAGCACTCCAGCGCTATGCTGCTGGAGGTACCATTTTTCAGATGAAACGTCAAACGAACACCCCATTTGCCCCATTGGGTAGGTGTAACATATCCCTTGCCACTATTTCGAAGACCAGGGGGATTCTCTATACATATCACACAATCAACATCAAGAATAACCATAATATCTGGTCATTACCACTTTGTTGTTTGTGGGACCTTGTTGATTATGAAGTGAGGGCTGCATCGCCTACACTATAGGTCTCTGCACCATACCCTAGTGGCTATTAAAAAAATCAGGAAATCCTGAAGTCATGATAGAAGCTGTATAAATGGAGGTCTTTCGTTTGCTTTTAAAATAATTTTAAAATAATTTACTTTTAAGTTTATGTTTTGAAGTTGTTAGTTGAAATAGTGTCATTAAGATTCAAGGGCTGTGCATGGCACGGATTGCGTTGAAAAATGCCATATCATTCATAGAATCCCCACAGCGCAGAAGGAGGCTCATCGAATCTGCACTGACCTCCAAAAGAGAACCCTCCCTAGACCCACCCCTCTGCCTATCTCGGTAACCTCACCTAACCTTTGGACACTAAGGGGCAATTTAGCCAATCCACCTAACCTGCACACCTTTGGACAATGGGAGAAAACCCGAGCATCCAGAGGAAACCCACAGAGACACGTGGAGAACGTGCAAACTCGACATAGTCGCCCAAGGCCAGAAGTGAACCCGGGACCCTGGTGCTGTGGGGCAGCAGTGCTAACCATTGTGCAAAGTTTTTACTTACAATCAATATTAAACGGTGGACTTTGTGGTTTGCTAGTATTTATGAGATAATGGTGCAGTCTATGAAAATGCCCAGATGACAAAAACTTTGAGAAAATGATGTTAGTCCAGGTCATTCAGTTATAAATCCTCTGCCATATCTTTGATTAGACTTCCACACTGTTTAACTGTTACCTGCGTTTTGCTACATGCTCACAAATAATGGGAATTACCTGGATGGTGAGCAGGAACAGCCGTGGAAACTATCACCGCTGTTATTGAGCAAATGGGCACATCCATTTGTCACTTTTAAGTTCACATGAGTTTTGACATTGGCTTGGCTTTAATAATTTAGCAGTTTGATATTAACTGGAACATATTTTGTCTAAATGATGAGATAACGATCACAGATGCAGCTTGTAAAAAGGTAAATGTGGAATTGCAGTCAGCCTTCGTGCATGCAACTTTATTCATGTGCAAGGCGTTTTTGCCAACTTGATCATACACAATTTATTTTGAAGACCACAAGATACTGGGATGGAATCGTGATATCATTCAGAGGCTATAAGGAAATCAAAGTCATGTTCTCCTGCCACTTCAAAAGGAAATACATCTCATATTGCTGGCACATTAATTTCACAATAAAAGTTTACAAATCAGATAATTACGCAGAAAAAGAAGACATATAACAAGCTATGAGCACCACAAGACTGAACATAAAATTAAGAATGTTCAGGCAAAATCCCCCAATATTAACCAATTTTCGGCAATTCTAAAACAGTTCCAAAAATTCATATTGGAACTCTGTCCAGAGTGAAAGGTTCCTTCTGGTTCAAGTGGTAGTATATTGGTTAGAATTCCAAGCTCTGCAATGAAAGATAGACAGGATCCCATTTCCTGGCCAACAAACCCCTGACCCTCCTCTGTTTCCATCACCTAGTACTCATTTCTAGAGCTTTCTGTTGTTACCTGTTGAATTGAACTCATGCTGCCGACATAAGTTCCCAAGGTACAGGTACGCTGCACTCATACTCACTATAGGTAGAATGAGTTGAAGAGAGCAATGTGAGCTGCTGATTTCAGGACTTTTACTTGTACCTACACCTTTTTCATCAGAGAAATTCATAGAAACAGTTAAGCCATATGTTAGAATGAATGGTGTTTGAGAAGTAATTCCTAGAACACACGTAGCTAATGTGTGTGTGACAATCTGTTGCTTGTGAGTAAGTGGACTAGTGAGTGATGAGTGAGCAGGAGGGAGGAACAACAATAGCACCTCAACTTTCAATTAGGCACTTTAGAACATTCTGGTTCCATCCATCCTTTGTTTAAAACCTATTCGCCGGAATACTCCATTTCTGAGACTAAGGGCGCGATTCTCCGCTCCCCACGGCACGTGGGAGATTCGCGGGAGGGCCCCCCGACAAAATTCCGCCCCCCTGACGTCCCCCGCGATCCTCCCCCCCCCCCCCCCCCCCCCCCCGGGCTCGGAAGAATCACCGCTCGCCGTTTTTCACTGAGCAGCCTGCCGTTCGCGACCGTTTCACGACGGTGGCAACCACACCCAGTCGCTGCCTTCGTGAAACGGGTGAGATATGCCCGTTTGGTGCTTGTGCGGGGAGTACAGGGGAAAGAGCACCACGACTGTGCTCGGGAGGGGACAGGCCCGCGATCGGTGCCCACCGATCAGCGGGCCGGAGTCTCAATCGGACGCACTATTTCCCCTCCGCCGCCCCGCAAGATCAAGCCGCCAGGTATTGCGGGCGGCTGAGGGGAAAGACGGCCACCGCGCATGCACGGGTTCGAGCTGTCAGCGTTGTGACGGTGTTAGACAGTCTAGACAGTTAGACAGTTAGACGTTGTGCTGAATTGGTCCAGGAGCGGCGCCAGCTTTGCTGTCGTAGAAGTCCGCGAAACCTGCCCTGGCGTCAACACTTAGGGCAGAATTCTCCACTCCCGGGAAAAATCGGGAGGGCCGACAAAACTGGTGCCGCTCCTGGACCGATTCAGCAACTGTTAAGGGGCTCACACCGCCACCAGGTGGAACACAATCAATTGCAATGGGAAACGGTGCCGGATTCACCCGGTCCGAGATTGTCACTCAGGAGGCTGACAGGCTGCAGCCACATATACACACTATCTCAGCCAAAAAGATGAGGAGATTAGCACCCTGTTTCACAGTCGCTGAGCTGGAGGACCTCCTAGACACGATGGAGGAGAGGCGGTTGACCCTGTACCGCGGAAGGAGGCTGCCAGCCGCCACTATTCACCGTGCCTGGACGCAGATGGCGAGGCAGTTAGCGCCGTGATCAACTGTGTCCCAACCGGCCAACAGCGCCGGAAGAAACTGCACAACCTCCTCAGGACGGCTAGAGTGAGTAGGCAACGCTGTTCCCCTGGCATTAACCCGTGTCCCACACATCCGCAACCTGACCCCTCCCCCACCCGGAGGGTGTCCGGAACCCCACCCTGCACCACATTGTGGCACCCATACTAGCCACCATGTCTAGATGCCCTGGCCACTGAGGCCACCAGCTACCCACCCCCTGGGCTAGACTGTCTAACACTGTCATTTTCTGTCCCTCGCCTCCAAGGAGAAGGCTGCTCATAACCTGCGGTAGAAAACTGCAAGGGGACTGCCGGACCTGTGGCGCCTCGCCGTGACAGAGCAGAGGGACCTGGACATCATTGGCAGCCTGGAGGAAAGAGAGGTAACTGGGGTGGAGGTCTTAATCGGATTGAACAGGTAACGAATGAGCAAACATGCTGATGTCCCTAGCGAGGCTAATAAATAACTGTCTCATCATACCACTGCCCTATGGGTTGGATCTCAGCACTTTTGCTGATCTGCGTGACAGCTGACTACAGAAGATGAGTGGCTCCTTCAAACCACCTAGCCATTCAGTTCCAAAGAAGATTCACATTGAACTCAAGGCACTCACTCTGTTTCTCTCTCCAGAGAAGCTGCCAGACCTGAAGAAATTTACTAGCATTTTTGGCTCTTATCCCCTAACTATTCAATTCACCAGGGCAGCATGCAGCACAGTGGTTAGCAATGTGGCGTCACAGCCCCAGGGACCCAGGTTCAATTCCTGGCTTGGGTCACTGCCTGTGTGGAATCTGCACATTCTCCCCGTGTCTTCGTGGGTTTCCGCCAGGTGCTCCCGTTTCCCCCCATAAATCCCAAAAGACGTGCTATTAGGTAATTTGGACATTCTGAATTCTCCCTCCGTGTACCCAAACAGGTGCCGGAATGTGGCGACTAGGGGCTTTTCACAGTAACTTCATTGCAGTGTTAATGTAAGCCTACTTGTGACAATAAAGGTTATTATTATATCTTCATTCTGAGTACAAAGATGGAATGCATGGAAATCATTTGTGATTCTACCAAAGGTTCAATGCTAAGTGACATTGATTATCATTGTGAGGGTGTGGCTGCAATATGCTTAGAGATGACCACACTCTCCAACTTAGAGTTCTGATGGTGAACATCAGATGGTGAACAGACTCCTGCACACTCTCAACAATGATGATGAACCACCTCAGCATGGCTTCCAGTAACCTATATAACTGATTGAGAGAGGCCAGCAGTTTTATTTTCATGATTGACCAATTAATTTCTCACTTTTGTGCCCCTCTGCAGAACTGGGAGAGGATCTCACAATCTGGTGACCTCTTTCTTTGGCTGCATCTGCACCCATTGCAGTCCTGGGTATTTCATAACATGTGGATCACTCTGCATGACTATCTACTCCATGTGGAGTCTGAATGTTTCAGGGAGGGATGGAGTGATGACTGTACCTCCTCAGGAGGATTGTTTCCCTTCAGGATGTCTTTTGCAGCAATCGCATGATACAAGAGAAGTGGTACAAGAGTTAGGATGGCAAGTAGAAGCTGGACATTTATGGTGATAGTGTGAGAATGCAGCTTCAAGTTGTAAAGGCTGCTGCATATTTACGCAATTAAATGAAGGGGACAAGCAATATTCTTCAGTGTCTCTGATAGTCAAGGCTCGGCTTGCGGCATTGATCGCCAGGGATTCTTGCCTTTGCCAGTTTGTTGTTGATGATTATGTTGTTGACTATTATCAACAGCTTTATCTTGCAGAAATACTTGGAGAGTTAACGACTGTCCGTTAGTGAAGTCAGTGCAAATGTGTGGTGTTTGTGCACATAATTGCTGTGTAAAGAGGCACAAGATGAACTATAGATGGGGAGGCACGTTAAAATCTGGCAAATCGGTTTGATTAAGCTTCATGATTAAACAGGAAGTGTGAGTATTGATGTGACCATCAATTCACAAGACACGTGGTTGGAAGTGAACAGTGGTTTTAATAGTCTTACAACAGAGCCTGCCTGCGACGTGATGAACTGGCAGGCAGGCTCACGACTGTAAAGCGTTATACTTCCGGTTAGTGGGAGGAGCCAGGGGCGGAGCCATGGGCGGAGCCAAGGGTGGAGCCCAGTACAAACTCCTCACCTCCCCCTATGGGCAGAGCCGCACAACTGCTCGTCTACCGAGCTAACATGAATACAGCACATCATATAACAGCAGTGTAAATTACGTGGAATGTGATTCACCACAAGTATGGAGAGAGAAAGTACACATTAATAAGTATTCATTTTATCTTCTTTGTTACTTTTTATATTGAAGGAATCCATACGGGAATACTCTCGGTCTAGGACACAGTGTATTTTTTAGCAGCAGCTACTCCAAAAACCATTATCCATCTCTCACATTCCTGTTATGAAGAACAATTTTTAAGCCATGATCTGTTTAATGTGAAGCCTCTATCCAAGTGTGAGCTCATCATATTCGAGGCTGAATTACTGTTGTGGTAATTGCAAGTTTCTGATTTTATATATTTCTAATTCTTTGTCCTTATTCCCCTCAGGTCAACAATAATTTGTGAAATGGAAAGGAGCCAAGGACCAGATTCATTGTCCTGCTATGTAAGGACAAAATGTTCCAGAGAATGGTTTACTCCTGTTACTAAATATAATGAAGCCCACTGACAATAAATTACTGATGCTTTCAATTTGTTCTTGTTAAGTGTAAATATTATAGCTTATACGTGGACACAACGTGGATGAAACTGTGCTGTAATTTTTGACCAGTCAGCTGTCCCGTGTGCCTTACTCACTAGGGGATTTTGTTTTAGGTGAACTGCCAAATCATTGGACAGAATGGGAGAAAGGTGGGCAGTGAACATGGGCTGTCAGTGACCCACTGATTTGCTGTGGATGTAGGTGGAACTTGTGTAGGTGGAACTTGACAATTATTTCAAGTTTCACGTTAAAGCAAGTCCAAACCAATACTTTGCCCTTCAATGATACACCATAAACACGACACTTTCTGATTTTGTTCAATTTGGCCGAGGGAGGATGATCATTGAATTATGTGGCCTAACACCCATTTTAAGCAAAATAACAGCCACTGAGTGTCAACTGCCCGACCGCGTGGTTGACGTATGGTCTCAGCAGTTGGGAACCCGCCATGGTGGCTGCGGACTGTTTCCACTGCCGCTACAGTAGGCAGGACCCGTGCTGCTGGCCCGGGGCGTTGGGGGGTCGGGGGGGGGGGGGGCGTCCTCGAGGGCTGGGGGTTCTGGTGGGGAGTGGCCCAGGGGTGGCAAGGGGTGGCCGCTGCATGTCTTCACCGTGCGAAAGCGAGGCCACGTACCTGCCAATTCTCCAGCTGCTTATATCAGGAAGTTCGTGCGTTTTATGCGGCGTGGCCGCTAGCCGCTCACCGGTCAGAGAATTTGTGCTGCAGCAGCGCCGATTTTTCCCACATAAAGCAACATGGAACCTCCGGACATAGCCCCAAAATCGGAGAATCCAGCCCTCAGTGCAGATGCTAACTTTCACAACAGAACGATCGGCACCACACCTGCATCGATTCCACCAATGCCACGTGGAACACAGTCAATTCTTATGAGAAATGGTGCGGGATTCGCCGGGTCCGTGATTTCCACACAGGAGGCT